>NC_053039.3:445354421-445665492 GCF_002575655.3 Aegilops tauschii subsp. strangulata
GGCGGACGTTTGGTCCATGGCGACATATGTCCCCGGTATCCACAGCGTGCGAAGAGGCTTTGCGATCAGTAGCTAAAGTAGTGAATAAGGAAATCGGGCAGACATCTGAGGAGATAAAACGCGTTATACACTACTGCAACAGTGTTGTACAGTCAGGAGTACAGGCTAGAACAGAATCTTGTACAGTGTATTGAAGCAATCCATTCTGAGACTAATAAATGCCACTCTTCTGAAACACGTTTGGTCCTGTTCCAAGCTGGCTACTGTCAGAGTCCTGTCTCCTGGAAATATGGACGTTGGTAATATAAACTGAACTTCTAAACTTATGTCAATTTTTCTTAATTTTTTTAAATATGTTTCGGTGGCTAAATTATGCGGGTTTTTTATATTAAACGATCTTAGTCTCACGCATGGTATTCTTGGCTTGGTTAAGCACAAGTCCGTGAAAACAACGAAGGCATGACGAAAATAAATAATGTAGTAATAATAAATAAGAAAGGGATGGGTGACACGTTGGTTTTCTTTTGTTCCACCAAAAAAATCATTAAAGTTACTCCAACAAAATTATTTTGTTACCCCAAAGGTATTTGGATATATACATGTATATTTTGAAAAATAAATACTCAAATATCAAAAAATTGTTCGTTTACAACTTTTTTTGACATAAACTTGACCTTTTTCGTACTCGTATAAATAGTTTTAGGAAGAAAAAAAACTTCCGTTGATTTTAGTGCAAAAAAAAATATCAAGGACAAAAGGTGTGAATACTAACCTGTATATAGTGTTGAATTTGTTTTGTTCCACCAAAAATATCTTGAAAGTTATTCCACAAAAAAAATGTTGTTATTCAAATTTTTTTGGTCATATATATTTAAAAAAATGGAGATTCAAATATCCAAAAAAATCATTTAAAGTGTATGTACATCTGATATGGGAACTTTTGTAGTAACTAAGAAAAAAGTCAAAAAAATCTGAAACTTTTTTGGAAATAAACTTGATCTTCTTTTGTACTCGTATAAAAAGTTTTGTGATGGAAAAACTCCCATCGACATCAGAGAAAAAAAAATCAAAAAATCCAGTACAAAAAGTGTGAATGTTAACTTTTGTATCGTGTTAATTTTACATTGTTCCACCAAGAATATCATGAAAGTTATTCCACAAAATTTTTTTATCTTATTCCAAAAGTTTTTGAATATACGTTGTTTGAAATATAAATATTCAAATATCCGGAAAAAAATTGTGGTGCGTAAGTTGTACAGTGATGGCTCCAGATATTTACCAATTTCAATTTTGATGTAGTAAAACATGTGTGGTTGTATCCAAAAGGTGATACGGTGTTAGTAAACAACGATTGGTGAATAAGTCGTCTGATACATGTGGCAAGTAATTATGCACCAGAGATGTAATTAAATTACTTCGTTCAGGAGTTTGAAAAAATTATCGCAAGTGTGAAAACAGATGTAGCGTGTACCAGCGAAAAGCACCTGTGTGTCAGGGAGAGTTGGCCGGCTAGTAGCAGGTGTGATCAATGCGCTTGCACGGCCGAGCAGAGCGGTACAGGTCTGAGGGCATCTAATACGAACATAAATGATCCAGAGAAAGAAAAAATACTAATAGGCAGGTGGGAGATCAGGGCTGAGTGAATGGTGAGATTCCGGGGACAGATGTCCCCGTGAACCATTGGTATTTCCCGGCTTCTCCCTCCATATATATGGCTACCCCGTTGCACCCTGGAAGGCGGGATGGTGTAACTTTTCGGTGTAGTAGCCGGTCAGGATGGTGTAACTTTCTAGTGTTATATACTCCATAATGTTACCTGGCAAGCGGTCGTCGGGAAAACCCCTTAGCAAATGCCCCATACGTCACACGATCAAGATTTGACGATGAAAAATTGGACTAGAATAAACAAACGCCATGGTTTTGCAAAATGCCAGCCCAAAGACACTTACATATTATTAAAAAAATCCTATAATTCAACTAAAAAAAATCTTGTACTTACCTAGAAGGACTCACGGATCTAAATATCACCGTGTAGATCCTATAGGATTACTTTTTTTTAATGCGGGAATATAGCATTACTCTACGTATATACTCCCAGTAAGTTGTCCCGTTCTGCAGAAGACGTCAATGTATGTGCAGCTGTACACTGCACGTAATATAGTTTATACAGTGACAAAGTGAGACGAGGTACACGGCGCAACTGACCGTGTCGATGTGTTAGTCGGTGACCACGACACTCTCCGATTGCTTAATTGCCGTGTCGTGATTAATTACTGTGTCAAGATCCCACGGAAATAAGCTACTGCGCCGCACAACAGGACCCCGTCCCCATGCCATGATTGGTTAAGCCAATAACACCAAGAGGTTACATACATGTACAAGCCCACCGACTATGGCAACGATCGGCTAAACCACCTACCCCATTCCCGTTCCCGCGCTGCCTATTTATACCGCGCTCCGGACATGTAAGCAGAGCAGTGCCAGCGTCTGCTTGCGCCTCATCGATCAATCGATCGCCTTCTTCCTCCATCTTAAGTGCACTGCCGGTATCTAGAATTCTAGATCGAGCACTCAAGACATCAACAATAAAACCATATACACATCGATCATACAGTAAACAAGGAGTGAACTAGTACCTTTCTAGCTAGCCGGTGATCATGGAGGTGAAGGTGCTGAGCTCCAAGATCGTCAAGCCGCAGTACGCCGAGGGCACGGCGCGGCCGGACACCACGGAGCACGTGCCGTCCTCGGTGTTCGACAAGGTCACCTACCACATCCAGATGGCCATCATCTACGCCTTCCAAGCGCCGGCGCCCTCCACCGAGGACATAGAGCGCGGCCTCGCCCAAGTGCTGGGCGTGTACCGCCTCTTCGCCGGCCAGGTCCGAGCTGGCCCGGACGGCGCGCCTGGGGTGCTGCTCAACGACCACGGCGCGCGGCTCGTCGAGGCGCGTGTGGACGGGGCCACACTGGTCGAGTTCGCGCCTCCGAAGCCGTCGCCTGTCGTGTTGCAGCTGCACCCGGACCTGGAGGGCGACGTGGAGGAGGTGGTGCAGGTGCAGCTCACGCGGTTCGCGTGCGGCTCGCTGGCCGTCGGTTTCACGGCCAACCATGCCGTTGCTGACGGCCACGCCACCAGCGATTTCCTCGTCGCGTGGGGCCGCGCCGCGCGAGGGCTGGACATCTCCGCCCCGTCGCCGCCGCCCCACAACCACCTTGACCTCTTCCGGCCGCGCGACCCGCCCGTCGTCGATTTTGAGCACCGGGGCGTCGAATACTACCGGCCGACGACCAGCAACCCCAAGCAGGGCGAGGGCGGACACCACGGCGCTGACAACGTGGTCATCCACAAAGCGCACTTCACCAAGGACTTCATCGCCGGGCTGCGCGCCAAGGCTTCGGAGGGGCGCGGCCGGCCGTTCAGCCGGTTCGAGACCACGCTCGCGCACCTGTGGCGCACCATGACGCGCGCGCGCGACCTGAGCCCCGAAGAGACCTCCACCATCCGCATCTCCGTGGACGGGCGGCGGCGCCTTTCCGCCCCGCCGGGCTACTTCGGCAACCTGGTACTTTGGGCGTTCCCCCGGTCCACGGTAGGGGACCTGCTCAGCCGGCCGCTGAAGCACGCGGCGCAGACGATCCACGACGCGGTGGCCCGTCTCGACGGCGCCTACTTCCAGTCGCTGGTGGACTTCGCGAGCTCGGGCGCCGTGGAGCGGGAGGGGCTGGAGACGACGGCGATGCTAAAGGACGTGCTGTGCCCAGACCTGGAGGTGGACAGCTGGCTGACGTTCCCGTTCTACGATCTGGACTTCGGCGCCGGCAGCCCGAGCTATTTCATGCCGTCCTACTTCCCCACGGAGGGGATGCTGTTCCTGATTCCGTCCTACCTCGGCGACGGCAGCGTCGACGCTTTCGTCCCCGTCTTCCAGCACAACCTCGACGCCTTCAAGCAGTGCTGCTACTCCATGGACTAAAGATGAACTAATTAAGCTATACGATCATCGAGTAATTAAAACCGCCGATCATATCGCTTGCATTTGCGTGCATGCATGCATGCAAGTAGTACAGTATTCTTCATCTCCGTGTATCGATTGTATCCCTACATATGTGTATATGGTGTACATGCATGTAATACGTAATGGTGTACATTTTGCTTCATTTTCGGACTTGTTTGTTTGTTTATTTTTATACTTTTGCGACTATTGTTTGCACAGACGATTATGGACGGGTTTTAATTCCTCCCTCCATTCCATAATATAAGTACGTTTTGACACTACAGTAGTGTCAAAAATGTTCTTATATTATGGGACGGAGGGAGTAGTAATTAAGTAGAGTAGTAGTATGTTTGCTTGTGTTGTCGGATGCTGTGGCGTAGTAGTGGGAATCAAATCTCTTGATAGGTTTTTTAGTATGATTTGACTTTTTTGCTTTGCAATAGTAGGTACTCCCTCTCTAAGGCATGTACAATGATACTATTTTATGAGTGCCACGTAGGATAAATGCTGAGATGAAGTAGAGAGAAATCATAAGAAGAGGCTTGTTTTCTCTTATTTAAGAGATGATCTCTTAACACAATATGTCTCATCATGTTTTTAGGAATAGCTAGTTATTAAAGATAGGATTAATAGATAATTATTGTAGACATGATTTATTGGCATATCTAAATTACATGCAAGGTTTAAAATAAGGTTATCTTATCACCTATTGTACATGGCCCTAAAACGTTTTAGATCACTGGGACGGCTTAAAATAAGGTTGTCTTGTCACCCATTGTGCATGCCCGTAAGACGTTCTACATAACAAGAAATCATGGTCCGATTTTCTTATCTTCTCTTGCTTGAGCTGGAACAGAGGATAATCTAGATTCCTGGAGCGGCAATACAGTAGTATTTTCTATTTTCTCCTTGTTCAATCAAATTGAAGAAGCTTGAATGCTCCAAGCTTTGTCCTTCATGAAAATTCTCTGGCCCTGACATTTCAAATGTGAATCCTTGCCGCTTAGTTTGTAGGTTGTTCTTAGGGGAGTGTAGAAGGATGGAGAGGAGATTGGTGGAATTGATAATATTGTTTGAGCCTCGTGGGCATATATACATGACCGTTTTGTAGTACAAGAAAAACTAGAACAAATCCTAGTCTACCCTATGTTTTCTAAATAACCACGATAATCAACATCCCCACAGTTACAACGATAGCGACGCAGACGTAAAAATCGATGCATCACGGAAGTCGTGGCTGGAGTGGAAACCGATGTGGTTGCTCAAGCAAGGCGGTAGCCCTTTGTGTCTTTGCCGAGGTAGCCGAGTGCGTACAGTGGTGTAGCCATGGTCGAGGTAACCGTGCGAGGGACATCGTGGTCAATGTGGAGTTGGGGTGGCCAGTGTCGAGGTAGTCGCCGTGGAGCCGTGGGCGCGAAGCGCCGAGTTAGTCATGGGCGCAGTGGTGCATTGAGAAGAAGAAGGTGTGGATCTTGTGCCGTGGTGCTACAACCCGAAGGGGTGATGTAGCGGCAGCACACGGGTCGGGGCGACGACGTAGTCCTTGGGGCGATGACGTGGACCGCGCGCCGCAACGCTACGACCCAAAGAGGTGACTCAGCGGTAGCGCACGGGTCGGTTTAAGGGATGGCCTTGAGGCAGTGGCATGGACCGCGCGTCCGCGGCGCTATGGCTTAAAGGGGCATCGTAGTGGCAGTGTGTGGGTCAGTGCAACAATGCGGAGAACTACGAAGTGGCGGACTACAAACGGCCAAGTAATTGGAATCATCTGAAGCTCTTGAGCCGGCACATGGGTCTGTCTTGCATACTCTAGCATCCGTCACACTTACGTCCAATATCTTTCATGTCAGTATGAGCAGTAAGCCATAAAAAAACTGTGCCTGAAGGCTTTCGCAACCAAAAACCGTGCTCAATGACAATAAGGAATTTGGTAGACCAGTTCGCCCTTTTGCAAAAGGACCACGTCTGGTTGAAGGGTTTGTGATTGAACGCAGAAGATAAACTCTCTTCGCCCTATTCTCGTGCCGAACCTTTACATGCTTCTTCTTCGAGAACCACAATTACTCTTGGTCTCTAAAGAACTTGACACCTAACCATCTAGACAATTCGCAGCTCTGAAGAGTAATAGGCAGAGTGTACATGACTTAGATTCGAGTGATGCTAAACCACTATCTAATTTTTTGGCTCTGGGGTTTTTCTCTCGGTGAATTTTAAACTCAAATCACTCAGGAGAGGGGGTGCTCACACAATCTTCTCGGAATCTCACAGGGAGCATCCAACGGACAAAGTTGGTGCGGGGTGGCTATTGATAGCCGCAACTTTCCCTGATGTGAAATGACTAAATTGAACACGCGGACCAGCCAATGACCGAACGACACATTTCTAACGCTCGGAATTTGAGCACAACGGTAACATTCCTTGCGGAGCAAGAAATGCTAACTCATCGGTCCAAAAGATATCTCCTTCAGCGTTAAAGAGATTTCTCTCAACTCACATTGGATTCGGATTTAGCACCAGCGAACCGTAAGCCTCAAACACTATACCCCTCCTAATAGTATGGTATTACTATAACTCAAGAAAGAGAAAGATAAACTACAAAACAAATACTACGTCTTCGCTTCGTCTTCAAACATCTCAGCTGCAGTCAATGTCTTCGAACACACCAAACCAATTGCTTTACGCTAACAATTTGGGGGTGTCACTTTCGACAGGCATAATCTTCGGTGATAATCTTCGCTGCCATGCAGGAGATTATCTTTGGAGTTTATATCAAACTTCTCATGACTTCAGAGACTTAACACTCTGTGTGCACTAACAAACACATTAGTCCCACACTATTTATGACAACAGTCCCCAAAACATAAGGAGGCAAATTATTACACCTACATACCCGTACCCTACCCATGACATAACGGGTAGGGTATGGGTACTACTCATGTGTATAAAAGTGTGCCCATACTCTGCACATGCGGGTACGGTATCCGCGGGGTACCCGTGGGTAAACTTTTCATCCTTACTCCCATGCCCCCTTCCCCGCACCACATGCGAAACCACTTGCCCATGTCATCTACAGTAGGCACGCAAATCTGCCCCACCTTGCTCGAACCACCGCCTTCGATGTGCCTTCACCGCCTAGGGCACTCCTCTATAACTTGCCAGGCTTCGTCGCCGGTGATCTCTTTGCACCCAGTGGACCAAAACCCGTCAAGCCACTGACTCGCCTCCGTGTCGCTCCCAGGGAGCCCATGCCGGGGGACGCCTGCTTGCCCCTGGGGCTTGTCTAGTCTCAGCAGAAATGGGATGACTTGAAATTGACAAATAGCAAAACTAGATTAAAATAAGCATGCACTTTCCTAGTTTCCATTTGGTATGAACATGAATTCATGTATGACCCGTTCACATCTAGCTTGGTCAGGGGTCAATACATATATAAGTTGGCGATTTCCTTCTGTATATTTTATTAATTTCACGCGCTTGCCTAGGGAAAATCTCCGGAAAAGAGAAATTCTTCTTGAGAAAAGAGAAATGTGCTACTACCTCTGTCTAGGTGAATAAGTCATTCGCGTAGTTCTAGGTCATCGATTTGAAGAATTAAATATGTGTTATATGTCATGAAAAATATATCACTAGATTTCTACACGGATGTAGTTTTTAAATATATATTTTTATCACATATAATACATATTTAGATAGTTAAATCGTCGACTTAGAACTATGCGAATGACTTATTCACCTAGACGGAGGTAGTACTACCTGTTGGGAGTCTCCCATTCTGAGTCGGGGTAGTAGCTAGTTTTATTCAGAAGATGACATTCTCACCATAATAATTCAATCAGACATTTATATAACTACATACAGTGTCTCCCGCAAAAAAAAAACCTATATACAATACAGTGTCAGGTCGTGGCTTTCAAGTCTTTAGCAATGTTTTGTCTTGGCCTGCAATGGAGCGGCGTGGAGGCACCCCTCCCGCCTCGTGTTTTACACTCGCACTTGCGCCCGCGGTTTGTTGGCTAAAGTTGCGTGGTGGATCACAAATCGGATTCTTGGGTGCTGAGCTGAGCTATCGATCGAGACCCAAGGGTGCGTATACCTGTTCGGGTCGCCGAACGCAACGTCATCTCGGCGAGTTTCCGCCACAGAAGCGATGGTAAAAACGTGGTTGAGCGCGACAGCGCTGCCTCCCATATCCCCCAAGGGTGTTAATATCCCACCTACACCCAGCACGTCCCATGCATAGCGTAGCGAACGTTTGGTTTCGGTGTCACACGAACGCGTGCAAGGGCGCTGGAACCCGACCCCGTCTCTGTAGGCCACCAATGGCTCCATGGCTCGTTATTCCTTTTTATTTTTCGGAAAACCCAAGCTCGTTGCATGGAAATGGTTTTTTTAACACAGTATACGCAAGCGCTCATACATATGCGCATACACTCACCCTATAAACGCACACACGCATACCCTACCCCTATGAGCACCTTCGAGAGACTTAGTCGGCATATCATCTTGAGATTTACGAAGTCACCGTAGGCGCCTCGTCGTTGACGGGAACGTCTCCTCCCACTAAAAGCGCATCGCCGAAAATCCTGAAATAAATTCAGAAATATTACGAGCACGAGGACTTGAACCCTGATGGGCTAGGAATACCACTGTCTCTCTAACCATCCAATCACAGGTTGGTTTGCTTGCACGGAAATGGTTGATGTAAAGGATCGAAAGTGTTGGATCCCTACATGCAACAGAGTACATAATCGAGGTACACTCAGTTTTTTTTTCCGACAAACTCGGAATTTTTCTTTAAACCCGATGAATGAGTAGGTTTATTATCCTGTTTCATCACCAAACAAATGGATGGTTGTATGATTTAAAAAAGTTATATCTCTATCAAAAACACATCATACTAGTATTCTATTTACAGAAGGCGATGCTTGTAACGTCGGCTCCGATAAGCTGCTAACAAAGAGGGGCTTCTCTCGGAGGCGGACGTTTGGTCCATGGCGACATATGTCCCCGGTATCCACAGCGTGCGAAGAGGCTTTGCGATCAGTAGCTAAAGTAGTGAATAAGGAAATCGGGCAGACATCTGAGGAGATAAAACGCGTTATACACTACTGCAACAGTGTTGTACAGTCAGGAGTACAGGCTAGAACAGAATCTTGTACAGTGTATTGAAGCAATCCATTCTGAGACTAATAAATGCCACTCTTCTGAAACACGTTTGGTCCTGTTCCAAGCTGGCTACTGTCAGAGTCCTGTCTCCTGGAAATATGGACGTTGGTAATATAAACTGAACTTCTAAACTTATGTCAATTTTTCTTAATTTTTTTAAATATGTTTCGGTGGCTAAATTATGCGGGTTTTTTATATTAAACGATCTTAGTCTCACGCATGGTATTCTTGGCTTGGTTAAGCACAAGTCCGTGAAAACAACGAAGGCATGACGAAAATAAATAATGTAGTAATAATAAATAAGAAAGGGATGGGTGACACGTTGGTTTTCTTTTGTTCCACCAAAAAAATCATTAAAGTTACTCCAACAAAATTATTTTGTTACCCCAAAGGTATTTGGATATATACATGTATATTTTGAAAAATAAATACTCAAATATCAAAAAATTGTTCGTTTACAACTTTTTTTGACATAAACTTGACCTTTTTCGTACTCGTATAAATAGTTTTAGGAAGAAAAAAAACTTCCGTTGATTTTAGTGCAAAAAAAAATATCAAGGACAAAAGGTGTGAATACTAACCTGTATATAGTGTTGAATTTGTTTTGTTCCACCAAAAATATCTTGAAAGTTATTCCACAAAAAAAATGTTGTTATTCAAATTTTTTTGGTCATATATATTTAAAAAAATGGAGATTCAAATATCCAAAAAAATCATTTAAAGTGTATGTACATCTGATATGGGAACTTTTGTAGTAACTAAGAAAAAAGTCAAAAAAATCTGAAACTTTTTTGGAAATAAACTTGATCTTCTTTTGTACTCGTATAAAAAGTTTTGTGATGGAAAAACTCCCATCGACATCAGAGAAAAAAAAATCAAAAAATCCAGTACAAAAAGTGTGAATGTTAACTTTTGTATCGTGTTAATTTTACATTGTTCCACCAAGAATATCATGAAAGTTATTCCACAAAATTTTTTTATCTTATTCCAAAAGTTTTTGAATATACGTTGTTTGAAATATAAATATTCAAATATCCGGAAAAAAATTGTGGTGCGTAAGTTGTACAGTGATGGCTCCAGATATTTACCAATTTCAATTTTGATGTAGTAAAACATGTGTGGTTGTATCCAAAAGGTGATACGGTGTTAGTAAACAACGATTGGTGAATAAGTCGTCTGATACATGTGGCAAGTAATTATGCACCAGAGATGTAATTAAATTACTTCGTTCAGGAGTTTGAAAAAATTATCGCAAGTGTGAAAACAGATGTAGCGTGTACCAGCGAAAAGCACCTGTGTGTCAGGGAGAGTTGGCCGGCTAGTAGCAGGTGTGATCAATGCGCTTGCACGGCCGAGCAGAGCGGTACAGGTCTGAGGGCATCTAATACGAACATAAATGATCCAGAGAAAGAAAAAATACTAATAGGCAGGTGGGAGATCAGGGCTGAGTGAATGGTGAGATTCCGGGGACAGATGTCCCCGTGAACCATTGGTATTTCCCGGCTTCTCCCTCCATATATATGGCTACCCCGTTGCACCCTGGAAGGCGGGATGGTGTAACTTTTCGGTGTAGTAGCCGGTCAGGATGGTGTAACTTTCTAGTGTTATATACTCCATAATGTTACCTGGCAAGCGGTCGTCGGGAAAACCCCTTAGCAAATGCCCCATACGTCACACGATCAAGATTTGACGATGAAAAATTGGACTAGAATAAACAAACGCCATGGTTTTGCAAAATGCCAGCCCAAAGACACTTACATATTATTAAAAAAATCCTATAATTCAACTAAAAAAAATCTTGTACTTACCTAGAAGGACTCACGGATCTAAATATCACCGTGTAGATCCTATAGGATTACTTTTTTTTAATGCGGGAATATAGCATTACTCTACGTATATACTCCCAGTAAGTTGTCCCGTTCTGCAGAAGACGTCAATGTATGTGCAGCTGTACACTGCACGTAATATAGTTTATACAGTGACAAAGTGAGACGAGGTACACGGCGCAACTGACCGTGTCGATGTGTTAGTCGGTGACCACGACACTCTCCGATTGCTTAATTGCCGTGTCGTGATTAATTACTGTGTCAAGATCCCACGGAAATAAGCTACTGCGCCGCACAACAGGACCCCGTCCCCATGCCATGATTGGTTAAGCCAATAACACCAAGAGGTTACATACATGTACAAGCCCACCGACTATGGCAACGATCGGCTAAACCACCTACCCCATTCCCGTTCCCGCGCTGCCTATTTATACCGCGCTCCGGACATGTAAGCAGAGCAGTGCCAGCGTCTGCTTGCGCCTCATCGATCAATCGATCGCCTTCTTCCTCCATCTTAAGTGCACTGCCGGTATCTAGAATTCTAGATCGAGCACTCAAGACATCAACAATAAAACCATATACACATCGATCATACAGTAAACAAGGAGTGAACTAGTACCTTTCTAGCTAGCCGGTGATCATGGAGGTGAAGGTGCTGAGCTCCAAGATCGTCAAGCCGCAGTACGCCGAGGGCACGGCGCGGCCGGACACCACGGAGCACGTGCCGTCCTCGGTGTTCGACAAGGTCACCTACCACATCCAGATGGCCATCATCTACGCCTTCCAAGCGCCGGCGCCCTCCACCGAGGACATAGAGCGCGGCCTCGCCCAAGTGCTGGGCGTGTACCGCCTCTTCGCCGGCCAGGTCCGAGCTGGCCCGGACGGCGCGCCTGGGGTGCTGCTCAACGACCACGGCGCGCGGCTCGTCGAGGCGCGTGTGGACGGGGCCACACTGGTCGAGTTCGCGCCTCCGAAGCCGTCGCCTGTCGTGTTGCAGCTGCACCCGGACCTGGAGGGCGACGTGGAGGAGGTGGTGCAGGTGCAGCTCACGCGGTTCGCGTGCGGCTCGCTGGCCGTCGGTTTCACGGCCAACCATGCCGTTGCTGACGGCCACGCCACCAGCGATTTCCTCGTCGCGTGGGGCCGCGCCGCGCGAGGGCTGGACATCTCCGCCCCGTCGCCGCCGCCCCACAACCACCTTGACCTCTTCCGGCCGCGCGACCCGCCCGTCGTCGATTTTGAGCACCGGGGCGTCGAATACTACCGGCCGACGACCAGCAACCCCAAGCAGGGCGAGGGCGGACACCACGGCGCTGACAACGTGGTCATCCACAAAGCGCACTTCACCAAGGACTTCATCGCCGGGCTGCGCGCCAAGGCTTCGGAGGGGCGCGGCCGGCCGTTCAGCCGGTTCGAGACCACGCTCGCGCACCTGTGGCGCACCATGACGCGCGCGCGCGACCTGAGCCCCGAAGAGACCTCCACCATCCGCATCTCCGTGGACGGGCGGCGGCGCCTTTCCGCCCCGCCGGGCTACTTCGGCAACCTGGTACTTTGGGCGTTCCCCCGGTCCACGGTAGGGGACCTGCTCAGCCGGCCGCTGAAGCACGCGGCGCAGACGATCCACGACGCGGTGGCCCGTCTCGACGGCGCCTACTTCCAGTCGCTGGTGGACTTCGCGAGCTCGGGCGCCGTGGAGCGGGAGGGGCTGGAGACGACGGCGATGCTAAAGGACGTGCTGTGCCCAGACCTGGAGGTGGACAGCTGGCTGACGTTCCCGTTCTACGATCTGGACTTCGGCGCCGGCAGCCCGAGCTATTTCATGCCGTCCTACTTCCCCACGGAGGGGATGCTGTTCCTGATTCCGTCCTACCTCGGCGACGGCAGCGTCGACGCTTTCGTCCCCGTCTTCCAGCACAACCTCGACGCCTTCAAGCAGTGCTGCTACTCCATGGACTAAAGATGAACTAATTAAGCTATACGATCATCGAGTAATTAAAACCGCCGATCATATCGCTTGCATTTGCGTGCATGCATGCATGCAAGTAGTACAGTATTCTTCATCTCCGTGTATCGATTGTATCCCTACATATGTGTATATGGTGTACATGCATGTAATACGTAATGGTGTACATTTTGCTTCATTTTCGGACTTGTTTGTTTGTTTATTTTTATACTTTTGCGACTATTGTTTGCACAGACGATTATGGACGGGTTTTAATTCCTCCCTCCATTCCATAATATAAGTACGTTTTGACACTACAGTAGTGTCAAAAATGTTCTTATATTATGGGACGGAGGGAGTAGTAATTAAGTAGAGTAGTAGTATGTTTGCTTGTGTTGTCGGATGCTGTGGCGTAGTAGTGGGAATCAAATCTCTTGATAGGTTTTTTAGTATGATTTGACTTTTTTGCTTTGCAATAGTAGGTACTCCCTCTCTAAGGCATGTACAATGATACTATTTTATGAGTGCCACGTAGGATAAATGCTGAGATGAAGTAGAGAGAAATCATAAGAAGAGGCTTGTTTTCTCTTATTTAAGAGATGATCTCTTAACACAATATGTCTCATCATGTTTTTAGGAATAGCTAGTTATTAAAGATAGGATTAATAGATAATTATTGTAGACATGATTTATTGGCATATCTAAATTACATGCAAGGTTTAAAATAAGGTTATCTTATCACCTATTGTACATGGCCCTAAAACGTTTTAGATCACTGGGACGGCTTAAAATAAGGTTGTCTTGTCACCCATTGTGCATGCCCGTAAGACGTTCTACATAACAAGAAATCATGGTCCGATTTTCTTATCTTCTCTTGCTTGAGCTGGAACAGAGGATAATCTAGATTCCTGGAGCGGCAATACAGTAGTATTTTCTATTTTCTCCTTGTTCAATCAAATTGAAGAAGCTTGAATGCTCCAAGCTTTGTCCTTCATGAAAATTCTCTGGCCCTGACATTTCAAATGTGAATCCTTGCCGCTTAGTTTGTAGGTTGTTCTTAGGGGAGTGTAGAAGGATGGAGAGGAGATTGGTGGAATTGATAATATTGTTTGAGCCTCGTGGGCATATATACATGACCGTTTTGTAGTACAAGAAAAACTAGAACAAATCCTAGTCTACCCTATGTTTTCTAAATAACCACGATAATCAACATCCCCACAGTTACAACGATAGCGACGCAGACGTAAAAATCGATGCATCACGGAAGTCGTGGCTGGAGTGGAAACCGATGTGGTTGCTCAAGCAAGGCGGTAGCCCTTTGTGTCTTTGCCGAGGTAGCCGAGTGCGTACAGTGGTGTAGCCATGGTCGAGGTAACCGTGCGAGGGACATCGTGGTCAATGTGGAGTTGGGGTGGCCAGTGTCGAGGTAGTCGCCGTGGAGCCGTGGGCGCGAAGCGCCGAGTTAGTCATGGGCGCAGTGGTGCATTGAGAAGAAGAAGGTGTGGATCTTGTGCCGTGGTGCTACAACCCGAAGGGGTGATGTAGCGGCAGCACACGGGTCGGGGCGACGACGTAGTCCTTGGGGCGATGACGTGGACCGCGCGCCGCAACGCTACGACCCAAAGAGGTGACTCAGCGGTAGCGCACGGGTCGGTTTAAGGGATGGCCTTGAGGCAGTGGCATGGACCGCGCGTCCGCGGCGCTATGGCTTAAAGGGGCATCGTAGTGGCAGTGTGTGGGTCAGTGCAACAATGCGGAGAACTACGAAGTGGCGGACTACAAACGGCCAAGTAATTGGAATCATCTGAAGCTCTTGAGCCGGCACATGGGTCTGTCTTGCATACTCTAGCATCCGTCACACTTACGTCCAATATCTTTCATGTCAGTATGAGCAGTAAGCCATAAAAAAACTGTGCCTGAAGGCTTTCGCAACCAAAAACCGTGCTCAATGACAATAAGGAATTTGGTAGACCAGTTCGCCCTTTTGCAAAAGGACCACGTCTGGTTGAAGGGTTTGTGATTGAACGCAGAAGATAAACTCTCTTCGCCCTATTCTCGTGCCGAACCTTTACATGCTTCTTCTTCGAGAACCACAATTACTCTTGGTCTCTAAAGAACTTGACACCTAACCATCTAGACAATTCGCAGCTCTGAAGAGTAATAGGCAGAGTGTACATGACTTAGATTCGAGTGATGCTAAACCACTATCTAATTTTTTGGCTCTGGGGTTTTTCTCTCGGTGAATTTTAAACTCAAATCACTCAGGAGAGGGGGTGCTCACACAATCTTCTCGGAATCTCACAGGGAGCATCCAACGGACAAAGTTGGTGCGGGGTGGCTATTGATAGCCGCAACTTTCCCTGATGTGAAATGACTAAATTGAACACGCGGACCAGCCAATGACCGAACGACACATTTCTAACGCTCGGAATTTGAGCACAACGGTAACATTCCTTGCGGAGCAAGAAATGCTAACTCATCGGTCCAAAAGATATCTCCTTCAGCGTTAAAGAGATTTCTCTCAACTCACATTGGATTCGGATTTAGCACCAGCGAACCGTAAGCCTCAAACACTATACCCCTCCTAATAGTATGGTATTACTATAACTCAAGAAAGAGAAAGATAAACTACAAAACAAATACTACGTCTTCGCTTCGTCTTCAAACATCTCAGCTGCAGTCAATGTCTTCGAACACACCAAACCAATTGCTTTACGCTAACAATTTGGGGGTGTCACTTTCGACAGGCATAATCTTCGGTGATAATCTTCGCTGCCATGCAGGAGATTATCTTTGGAGTTTATATCAAACTTCTCATGACTTCAGAGACTTAACACTCTGTGTGCACTAACAAACACATTAGTCCCACACTATTTATGACAACAGTCCCCAAAACATAAGGAGGCAAATTATTACACCTACATACCCGTACCCTACCCATGACATAACGGGTAGGGTATGGGTACTACTCATGTGTATAAAAGTGTGCCCATACTCTGCACATGCGGGTACGGTATCCGCGGGGTACCCGTGGGTAAACTTTTCATCCTTACTCCCATGCCCCCTTCCCCGCACCACATGCGAAACCACTTGCCCATGTCATCTACAGTAGGCACGCAAATCTGCCCCACCTTGCTCGAACCACCGCCTTCGATGTGCCTTCACCGCCTAGGGCACTCCTCTATAACTTGCCAGGCTTCGTCGCCGGTGATCTCTTTGCACCCAGTGGACCAAAACCCGTCAAGCCACTGACTCGCCTCCGTGTCGCTCCCAGGGAGCCCATGCCGGGGGACGCCTGCTTGCCCCTGGGGCTTGTCTAGTCTCAGCAGAAATGGGATGACTTGAAATTGACAAATAGCAAAACTAGATTAAAATAAGCATGCACTTTCCTAGTTTCCATTTGGTATGAACATGAATTCATGTATGACCCGTTCACATCTAGCTTGGTCAGGGGTCAATACATATATAAGTTGGCGATTTCCTTCTGTATATTTTATTAATTTCACGCGCTTGCCTAGGGAAAATCTCCGGAAAAGAGAAATTCTTCTTGAGAAAAGAGAAATGTGCTACTACCTCTGTCTAGGTGAATAAGTCATTCGCGTAGTTCTAGGTCATCGATTTGAAGAATTAAATATGTGTTATATGTCATGAAAAATATATCACTAGATTTCTACACGGATGTAGTTTTTAAATATATATTTTTATCACATATAATACATATTTAGATAGTTAAATCGTCGACTTAGAACTATGCGAATGACTTATTCACCTAGACGGAGGTAGTACTACCTGTTGGGAGTCTCCCATTCTGAGTCGGGGTAGTAGCTAGTTTTATTCAGAAGATGACATTCTCACCATAATAATTCAATCAGACATTTATATAACTACATACAGTGTCTCCCGCAAAAAAAAAACCTATATACAATACAGTGTCAGGTCGTGGCTTTCAAGTCTTTAGCAATGTTTTGTCTTGGCCTGCAATGGAGCGGCGTGGAGGCACCCCTCCCGCCTCGTGTTTTACACTCGCACTTGCGCCCGCGGTTTGTTGGCTAAAGTTGCGTGGTGGATCACAAATCGGATTCTTGGGTGCTGAGCTGAGCTATCGATCGAGACCCAAGGGTGCGTATACCTGTTCGGGTCGCCGAACGCAACGTCATCTCGGCGAGTTTCCGCCACAGAAGCGATGGTAAAAACGTGGTTGAGCGCGACAGCGCTGCCTCCCATATCCCCCAAGGGTGTTAATATCCCACCTACACCCAGCACGTCCCATGCATAGCGTAGCGAACGTTTGGTTTCGGTGTCACACGAACGCGTGCAAGGGCGCTGGAACCCGACCCCGTCTCTGTAGGCCACCAATGGCTCCATGGCTCGTTATTCCTTTTTATTTTTCGGAAAACCCAAGCTCGTTGCATGGAAATGGTTTTTTTAACACAGTATACGCAAGCGCTCATACATATGCGCATACACTCACCCTATAAACGCACACACGCATACCCTACCCCTATGAGCACCTTCGAGAGACTTAGTCGGCATATCATCTTGAGATTTACGAAGTCACCGTAGGCGCCTCGTCGTTGACGGGAACGTCTCCTCCCACTAAAAGCGCATCGCCGAAAATCCTGAAATAAATTCAGAAATATTACGAGCACGAGGACTTGAACCCTGATGGGCTAGGAATACCACTGTCTCTCTAACCATCCAATCACAGGTTGGTTTGCTTGCACGGAAATGGTTGATGTAAAGGATCGAAAGTGTTGGATCCCTACATGCAACAGAGTACATAATCGAGGTACACTCAGTTTTTTTTTCCGACAAACTCGGAATTTTTCTTTAAACCCGATGAATGAGTAGGTTTATTATCCTGTTTCATCACCAAACAAATGGATGGTTGTATGATTTAAAAAAGTTATATCTCTATCAAAAACACATCATACTAGTATTCTATTTACAGAAGGCGATGCTTGTAACGTCGGCTCCGATAAGCTGCTAACAAAGAGGGGCTTCTCTCGGAGGCGGACGTTTGGTCCATGGCGACATATGTCCCCGGTATCCACAGCGTGCGAAGAGGCTTTGCGATCAGTAGCTAAAGTAGTGAATAAGGAAATCGGGCAGACATCTGAGGAGATAAAACGCGTTATACACTACTGCAACAGTGTTGTACAGTCAGGAGTACAGGCTAGAACAGAATCTTGTACAGTGTATTGAAGCAATCCATTCTGAGACTAATAAATGCCACTCTTCTGAAACACGTTTGGTCCTGTTCCAAGCTGGCTACTGTCAGAGTCCTGTCTCCTGGAAATATGGACGTTGGTAATATAAACTGAACTTCTAAACTTATGTCAATTTTTCTTAATTTTTTTAAATATGTTTCGGTGGCTAAATTATGCGGGTTTTTTATATTAAACGATCTTAGTCTCACGCATGGTATTCTTGGCTTGGTTAAGCACAAGTCCGTGAAAACAACGAAGGCATGACGAAAATAAATAATGTAGTAATAATAAATAAGAAAGGGATGGGTGACACGTTGGTTTTCTTTTGTTCCACCAAAAAAATCATTAAAGTTACTCCAACAAAATTATTTTGTTACCCCAAAGGTATTTGGATATATACATGTATATTTTGAAAAATAAATACTCAAATATCAAAAAATTGTTCGTTTACAACTTTTTTTGACATAAACTTGACCTTTTTCGTACTCGTATAAATAGTTTTAGGAAGAAAAAAAACTTCCGTTGATTTTAGTGCAAAAAAAAATATCAAGGACAAAAGGTGTGAATACTAACCTGTATATAGTGTTGAATTTGTTTTGTTCCACCAAAAATATCTTGAAAGTTATTCCACAAAAAAAATGTTGTTATTCAAATTTTTTTGGTCATATATATTTAAAAAAATGGAGATTCAAATATCCAAAAAAATCATTTAAAGTGTATGTACATCTGATATGGGAACTTTTGTAGTAACTAAGAAAAAAGTCAAAAAAATCTGAAACTTTTTTGGAAATAAACTTGATCTTCTTTTGTACTCGTATAAAAAGTTTTGTGATGGAAAAACTCCCATCGACATCAGAGAAAAAAAAATCAAAAAATCCAGTACAAAAAGTGTGAATGTTAACTTTTGTATCGTGTTAATTTTACATTGTTCCACCAAGAATATCATGAAAGTTATTCCACAAAATTTTTTTATCTTATTCCAAAAGTTTTTGAATATACGTTGTTTGAAATATAAATATTCAAATATCCGGAAAAAAATTGTGGTGCGTAAGTTGTACAGTGATGGCTCCAGATATTTACCAATTTCAATTTTGATGTAGTAAAACATGTGTGGTTGTATCCAAAAGGTGATACGGTGTTAGTAAACAACGATTGGTGAATAAGTCGTCTGATACATGTGGCAAGTAATTATGCACCAGAGATGTAATTAAATTACTTCGTTCAGGAGTTTGAAAAAATTATCGCAAGTGTGAAAACAGATGTAGCGTGTACCAGCGAAAAGCACCTGTGTGTCAGGGAGAGTTGGCCGGCTAGTAGCAGGTGTGATCAATGCGCTTGCACGGCCGAGCAGAGCGGTACAGGTCTGAGGGCATCTAATACGAACATAAATGATCCAGAGAAAGAAAAAATACTAATAGGCAGGTGGGAGATCAGGGCTGAGTGAATGGTGAGATTCCGGGGACAGATGTCCCCGTGAACCATTGGTATTTCCCGGCTTCTCCCTCCATATATATGGCTACCCCGTTGCACCCTGGAAGGCGGGATGGTGTAACTTTTCGGTGTAGTAGCCGGTCAGGATGGTGTAACTTTCTAGTGTTATATACTCCATAATGTTACCTGGCAAGCGGTCGTCGGGAAAACCCCTTAGCAAATGCCCCATACGTCACACGATCAAGATTTGACGATGAAAAATTGGACTAGAATAAACAAACGCCATGGTTTTGCAAAATGCCAGCCCAAAGACACTTACATATTATTAAAAAAATCCTATAATTCAACTAAAAAAAATCTTGTACTTACCTAGAAGGACTCACGGATCTAAATATCACCGTGTAGATCCTATAGGATTACTTTTTTTTAATGCGGGAATATAGCATTACTCTACGTATATACTCCCAGTAAGTTGTCCCGTTCTGCAGAAGACGTCAATGTATGTGCAGCTGTACACTGCACGTAATATAGTTTATACAGTGACAAAGTGAGACGAGGTACACGGCGCAACTGACCGTGTCGATGTGTTAGTCGGTGACCACGACACTCTCCGATTGCTTAATTGCCGTGTCGTGATTAATTACTGTGTCAAGATCCCACGGAAATAAGCTACTGCGCCGCACAACAGGACCCCGTCCCCATGCCATGATTGGTTAAGCCAATAACACCAAGAGGTTACATACATGTACAAGCCCACCGACTATGGCAACGATCGGCTAAACCACCTACCCCATTCCCGTTCCCGCGCTGCCTATTTATACCGCGCTCCGGACATGTAAGCAGAGCAGTGCCAGCGTCTGCTTGCGCCTCATCGATCAATCGATCGCCTTCTTCCTCCATCTTAAGTGCACTGCCGGTATCTAGAATTCTAGATCGAGCACTCAAGACATCAACAATAAAACCATATACACATCGATCATACAGTAAACAAGGAGTGAACTAGTACCTTTCTAGCTAGCCGGTGATCATGGAGGTGAAGGTGCTGAGCTCCAAGATCGTCAAGCCGCAGTACGCCGAGGGCACGGCGCGGCCGGACACCACGGAGCACGTGCCGTCCTCGGTGTTCGACAAGGTCACCTACCACATCCAGATGGCCATCATCTACGCCTTCCAAGCGCCGGCGCCCTCCACCGAGGACATAGAGCGCGGCCTCGCCCAAGTGCTGGGCGTGTACCGCCTCTTCGCCGGCCAGGTCCGAGCTGGCCCGGACGGCGCGCCTGGGGTGCTGCTCAACGACCACGGCGCGCGGCTCGTCGAGGCGCGTGTGGACGGGGCCACACTGGTCGAGTTCGCGCCTCCGAAGCCGTCGCCTGTCGTGTTGCAGCTGCACCCGGACCTGGAGGGCGACGTGGAGGAGGTGGTGCAGGTGCAGCTCACGCGGTTCGCGTGCGGCTCGCTGGCCGTCGGTTTCACGGCCAACCATGCCGTTGCTGACGGCCACGCCACCAGCGATTTCCTCGTCGCGTGGGGCCGCGCCGCGCGAGGGCTGGACATCTCCGCCCCGTCGCCGCCGCCCCACAACCACCTTGACCTCTTCCGGCCGCGCGACCCGCCCGTCGTCGATTTTGAGCACCGGGGCGTCGAATACTACCGGCCGACGACCAGCAACCCCAAGCAGGGCGAGGGCGGACACCACGGCGCCGACAACGTGATCATCCACAAGGCGCACTTCACCAAGGACTTCATCGCCGGGCTTCGCGCCAAGGCGTCTGAGGGGCGCGGCAGGCCGTTTAGCCGGTTCGAGACCACGCTCGCGCACCTGTGGCGCACCATGACGCGCGCGCGTGGGCTCAGCCCCGGCGAGGACTCCACCATCCGCATCTCCGTGGACGGGCGGCGCCGCCTTTCCGCCCCGCCGGGCTACTTCGGCAACCTGGTCCTGTGGGCGTTCCCGCGGTCCACGGTGGGGGACCTCCTGAGCCGGCCGCTGAAGCACGCGGCGCAGACGATCCACGACGCCGTGGCCCGCCTCGACGGCGCCTACTTCCAGTCGCTGGTGGACTTCGCCAGCTCCGGCGCTGTGGAGCGGGAGGGGCTGGAGAAGACGGCGGTGCTGAAGGACGTGCTGTGCCCGGACCTGGAGGTGGACAGCTGGCTGACGTTCCCGTTCTACGAGCTGGACTTCGGCGCCGGCAGCCCGAGCTACTTCATGCCGTCCTACTTCCCCACGGAGGGGATGCTGTTCTTGGTGCCATCCTACCTCGGCGACGGCAGCGTGGACGCCTTCGTCCCCGTCTTCCAGCACAACCTCGACGCCTTCAAGCAGTGCTGCTACTCCATGGACTAAGATGGCTAGCGTGCGGCTACATATGATTACTGAGTGATTAAATCAGCGATTTGAGCTTAATCATATCGCCTGAAATTGCGTGCGTACGGGGCATGCATGCATGCAACTATTATCTTTGAGAGTTAATTGCACAGAAGTATCACAATTGGTGCATCACATACAGATTGGTACCACAATTACTAATTTTTGCATGTCAGTACCACGATTGCTCCAGGTTTTTTCAAATAAGGCTAAAAAGCGTATTTATACGTATTGATGCTCGATCCGACAACTCGGGCCAGATATTGCAAGCCAATACAGGCAGGGGTCAACTTATGGCAAGTTACAAGTGGGCAGCAAACACATGCTGTCAACCTGGAACTTGAGACTTGTGGATGCAGGAAGTGGGACCTTAGTGGCATACCTTGCAACCATGCCATCTCTACAATAAACAAGGCTAAAAGGAAACCAGAGGATTATGTCAGCAAATTCTTCAAGAAAGATTTTTATGTTGCAGCTTATGAACCAATGATCTTTCCTGTGCCTGGTGAGCATGATTGGACAAGGACCCCTGGTACAGACATAGAACCACCTGCATTCAAAATCAAGAGAGGAAGAAAGAAAGAAAAGAGGATCAAGGGCAAATTTAAAGTACCAAAGCCAAAAGACACTTCAAGAATGGGGACCATAACATGTGGCAATTGTGGTCTCCAAGGGCATAGGTACACAAACTGTCTTAAACAGTTGAAGCCTGAGCTAGCTTTGAGGAAGAATAAGCATGTGGTAATAATTTTTCACCTTGAAATATACAAATCTTTCCTTTATTTCTTGTACATTTCTTTCTAGCATTATTAACTGTTTTCCTTTTCTTTGTAAGGCTACTCCAAGTAACTCACAGCCAAGAGCTGCTGATCCTTCTACTACAACAACAGCAAGACAGCCAAGAGCTGCTGCCAGAGGAGCTGCCAGAGGAAGAGGAGCTGCTACTTCTACTACACCACCACCATCTAGAAGAGGAGCTGGCAGAGGAAGAGGAGCTGGAAGAGGTGCTCCAAGGCCATTCAGTGCCCCCAGGCAATATGCTGACATTCCTACTAATGGTACACACATTGGATGGATGTCCTACTTCACTACTAGCAGAGGAAGAGGAGCCATGTAATTTGAAATGATGTGGTATTATTTTGGTTGAACTTGATGCTGATGTTGATGTGTTGTTGCCACTTGATGCATAATTTGGCACAATCCAGTACTGGTTATTGTAATGTTGAACTTGAGGTGGAGTACTCTAGTTGGGGCGCCATATTTTGGTGTTGAATATGTTGCTACTGGATATGTATGTGTTGAACTTGAGGTGGTTATCTGAATATTGAACTTGAGGTGGTTATTGCAATGTTGAACTTGAGGTGGAGTACCAGTATTTGCAAAGCAGTAACACATTTTCAGTTACTTGTTGCAAATCAGTACCAATACTGCTGCTAGCTGTTGCATGTCAGTACCAATATTGGGGCATCACATAACATGCAGTACCACATTTGGGGATTCTAACATGTGGGACAGATACCTCTCCTACTATTAAAGTGACAGCACAAGATCTCAGATTTGGGAACGAAACTAGGGTTCGTCCACGCAGTGTCCATTTGGAGCGCAGCGAAGGAGAAGAAGGAGAAATCTCAGCATGGAGGCGCTAACTGGGGCCGGCGGTGGAGAGAGAGATGTCGTGGTCGTCCAGTGCCGGGTCCGCTCCCGGATTTCGTCGAGCTGCAGGAAGGAGGGGGGAGGAGTCGCGCTCGCCGGTGCGCTACCGCGAGCTCCCAATGGCATACGAGCCTCCAGTGATGTGCCACTGCTCACCTCCGAGGAAGGCGCCAAGATGGATCTCCTGGAGCAGGCAGAACCCTGGTAGGAGGTACTATAGCTGCGTGGATGCTATGATGAGTGTTATTTTTTGCCTAATTTCCTTCCTTTTTCTTCTGTGCAATAGTATGTGAACTGGTATATTTTTGGAAATTTGTTTGTGCATCTTAATAGCATGGTGGCTGTGGATTTGTGCAATGGCATGATGATCCATTGCCCACATTCTGGAGTGAGCTCATTGGGGATCTACGTGATCTAGTATGGAGGCTTAAAGGTGCAACTGTTGCTAGATCTGAAGATCAATTTCCAATGCTGACTCCAAGTGAAGATGATGGCACAAGGGAGGCCATGTTTCTGTCTCTGCAAACTCAACTCAGAGAGAAGAATGCAGAGATTGCAGGGATTAGGGCCAAATTTCACAATGTGTTGTTTCTTTTCACTATATTTGTGCTTGGCTTAGTTGCAGGCAAGATATTAAGTTAGTTAGTTGGTTTAGTTGCAGCCAATCTAAATGCAATGTACTGTCTGGTTTAGTTGCTCTAGTTTAAGCCAAGTTGTAATGGATCAAGTGGTAATGGATTAGTGAAGTTATCTTCTGATGCAATGAGATTTAGTCAGTCTTGTTCCTCTTTTATTTTATATGACATGAGTGGTTTGCTGCAACATTGTCATAATGTATCATCATCAACATATCCATCTACATAATCAGCATATCCATACATAATAAGAAACTGATCCATGTCTACCAATCATAGCACACATTAGTTTCTGGAGTTCGACTCATTATAGCCATACATAACCATTGTTCACAATACATAGAGGAGTTCAACTTCAAATGCATAGTTCATCCTTTTCTTACAAAAGGATGAATAGCATAACTACTACATACATACACAGCCATAGTTCACCATTAGTACAAGCATACAGTACACAAACTTAGTTCCTAGATGCTAGGTCATTACACAACCATCATTCCCAAAAGGTCAGCAATGCCACTAATCTCATTTTCATCTTCTTCACTTCTCCAAGATGGCCTGAATGCCCCTGAACTTCTCCTTCAACTTTTCATTCTGAAACTCTAACTGCCACTTCTCTTCAATATGCTTTTCATTTCCCTTAAGCAGATCAACAACCTGAAGCTTCAACTCTAGCTTCTCTTGGGTGAGCTTCTCCTGACACTTTGTTAGCTCTGCATCTTCAGCTCCAAATTCATACTAGCTTCAGTAAGCACTTGCTTCTCTTTCATTTTGTTCAACTTCAAGTTCTGAATGACTGTTGCTTGAGCTCTTGTCAGGTTGAGCAGCATCTCATACTTCTGAGTAAGTTTCTGGGTCTCTGCATCTTTCTTTGCTATCTCACTTGCCATCTGTGCCTTCATATCATCAATCAGTTCTTTTCTTACCTCCTGCTGATATGTAATGGCAGACTGCAGATGTCTGAAATCCACCACCTTATCTTCCTGGAAGTTCATCAGCTCATGCACATCTTGGACTAGCTTGTCATAGTTGGCCTCCAACTTGTTCTTCTCTTCTGTCAGATGGCGGATAGTGAAAGAACTTTCAAGATTGTCATTCACCCTAGCAGTTTTGGCATCTTCAACCATTGCCCATAGCTTCAACAATGCATTCTGCATTGTTGGGGGCCACTGGTGATCAACCCATTCAACAAAGCCACAATTGCTACCTGCCTGCAAAAACAACAACGACACCAACATAGTTCATACAACAAGTAATTACACAAGATAACTGCAGTTGCCAAAAAGAATATCTAAATTTAGCATCAGACCACTACATTTAACAAGAGGAGCAGCCACTTGAGTAGCTGACTGACTAGGTTAGTTACCATTTTAAGCTACTCTAGTACCACTATTAACCAAAATTACTATGCCATTGTACTCCATCAAAATATACTCATGCTTGAGCTAAATAAGCTACTACAGTGCCACTATGAACCAAAATGTTGACAGCAAGCAGAGTACTCCAGCAAACAGAGTTCAATATGGCACTGACAAAGTAAGAAAAAAATCACTATGCCTACAATCCATACCGGCTGTGCACATGCTAAAAACCGCCTGCCTGTGTCTGTTCCTTCAAAGGCAACAAGCCTATCAGATGCCATGCCGTGCTTCTCACATGGAGACATCACATCCAGCTCAAGCCCCTTGTAATCTGGATCTTCAAGGCTGAAAGGGACCTGCAGAAGCTCGCACAAAGACAATGGGCAAATCAAAACCTACCGAAATCAACCAAATCAAGAAATCCCAAATCTGAAACCCTAACCCTAAACTCACTGTACTGACCTCGTTGAGACCGTCTGTGGAGGAAGAATGCATGTACGGGAGGCTAGACTGGTCGTCGCTGCTTTCGTCCTCCAAAACCATGGCGTCGGCGGGGCGGTGCGGCGGCCGGCAACGGAGGAAACGAGTGAGGAGAAGAGGAGGGGAGGGGAATGGTGCGGCGGGGGCGAGCTGGTGCGACCGGACCGGGTTGGAGAGCAGCAACGCACTGGCTCGTCCTAGTCAGCGCGCGGGCACGCGCCGATTGGCCAGCGTGGCACCTGACGGGTGGGCCCGAGCTGTCGGATCGAGCATCAATACGTATAAATACGCGTTTTAGCCTTGAAAAAACCTGGAGCAATCGTGGTCCTGACATGCAAAAATTAGCAATCGTGGTACCAATCTGCATGTAATGCCCCAATTGTGGTACTTCTATGCAATTAAGTCTATATTTGATTATCTCCGTGTATCTATCATATCACGTATAGTATATATGTATTTGATGTACATGCAATTGTTGTTATTCGTAATGCACGGTATATATGTTATGTACTTTTGCTTCGTCCTGTGCTGTGTTTTGGTTGTTGTTCTCTTTTCCTTTTCTGATTTGAGATGATTGATCAGCCCCGTCGGTCATGGACGAGTTTTCCGTTCTTTTCTGTACTGTCCTCGTATGTTACTTCTGTTGTCGTATACTGTAGCCTAGCCATGGGAATCAAATCTTGTGATAGATGTCCAAAATGATCTACCTTTTTGCTTTGCCGTGGGTACGGAACAAGACATCACGGTCCACTTTTCTTGTGTTTTCTTGCATGAGATGAGACAGAGGGTCGTCTGAATTCTTGGGACGATGATAGCATTTTCTATTTTTCTCCTTGTCCAATCAATTTAAAAAGGCTCTGAATGTTCCTAGGTTTGTCTTCATTGGGAATTCTCTGACTGTAGCATCTGACATGCGAACCCCTGTGATTATGAGCAACGACTAGGAGAAAGTACGCGCACCCGAATCACGACAAAAATCCTGTGGAAATTGATCGTGTTTGGAAGTTTCCAAAAAAATCTCAAACGAAAACCATAGCACGTTAGGACGGTGCTGTTTTGTAGACATGTGGAATGAAAAGTTCAAACTCAGAAGTACTCATTTGGAAGACAAGAAAAAAAAACAAGTTATTCATGCATGAGAGGTGATGTTGTTTTGCTCATCACTGTTCATTGTTAATTTGGTTTTTGAAACCTCCTGAACTAATTTAATTTGACCTTGAAAATTTGCATGTTTGTTAAACATCTTGTATTTTTTAGATTTTTGTAGAAACCTTAAAACACAGTTTCTTCTCGTTTTCATCGGTTTCTATATATAATTGATTCCCACTGGATATTTTCTCACTAAGTATTATGGCTAGTGCATTTATTCAGAGTCAAGAAATTCAAGACAACTTCATGATGGTTAATCGATTGATCAAATCGTTGCAACCTCGCACATCCCGCACGCTCTTCTTGCAATTAGATATCACCAGAGCGTTTAATTCAACATCGTGGCCATTCTTGATTCAAGTTTTGCGGAAAAGAGGTTTCAGCCCTTGTTGGTCTTCATGGATTGCTTTATGCTTATCTTCGGCCAGCACCAAGGTATTGATTAATGGTCATTCGGGTCTAATAATAGGGCATGCTAGGGGTTGAGGGGGGGGGGGGCTCTCCCCTTCGCTTCCTCTTGATTATGGATGTGCTCAACTCCATTGTGTCAAAGGCCGAGGAGGCCTGGATATTTGCGAGCCTTGCTCGCTGGGCAGTGAATTGCCGCTTATCCTTTTCCGCGGACGATGCAACACTCTTTATCGAACTAGTAGAAGAGGAATTGTTGGTGCATCGTGAACTTCTGAAGCTGTTTGGCTAGAGTTCTCGACTCAAAGCAAATATGGATAAAATCTCTCTCCCCGATTCGATGCGATGAAGTGAACTTGCACGCATTGGCAGCCATCTTTCCCTGACATTTAAAGCCGTACCCTTGCACTTATTTGGGCCTCCCCCTCTCTTGCTCCCCTCTGTCCAAAACGGAACTACAACCGCTCATTGACAAAGTTGTGGGAAGGCTTGGCACTTGGCAAACTTCTTTGTTGTATATCAGCGACAGGGTTGTTCTTATCAAGGCCGTGCTATCTACTATTGTGATTTATCACATGCTTTTCCTGGACCCGACCCCATGGGTGTTCAACCGTCTCCACAAAATATTCAAAGGTTTCCTTTTGGGTGGCTCGGATGAGGCAAAGGGGGGGGGGCACTGTTGAGTGGCGTGGAAGTACAGAGGTTTGGGTATCCATTTGAAACTTCTCAATCACGCCTTGCCTATCAGATGGTGTTGGATGAAAAAATGGAGGAGTCCAAGGCTTGGGTTGGGTTCCCAATAATCATTCCTCATGCGGCGCATGATCTATTACTGGCATCGGTCGAGTGTGTGATTGGGGCTAACATGCGAGTTAAATTTTGGCATGACAGAGGCTTCAGGGGAGAAGTGCTAAAGAGATTGCGCCAGAGTTATTTCTACTCACTAGGGCGCATGGTGCAAAATCCAGAACAGTGGAGGAAGCCCTTGCCCAAAACTATTTGTCTTTGAACCTGAGCGGGACTCCTTCGATTTAAGTGCTGGCCGAATTTCTCGAACTTTGGTAGGCAGTGCAGGAAGCTCCTCCCCTCTTTAGTGGTTTTGATTCCTTTAGGTGGCACCTTACTGTTAATGGGGAGTATCCTGCTGATTCGACTTACAAGGCTTCTTTTTTGCCTCAATTTCAGTGGAAGAACGTGGCACCCCTTAAGGAGAAGATGTTCATGTGGCTTGCACTTCGCAACCAATGTAGGACGGCTAACCATATGGAAATGAGAGGCTTGTCGAGGCCGGTAGCCTATCCCCTGTGCAAGCAAGAAGAGGAGAATATCAAACATTTGCTCATGGAGTGCTCCAATGCTTGAAAGGTTTGGCATCGGTTGTTGTCCATGTATGGGTTTCAGTCTGTTACTCCTATGGGGCATGATCCGGTTAGGGTGTAGTGGCACTCAATCGTAAGTCGGTTCTCGAGAAGGAACCAACGGTGGATGGCAGTGATTCTGATTGTGGACATGCACAAAATATGGCTTGAGAGGAAAGCCCGGGTGTTTCACAATAGGAGCAAGATGGCGACTCAGGTAGCTTATGGAGCGGTAGAGGAGTTCCGGTTGTAGTATTTGCTCAAGAAGGACCAGTGGCTTATTGCGGGGATTGCGATGAGTATTTTTTCCTTTTTTGGTTCTTCTGGCGGATGTTGTGTTAAGTTCTAAAACTCTTGTATGGAAACTGCTTTTCCAAAGTCTTAATAATAATGACTAACAACCTAGATTGTCAGATCTTAAAAAATCTCATTAAATAGTGTATATGGGAGATTAATCATCTATTAGGTTCGTGTATGCACCAAATGATATCAAGCACATCAAGTCTTTTGTACGCACAAGTAATAGAATCCACGTTATTTTTATGTAATCGACGTCATTAGTATAATTCATGTTGTTTTAATAAAGTACATGACATGCATGCACACATTGTCAACTTATAACTAAACCCACTTTTACCCTTGGGACACATAAGACCATTCAAAAAAGAAAAAAAATGGTACATGATCATTGCCAACAATTCTATTTATAATCTATAAGTTTCCAAAAGAATACCTAATCGTATAGTATACGTGGGTATTAAGATATTTGTTACAATGTATGTTGTGAAGAGATCCATTCCAAGATATTTAAGGAAAGTAAGACACACACACACACACACACACACAACGAATATATGTCTCGAAATGAATGTGGAAATGTCATAATCGGTAGGTATGATGGTTGTTTTGAGTAAGATATAAGCAGGCTTATGTGTGATAGAGTGTATCATATCACGGGGTTTGGATGCACCAGCAAAGTTTGCACCGACTCTCAAGATGAGAAGGGGCAATGCATGGTACCGAAGAGGCTAGCAAATTGCGGAAAGGTAAGAGCACGTATAATCCATGGACTCACATTAGTCATAAAGAACTCACATACTTATTGCAAAAGTTTATAGCCCTCGAAGCAAAGTACTACTTGCATGCCCCTAAGGGGGTAGATTGGTAGGAAAAGATCATCGCTCGTCCTCGACCGTCACTCATAAGGTAGACACTCAATAATAAATCATGTTCCAACTTCATCACATAACTAGAGGCTATACGTGCATGTTTCTAGAATCACAAACCTTAACACCAATATTCCTACTAAACTACAATCATTCACTAGTACATCCACATATCACCATCTTAATATCGCAAAACTATTGCAAGGAATCAAACATATGATATTCAGTGATCTAATGAAAGTTTTTATTATATCCCTCTTGAATACCTATCATATCAGTGTTGAGAAACATTGCGTGGAAAGAAAAAAAAATTATGCATACGCAAGATCTATCCATGGAGATGCATAGCAACGAGAGGGGAGAGTGTGTCTACGTACGCTGGTAGACCGTAAGCGGAAACGTTTGTTAACGCGGTTGATTGATGACCCACAAGTATAGGGGATCAATTGTAGCTCTTTTCGATAAGTAAGAGTGTCGAACCCGATGAGGAGCAGAAGGAAATAACAAGTAGTTTTCAGTAAGGTAATGTCTGCAAGTGCTGAAATTGTAAGTAGCGGAGTAGTTTGATAGCAAGATAATTTGTAACGATCAAGTAACAATAGTAGTAACAAAAGTGCAGCAAGATAGCCCAATCCTTTTGAGGCAAAGGACAGGCCAAAACGGTCTCTTATGATAAGCAAAGTGTTCTTGAGGGTACACGGGATTTTCATCTAGTCAGTTTCATCATGTTGGTTCGATTTATGTCTGCTACTTTGATAATTTGATATGTGGGTGGACCGGTGCTTAGGTTATGTTCTTACTTGAACAAACCTCATACTTATGATTAACCCTCCCGCAAGCATCCGCAACTACAAGAAAAGTATTAAGAATAAATTCTAACCATAGCATTAAACTTTCGGATCCAATCGGTCCCTTACGGAATAGCGCATAAACTGGGGTTTAAGCTTTTGTCACTCTCACAACCCATCATCTAATTTCTACTCCACAATGAATTCCCTTAGGCCCAAATATGGTGAAGTGTCATGTAGTCGACGTTCACATGACACCACTAAGGGAATCACACATACATACTATGAAAATATCGAACACATATCAGGTTCACATGATTACTTGCAACATGATTTCTCCCGTGACCTCAAGAACAAAAGTAACTACTCAAAAATGATAAACATGCTCATGATCAGAGGAGTATTAAATAGCATATTGGATCTGAACATATAATCTTCCACCAAATAAAACATATAGTAATCAACTACAAGATGTAATCAACACTACTAGTCACCCACAAGCACCAATCTATAGTTCCGGTAACAAGATTGAACACAAGAGATGAACTAGGGTTTGAGATGAGATGGTGCTGTTGAAGATGTTGATTGGAGATTGCCCTTCCCAAGATGGGAGACTTGTTGGTGATAATGAGGACGATGATTTCCCCCTCCGAGAGGGAAGTTCCCCCGGCGGAATCGCTCCGCCGGAGGGCAAAAGTGCTCCTGCCCAAGTTCCGCCTCGAGGCGGCGGCGCTTCATCCCGAAAGTCCTCTCCTTATTTTTTCTAGGTCAAAATGACCTATATACCAGAAGATGGGCACCGGAGGTGGGCCTGGGTGAGCACAACCCACCAGGGCGCGCCCAGGTGGGTTATGCTCACCTGGTGGGCCCCCTCTTGTGGTTATTTGCTCCAATAATTCTTAAATAATCCATAAAAAATCTCCGTGAAGTTTCAGCTTGTTTGGAGTTGTGCAGAATGCCGGAATTCTCCCTCGTGGTGGATACCTTGCAAATTATGAGAGAAAAGGGATTAGAATTACTCCAAAAAGCATTATTATGGATAAAAACACTATAAATAACAGTAAGAAAACATGATGCAAAATGGACGTATCAACTCCCCCAAGCTTAGACCTTGCTTGTCCTCAAGCGAAAACTGAAATCGAAAAAATGTCCACATGCTTTGAGAGAGAGAGGTGTCGATAAAAACAAAATACGGACATAGAAGCATCATGTTGATTATTATAACAGCAACAAAATTAAACATAGGACTTTTATCATAGAACTTTTATCATATACTTCTCATGAATAAGTGATAGTTCGTCACACAATCGAAGTATAAAGCAAAAACTCTATTAGAAACCAACAAACTATGTTCTCAGTCAACTTTGCAACTACAATTCATCATCTTTTCAGGAAGGGTCACGTGTCGCAGCCTTTAGGCAAGTCCACATACTCAAGCATCATATAGTCTTCTATGATTGCTAACACTCACCTCGTACCCATGAGCAAAACGTTTCAACCAAACACATAGAAAGATACGGGCTTAAAGTTTCGCCTCCCAACATACTCACCTCAAGGGTGATGTCAACAATAATAACTCATGCTATCTATATTCGACTGGACATATGTGCCTAGATATTTCTGTTGGGGAACGCAGTAATTTCAAAAAAATTCCTACGATCACGCAAGATCTATCTAGGTGATGCATAGCAACGAGAGGGGAGAGTGTTGTCTACGTACCCTCGTAGACCGAAAGCGGAAGCGTTATGACAACGCGGTTGATGTAGTCATACGTCTTCACGATCTGCCGATCCTAGCACCAAAGGTACGACACCTCCGTGATCTGCACACGTTCAACTCGGTGACGTCCCATGAACTCTAGATCCAGCTGAGGTCGAGGCAGAGTTTCATCAGCACGACGGCGTCATGACGGTGATGATGAAGTTACCGACGCAGGGCTTCGCCTAAGCACTACAACGACATGACCGAGGTGGATATCTGTGGAGGGGGGCACCGCACACGGCTAAGAGAACTGTCAATTTGTGTGTTCTAGGGTGCCCCTGCCTCCGTATATAAAGGAGCAAGGGGGAGGCCGGCCGACCCTCATGGGGCGTGCCCCAAGTAGGATTCCTACTAGGAATCCTATTCCTAGTAGGTTTCCAACAAGGGAAGAGAGGGGGAAGGAAGGAGAGGGAGAGAGGGAGAAGGAAAGGGGGGGGGCCTTCCCTTGTCCTATTCGGACTCAAGGGGGGCCTGCCCTGGCTGCCCTCCACTCTCTCCACTAACGCCCATGATGGCCCATTAGTTCCCCCGGGGGTTTCGATAACCTCCCGGTACTCCGATATTTATCCGATGACCCCCGGAACTCATCTGGTGTCCGAATAACATCGTCCAATATATCAATCTTTATGTCTCGACCATTTCGAGACTCCTCGACATGTCCGTGATCACATCTGGAACTCCGAACAACCTTCGGTACATCAAAACACATAAACTCATAATACCGATCGTCATCGAACGTTAAGCGTGTGGACCCTACGGGTTCGAGAACTATGTAGACATGACCGAGACTCATCTCCGGTCAATAACCAATAGCGGAACCTGGATGCTCATATTGGTTCCTACATATTCTACGAAGATCTTTATCGGTCAAACCGCATAACAACATACGTTGTTCCCTTTGTCATCGGTATGTTACTTGCCCGAGATTCGATCGTCGGTATCTCAATACCTAGTTCAATCTCGTTACCGGCAAGTCTCTTTACTCGTTCTTAATGCATCATCCCGCAACTAACTCATTAGTCACATTGCTTGCAAGGCTTATAGTGATGTGCATTACCGAGAGGGCCCAGAGATACCTCTCCAATACACGGAGTGACAAATCCTAATCTTGATCTATGCCAACCCAACAAACACCTTCGGAGACACCTGTAGAGCATCTTTATAATCACCCAGTTACGTTGTGTCGTTTGATAGCACACAAGGTGTTCCTTCGGTATCCGGGAGTTGCATAATCTCATAGTCAGAGGAACATGTATAAGTCATGAAGAAAGCAATAGCAATAAACTAAACGGTCATAGTGCTAAGTTAACGGATGGACTTGTCCATCACATCATTCTCCTAATGATGTGATCCCGTTCATCAAATGACAACACATGTCTATGGTCAGGAAACTTAACCATCTTTGATTAACGAGCTAGTCTAGTAGAGGCATACTAGGGACACTTTGTTTTGTCTATGTATTCAAACATGTATCAAGTTTCCGGTTAATAATTCTAGCATGAATAATAAACATTTATCATGATATAAGGAAATATAAATAACAGCTTTATTATTGCCTCTAGGGCATGTTTCCTTCAGTCTCCCACTTGCACTAGAGTCAATAATCTAGTTCACATCGCCATGTGATTTAACACCAATAGTTCACATCACCATGTGATTAACACCCATAGTTCACATCGCCATGTGACCAACACTCAAAAGGTTTACTAGAGTCAATAATCTAGTTCACATCGCTATGTGATTAACACCCAAGAGCACTAAAGTGTGATCTTGTTTTGCTTGTGAGAGATGTTTAGTCAATGGGTCTGCCACATTCAGGTCCGTATGTATTTTGCAAATTTCTATGTCTACAATGCTCTGCACGGAGCTACTCTAGCTAATTGCTCCCACTTTCAATATGTATATGGATTGTGACTTAGAGTCATCCAGATCGGTGTCAGAGCTTGCATCGACGTAACTCTTCACGACGAACTCTTTATCACTTCCATAACCGAGAAATATTTCCTTAGTCCTGTAAGGATAATTTTGACCAATGTCCAGTGATCTATTACTGGATCACTATTGTACTCCCTTGCCAAACTCAGGGCAGGCTATACAATAGGTCTGGTACACAGCATGGCATACTTTATAGAACCTATGGCTGAGGCATAGGGAATGACTTTCATTCTCTCTCGATCTTCTGCCGTGGTCGGGATTTGGGTCTTACTCAACTTCACACCTTGCAACACAGGCAAGAACTCCTTCTTTGACTGTTCCATTTTGAACTACTTCAAAAACTTGTCAAGGTATGTACTCATTGAAAAAACTTATCAAGCGTCTTAATCTATCTCTATAGATCTTGATGCTCAATATGTAAGCAGCTTCACCGAGGTCTTTCTTTGAAAAACTCCTTTCAAACACTCTTTTATGCTTTCCAGAAAATTCTACATCATTTCCGATCAATAATATGTCATTCGCATATACTTATCAGAAAAGTTGTAGTGCTCCCACTCACTTTCTTGTAAATACAGGCTTCACCGCAAGTCTGTATAAAACTATATGCTTTGATCAACTCATCAAAGCGTATATTCCAACTCCGAGATGCTTGCACCAGTCCATAGATGGACCGCTGGAGCTTGCACATTTTGTTAGCACCTTCAGGATTGACAAAACCTTCTGGTTGCATCATATACAACTCTTCTTTAACAAATCCATTAAGGAATGCAGGTTTGATATCCATTTGCCAAATTTCATAAAATGCGGCAATTGCTAACATGATTCGGATAGACTTTTAAGCATCGATACAAGTGAGAAAATCTCATAGTCAACACCTTGAACTTTTCGAAAACATTTTTGCGACAATTCGAGCTTTGTAGATAGTAACACTACTATCAGCGTCCGTCTTCCTCTTGAAGATCCATTTTATTCTCTATGGCTTGCCGATCATTGGGCAAGCCAACCAAAGTCCATACTTTGTTCTCATACATGGATCCTATCTCAGATTTCATGGCCTCAAGCCATTTTACGGAATCTGTTCTCATCATCGCTTCCTCATAGTTCGTAGGTTCGTTATGGTCTAGTAACATGACGTCCAGAACAAGATTACCATACCACTCTGGTGCGGATCTTATTCTGGTTGACCTACGAGGTTCGGTAGTAACTTGATCTGAAGTTTCATGATCACCATCATTAGCTTCCTCACTAATTGGTGTAGGAATCACTGGAACTGATTTCTGTGATGAACTACTTTCCAATTCGTGAGAAGGTACAATTACCTCATCAAGTTCTACTTTCCTCCCACTCACTTCTTTCGAGAGAAACTCCTTCTCGAGAAAGGATCCATTCTTAGCAATGAATATCTTGCCTTCGGATCTGTGATAGAAGGTGTACCCAACAGTTACTTTTGGGTATCCTATGAAGACGCACTTCTCCGATTTGGGTTCGAGCTCATCAGGTTGAAGTTTTTTCACATAAGCATCGCAGCCCCAAACTTTAAGACACGACAGCTTAGGTTTCTTGATAAACCACATTTCATATGGTGTGGTCTCAACGGATTTAGATGGTGCCCTATTTAACGTGAATGCAACTGTCTCTAATGCATAACCCCAAAACGATAGCGGTAAATCAGTAAGAGACATCATAGATCGCACCATATCTAATAAAGTGCGGTTACGACGTTCGGACACACCATTACGCCGTGGTGTTCCAGGTGGCGTGAGTTGCGAAACTATTCCACATTGTTTCAAATGAAGACCAAACTCGTAACTCAAATATTCTCCTCCACGATCAGATCATAGAAACTTTATTTTCTTGTTACGATGATTTTCCACTTCACTCTTAAATTCTTTGAACTTTTCAAATGTTTCAGACTTATGTTTCATCAAGTAGATATACCCATATCTGCACAAATCATCTGTGAAGGTCATAATATAATGATACCTGCCGCGAGCATCAACACTCATCGGACCGCATACATCGGTATTTATTATTTCCAACAAGTCTGTTGCTTGCTCCATAGTTCCGAAGAATGGAGTCTTAGTCGTCTTGCCCATGAGGCATGGTTCGCAAGTATCAAGTGATTATAAAAGTCCATCAGTATGGAGTTTCTTCATGCGCTTTACACCAATATGACCTAAACGGCAGTGCCACAAATAAGTCGCACTATCGTTATTAAACTTATATCTTTTGGCTTCAATATTATGAATATGTGTATTACTACGATCGAGATTCAATAAACCATTTATATTGAGTGTATGACCATAGAAGGTTTTATTCATGTAAATAGAACAACAATTATTCTTTGACTTAAATGAATAACCGTATTGCAATAAACATGATCCAATCATATTCATGCTCAACACAAACACCAAATAACATCTATTTTAGGTTCAACACTAATCCCAAAGGTAAAGGGAGTGTGCGATGGTGATCTTATCAACCTTGGAATCACTTCCAACTCACATCATCACCTCACCCTTAACGAGTTTCTGTTTATTTCACAACTCCCGTTTTGAGTTACTATTCTTAGCAACTGAACCTGTATCAAATACTGAGGGGTTGCTATAAACACTAGTAAAGTAAACATTAATAACATGTATATCAAATATATCTGTGTTCAATTTGCCATGCTTCTTATCCGCCAAGTATCTATGGTAGTTCCACTTCTAGTGACCATTTCCTTTGCAGTAGAAGCACTCAGTTTCAGGCTTGGGTCTAGCTTTGGGATTCTTCATGGGAGTGGCAACTTGCTTGCCATTCTTCTTGAAGTTCCTTTTCTTTCCCTTACCCTTTTACTTGAAACTAGTGGTCTTGTCAACCATCAACACTTGATGCTTTTCTTGATTTCTACCTTCGCTGATTTCAGCATCGCGAAGAGCTCGGGAATCGTTTTCGTCATCCCTTACATATTATAGTTCATCACGAAGTTCTAGTAACTTGGTGATAGTGACTAGAGAACTTTGTCAATCACTATCTTATCTGGAAGATTAACTCCCACTTGATTCAAGCGATTGTAGTACTCAGACATTCTGAGCACATGCTAACTGGTTGAGCTATTCTCCTCCATCTTGTAGGCAAAGTACTTTGTCAGAGGTCTCATACCTCTCGACTCGGGCATGAGTCTGAAATACAAATTTCAGCTCTTAGAACATCTTATATGCTCCGTGGCGTTCAAAACGTTTTTGAAGTCCCGGTTCTAAGCCGTAAAGCATGATGCTCTAAACTATCAAGTAGTCATCATACCGAGCTTTGCCAAACGTTCATAACGTCTGCATCTGATCCTGCAATAGGTCTGTCACCTAGCGGTGCATCAAGGACATAATTCTTCTGTGCATCAATGAGGATAATCCTCAGATCACGGACCTAGTCCGCATCATTGCTACTATCATCTTTGAACTTATTTTTCTCTAGGAACATATGAAAAATAAACGAGGAGCAACATCGCAAGCTATTGATCTACAACATAGTTATGCAAATACTATCAGGACTAAGTTCATGATAAATGAAAGTTCAATTAATCATATTAGTTAGGAACTCCCACTTAGATAGACATCCCTCTAATCATCTAAGTGATCACGTGATCCATATCAACTAAACCATGTCCGATCATCACGTGAGATGGTGTAGTTTTCAATGGTGAACATCACTATGTTGATCATATCTACTATATGATTCACGCTCGACCTTTCGGTCTCAGTGTTCCGAGGCCATATCTGCATATGCTAGGCTTGTCAAGTTTAACCCGAGTATTCTGCGTGTGCAAAACTGGCTTGCACCCGTTGTATGTGAACGTAGAGCTTATCACACCCAATCATCACGTGGTGTCTCGGCACGACGAACTATCGCAACGGTGCATACTCAGGGAGAACACTTATACCTTGAAATTTAGTGAGAGATCGTCTTATAATGCTACCGCCGAACTAAGCAAAATAAGATGCATAAAGGATAAACATCACATGCAATCAATATAAGTGATATGATATGGCCATCATCATCTTGTGCCTTTGATCTCCATCTCCAAAGCACCGTCATGATCACCATCGTCACCGGCTTGACACCTTGATCTCCATCGAAGCATCGTTGTCATCTCGCCAACTATTGCAATCACGACTATCGCTACCGCTTAGTGATAAAGTAAAGCAATTACATGGCGATTGCATTTCATACAATAAAGCGACAACCATATGGCTCCTGCTAGTTGCCGATAACTGTTACAAAACATGATCATCTCATACAACAATTTATATATCATCATGTCTTGACCATATCACATCACAACAAGCCCTGCAAAAACAAGTTAGACGTCCTCTACTTTGTTGTTGCAAGTTTTACGTGGCTGCTACGGGCTTAGCAAGAACCGTTCTTACCTACGCATGAAAACCATAACGATTTTTCGTCAAGTGTGATGTTTTAACCTTCAACAAGGACCGGGCGTAGTTACACTTGATTCAACTAAAGTTGGAGAAACAGACACCCACTAGCCACCTGTGTGCGAAGCACGTCGGTAGAACCAGTCTCGCGTAAGCGTACGCGTAATGTCAATCTGAGCTGCTTCATCCAACAATACCGCCGAATCAAAGTATGACATGCTGGTAAGCAGTATGACTATTATCTCCCACAACTCTTTGTGTTCTACTCGTGCATATGACATCTATGCATAGACCTGGCTCGGATGCCACTGTTGGGGAACGCAGTAATTTCAAAAAAATTCCTACGATCACGCAAGATCTATGTAGGTGATGCAACGAGAGGGGAGAGTGTTGTCTACGTACTCTCATAGACCTAAAGCGGAAGCATTATGACAACGCGGTTGATGTAGTCGTACGTCTTCACGATCCGACCGATCCTAGCACCGAAGGTACGACACCTCCGCGATCTGCACACGTTCAGCTCGGTGACGTCCCACGAACTCTAGATCCAGCTGAGGTCGAGGGAGAGTTTCGGAAGCACGACAGTGTGATGACGGCGATGATGAAGTTACCGACGCAGGGCTTCGCCTAAGCACTACAACGATATGACCGAGGTGGATATCTGTGGAGGGGGGCACCGCACACGGCTAAGACAACTGTCAACTTGTGTGTTCTAGGGTGCCCCTGCCTCCGTATATAAAGGAGCAAGGGGGAGGCCGGCCGGCCCTCATGGGGTGTGCCCCAAGTAGGATTCCTACTAGGAATCCTATTCCTAGTAGGTTTCCAACAAGGGAAGAGAGGGGGGAGGAAGGAGAGGGACAGAGGGAGAAGGAAAGGGGGCGCCGCCTCCCCTTCCCTTGTCCTATTCGGACTCAAAGGGGGGCGGGCTCGGCCTGCCCTGGCTGCCCTCCTCTCTCTCCACTAAGGCCCATGATGGCCCATTAGTTCCCCTGGGGGTTCCGGTAACCTCCCGGCACTCTGATATTTATCCGGTGACCCCCGGAACCCATCCGGTGTCCGAATAACATCGTCCAATATATAAATCTTTATGTCTCGACCATTTCGGGACTCCTCGTCATGTCCGTGATCACATTCGAGACTCCCAACGACCTTCGGTACATCAAAACACATAAACTCATAATACCGATCGTTATCGAACGTTAAGCGTGCGGACCCTACGGGTTCGAGAACTATGTAGACATGACCGAGACTCATCTTTGGTCAATAACCAATAGCGGAACCTAGATGCTCATATTGGTTCCTACATATTCTACGAAGATCTTTAACGGTCAAAGCGCATAACAACATACATTGTTCCCTTTGTCATTGGTATGTTACTTGCCCGAGATTCGATCGTCGGTATCTCAATACCTAGTTCAATAACGTTACCGGCAAGTCTCTTTACTCATTCCGTAATGCATCATCCCGCAACTAACTCATTAATCACTTGCTTACAAGGCTTATATTGATGTGCATTACCGAGAGGGCCCAGAGATACCTCTCCGATACACGGAGTGACAAATCCTAATCTTGATCTATGCCAACCCAACAAACACCTCCGGAGACACCTGTAGAGCATCTTTATAATCACCTAGTTACGTTGTGACATTTGATAGCACACAAGGTGTTCCTCCGGTATTCGGGAGTTGCATAATCTCATAGTCAGAGGAACATGTATAAGTCATGAGGAAAGCAATAGCAATAAACTAAACGAACATAGTGCTAAGCTAACGGGTGGGTCTTGTTCATCACATCATTCTCCTAATGATGTGATCCCGTTCATCAAATGACAACGCATGTCTATGGTCGGGAAACTTAACCATCTTTGATTAACGAGCTAGTCTAGTAGAGGCATACTAGGGACACTTTGTTTTTGTCTATGTATTCACACATGTATCAAGTTTCCGGTTAATACAATTCTAGCATGAATAATAAACATTTATCATGATATAAGGAAATATAAATAACAACTTTATTATTGCCTCTAGGGCATATTTCCTTCACTTTCCTTACCACATGATGCTTGGCAAGGGAGAAAAATAAAAAGGAATAGAGGGAAAACTTTGACTCTTTGCATAAAAGTAAATACATAAAAGTAAAAGATAGGCCCTTCGCAGAGGGAAGCAGAGGTTGCCATGCGCTTATTTGTTTGTATGCTCAATCCCTTAGCGCAAAAGAATGTCACGTTGTATTGCCCCTTAAGATGACAACCATTATTATGCAGTCTTTCGCTTTTATTCTTTGTCATCCAAGTTCCTACAACGTTCAATTTTCTCTTACACTAAATGATCTCACAATTTTAGAAGCAATTTTTATTGCCTTTTTGCACCGATGACAACTTACTTGAGGGATCTTGCTCAATCCCTAGGTAGGTATGGTGGACAATTGAAAATAAGATTTGGGTTTAAGGGTTTTTTAGATGCACAAGTAGTATCTCTACTTAGTGCGGAATTTTTTGGCTAGCACAGAAAGGGGGCAAGCATCACATGTTAAAGGATCTATGACAATATGACTTCTATGTGAATATAAACAAACATAAATCATTAAGTTGTCTTCCTTGTCCAACGTCAACAATTTTGGCATATAATATTTTGATGAGGGCTCACAACCACAAAAGATTTCTAGGATAGTATATTTATATGTGAATCTTCTCTTCCCTTATTAATTCTTTCATGAGTTGCATCATTGACTAATGCTATGTTTGTCAATCTCTAATAAAATTTCTTACTTATACTTTTCCTTATGTGGTGCTATCACCTACCATAGAATTAGTATATGATATTATTGATTTATTTCCTTTCTTTTATTTATTTCCTTTATCTTTTTCTTTCTTTATTTGCAACATGAAAGTAAAGAAAGCAAAAACTCAAACTAAACTTTATTATATAACTTGCACACGATTACAAGGATACATTACTAAGCAAACTCTCAAGGAAGAAAGGATCGAACTAACTTTTATTCATCTAATGCAAAAGATCAAACTAAAATAAGTAAAGGCAAAAAGATAGTGGGATGATACGATACCGGGGCACCTCCCCCAAGCTTGGCGGAAGCCAAGGGGAGTGCCCATACCCGATACTCAATTCTCCTTTGGTGGTGAAGAAGATGATGGTGGTGATGAAGCGATCCTATCCTTAAGGATCAAGAGATTCTCCAACCGACGGATGACGCTCTGGAGATAGATGATATGCTCTTGATGCAGAATATTTTCGCGAGTGAGATACTTATTTTGTATGCGAACTATTTCAATGACGCGAAAATCTTCAATCTTAGCAGGAGTAAGGTGAGTAAGGTAGGGCTTAAGGATATCTTCTTCCTCCTCCTCGGCCAGCAGTGCTTGTACTGCCACCGGGGATGGGTCTACGGTAGCTTCCTTGCCCTTGTCTCCCTTGACAGCGTCTGTCGGTGTCAAAACCGGCGGATCTCGGGTAGGGGGTCCCGAACTATGCGTCTAGGATCAATGGTAACCGGAGGCGGGGGACACGATTTTTACCCAGGTTCGAGCCCTCTCTATGGAGGTAATACCCTACTTCCTGCTTGATTGATCTTGATGAATATGACTATCACAAGAGTTGATCTACCACGAGATCATAATGGCTAAACCCTAAAAGTCTAGCCTGTATGACTATGGTAATGAATATATCCTTTCCGGACTAACCCCTCCAGTTTATATAGACACCGGGGGGGGGGGGGGGGATCTAGGGTTACATAGAGTCGGTTACATAAGAAGGAATCTTCATAGTCGGTCGCCAAGCTTGCCTTCCATGCCAAGAAGAGTTCAATCCGGACACAGGTACAGTCTTCGGCCTTCATGTCTTCACAGCCCATCAGTCCGACCCATGGATAAAGGGCCGGACGCCTGAGGACCCCTTAGTCCAGGACTCCCTCAGTAGCCCCTGAACCTGGCTTCAATGACGAGGAGTCCGACGCGCAGATTGTCTTCGGCATTGCAAGGCGGGTTCCCCTTTTTCCGAACTCCAAGATAGTCTTCAGATGCGATGATAGTATCCGGACCTGTCACACACACCATACACAACCGTAGAGAGAATATATTTTTACACGAGTCCCATCCGCCGACAACTTTTTTGTCGCACGACATCACGTCTGACCGGTCATAATTCCGAACCGCTTTTGTGTTTGACGTTCCACATCCCGAGACGCGGTTGCCATTGGCACGTCTTGTCAAAGCAGAGATCGTGTCCCCTTATCGCGGGATCCTCATCAATGCGGATATGGGTAATCCAACCGTGCCGTTCATAAGGTCCTTGGGAATAGGCGAATCCGAAGGCGAGTGAGGAGGCGCTTGACATTCATGGCCTTTATAAGGGGATAAGGATTCCCTCTTCCCCTCTCACGCCTTCTCTCTGTCTCCGCCCTTCTGATCTCTTGCTCCAGCGCCCAAGTTCTCATCTCCTTTCCACTCAAGCAACCATGTCCGGATTCGGAGGCCAGGGCAAGAGGACATTACTGAGCTTCGGGCGACCGGTTATCTGGCGAAGGAGATCGCCCACCGTCTGCCGGCCGAGGGACAGGTCGTCTCCACGCTGAAACCCACTGAGAGGGTAGTATTCATCCCCCATTTCTTCCACGGGCTAGGGTTTCCGCTCCACCCTTTCGTCCGCGGGTTGAAGTATTATTACGGGATAGATTTCCATGATCTGTCCCCGAATTCCTTCCTCAACTTCTCGGTGTTCATAGTCGTGTGTGAGGCCTTCCTCCGTATCCATCCCCACTTCGGGCTGTGGCTCAAAGTCTTCAATGTGAAGCCGAAGGTGGTGGATGGCCAGCACGCAGAGTGCGGAGGAGCCATGGTGAGCAAGCTACCCAACGTCTCCTGGCCTAAAGGCACTTTTGCGGAGACAGTAAAGGAGTGGCAGAGACAATGGTTCTACCTCACAGAACCCCGCGGCACCACCTGGGCCGCGGCTGCTGAATTCCGCCCCGGTGCTCCCATGCGACTCACCTCCTGGGTCGAGAAGAGTCCGGACTGGTGCTCGCCCGATGAGCTGATAGCATTGCAGACGCGCGTCCAGAGCATGATAGCCAAGGATGTCAAGCTCGTCGATGTAATTCAGGTGATGCTAGTTCGCCGGATTCTCCCCGGCCAAAGCAGAAGTCGCCCTCTATGGGATTTTAATCTGAAGAAGCATCAAACCCTGGCGAGGCTCTTCGAAACCACCCATGAAGATGCCTGGAAGTTGCTTTCTAAGGGCAACGAGAAGCCACCGGCCACGGATTCAGACCGTGGTCACGATTGTAAACACCCCGCCAGCGAGGTATGTTATTTCTGACGTATCCCCAACTTAATTGTTTCGAAGATGATGTCTGAGTTTATCATTGCTTTTTCAGGACTGGATGGAGAGGGCGAAGCGGATCCAGTGTCTAGCTCCGCTGCCTGAAGAACCGGTCATCCCGTGTCTAGCGAAGATGCTGGTGTCGGTGCCATATAAGGCGCCCGGAGAAGAAGGCCATGAAGAAGGCCAAGGGGGCCAAGAGTGGCCCCCGTCGCAAGGGCACTTCGGGCGTGACGTCCGAAGATGATGAAGCTCATTCCTCTGTTTTTGAGGATAATGACGAGGAAGAGGAGGAGGAGGAAAACAACCCTCCCCCTGAGGAGAGGAGGAAGAAGAGGGCGGCTTGGGCGTATCTGGAGGCGGAAACGCCCAAGAAGGGGAAGGGCGTCCCAGCGGTCAACACCGCGTGGGACGTTGACAGCAGTCCGGAACGACGCCCACGCACTAAGCCCCAGGCCAAATCGTAAGTGACACGGCTCGCTCATGCGCACATCCGACCCTTTCTCTTCATTATTTTGACATAGTTAACTGTACTATTGCAGTCCGGCCCACGACCTTATCCAGCGATGCTCATTTGGAGGTTCGTTGGCTTCGTCAGAGATGGCGAGCATGTCGCCACCGCCTGCTTATTCCCCCGGGGCCAGGGACGACACCGAAGTGTTGTCCCAGAGGATCGCTCCGAACCGGGGAGGAGCCCAGGACGCTGTCCGAGAGGCGCCACAAGGCGAGACCTCCACTGCCGGAGACATGGGGGAGCAGATCCCCATGGAGACTGCCGAAGAGGGCCGCATCCAGTTCGGCCTTCAACCGAATACGATTCCGGAGACTCATATGGCTCCGGAGTCGGGCAAGCAGCCCCTTTGAAGGAGGGGGGTGCACCGCTTCCACCGGTGGCCCCTGTCCATCCAGGGGCGCCGGATAACCTGATGGAGGCGCTACGGGGCGCCTCTGTTGTGGACGAGCACCGTGTCCTTATGGGTGCGGTGATCGAGAAGGTTCAGTCCGCCAAGAGTGGACTGAATGAAGCCTGCAGCAACCTATTGACAGGTTTCGAGGTAAGTGACGTAGAAAGAGAAAAGCCCCCTGTAGACAGTAGCCCCTGAGATAGTGTCCGGTGTTTGGCGAGAAGAACCGGACAGAGGATCAATCCTTTGTTAAAGGAGACTAACTTAATATGTATCAATAAGCTGGCATCACTGTTGGCCGCAACCTCGCATGCTGCCGAAGTCTCTGAACTGAAGCATAGACTGGAGCGGACAGAGAACGAGCTCGGTGAGGTTAAAATTCGGTTCCAGGAGAAGCAAGGTGAATGACGACTTGCTATGTGTTCGGAAAGAATAAGCGCTGTATATTGATCGCGGTGTCGTAATATGTGCAGGAGCCGCGACCGAGGTCGAGGCCTGAGGAAGGCCCTGGGTGAGGCCGAGGAGAAGGTTGTCCAGCAGCAAGCCGCCCGTAAGAAGCTCAAGGCCCGGGTCAAAGAAGTCCAGCAGGAGCTCCAGGATGCGGTGAAAAAAATGCGAGGCCTTGGAGTATGATGCATCGGCTCAAGGGGCCGAACTCGCCAAGGCTCGTCAGAGCACGGAGACCGCACGGAATGAGGCCCATGCCGCCCTCCAGGAGATCCAGGAGGCCAAGAAGATCACGGCGGGTAAGGCATTTAAGATGCAAAGCAAGTATGCGGAGAAGCAGTACCTTTTACTAACCCGGGTTCGGAGTTCCCCAGGGGCTTTTGCGGATTTGCCACGCAATGTATCAGACGCCGCGGAGTTCTATCGAGCCGAAGGAGGGGGTTCTACGGAGAAGCTATTCTGGTCGTAGTATGCGGCGCCAGAGCATCCCGTGTCCTTCACCGATCAGCTGAAACCGCTGGTGGAGCTGCATAGGGTGGCTGAACTAGCCATTAAGGATTTGATAATCTCGCTATGGCCAGCCGAAGCTATGCCTGGCAGCTACTTTAGACTCATGAGGCGGATGGTGAACGCATGTCCTCGGCTGGACGTCGTCAAGCGCTCGGCCTGCATTGAAGGTGCGCGCATGGCCTTCGCCCATTGCAAGATGTGGTGGGCGAAGATGGATGCCGTCGAGGTGACCAGAGGGCCACCGGAGGACAAGGAGCACCGCACACCCGAACGGTATTTTGTGGATGTCCTGGAGGGGTCTCGCCTTGCGGCAGCATAATGTTCGCAGGACATTGTATTTGAATAAATGTATTCATGTTGCCTTTGCCTTGTATTATGAAAACAAAGCCTGTTTTGTAATGTAATTTTGTTATGCTTTTAATTGTTTCCTCCTGTGCGGCCGTGTTGTATGTAATCTGAGGGTTGGCCAGTCGTCGGCTTCTGCCCTCACGTAGGTAGTACGGAGGTGTTCGGGATGGAATCTAAACAATCTTGATCCAATTATATGGTCCTTGAAGGAGTTGTTTAGCGCAAAGAACAAGGCAATCAGACTATACGGCTTAAACGCCCTCACTTAGCCATAGGAGTTTTATAATAAAGCGTGGGCGCAGCCCCTGGTTCAAACCAGAGTGCTGTCAGCATCTGATCGGGTAGTGTCGATCTTTCGCATAATACGGAAAAAATCTCCAACGATTTGTAACCCTCGAACAGCTGACCGGCTCTCGCCGTATCATGACAGTCAGTTTTCGGCTTTCTCTACTGAGGCGCTCATCTGGTCAAGGCCAGGGCACAATCGCAGTAGTTCTCCCTTTACTACCCTAGCCGATTTAGCAGAACATAGGGTAGCAAGCACAGGAGCCGGGCAACCCAACTATTGACCAAAGACATGATTCGGAGCCAATGCATATAATGCTAAATTCGGGGTGCCGAACTTATCTTTAAGGATTGTTCGGGCTTTGTTGCCGTATCGTGGGGCGATGGAGAGCCCCTGGCAAATACGAAACGTACCAGAGTGTACGGTTGCTAGGAAATAAGTAATTTAAAGGAAAACTGATGGAGAACAGAGATAGGTTCTGGGCCCCTTGAACTTGGATGATGAACTGTTTCCATTATAGTTGGGTTAATGCGTCCAAGCACATTGGTACAAAATAATGCAATGAGCAACCGGCTATTTGACATGCCACGACCGAAGGCGAGCTGCGCGTGGGTCCCGAAAACGGTTAGCCTCTAGGGCTTCCCATGTACGCCTGTGCTCCGTGTCAATCCGGTGTGCTTATCCTTTGATAGGACCGTTAATCAGGCCGTGGAAGGAGGCCCGCATAAGAGAAACCTGAAACAAGGGAAAAGGAGATAGTAAAGTTATATGTGTGTCCGGGATCGGTTTAACCGAACTATAGATCCCGGGCTAGCTTGTGCCTCCGTCGATGCCCATGGAATTTTGAGTGCGTAATTATGCACGCGTGGTATGAATGCCACTACCTCATCGGGATTGGGACGAAGGCTGAATTGCTAATCGAGCTCTTGACGAGCCGCGCTGCCCTGTTGAAGTGTAGTCCGGACCCTCTTAATGATGTCCAGGGGCTCGGCAGCCGTACTATGGTGCTGCTTGAGAAGGCCGCTCTGTACCTCTGCTGCTAGGGCGGCGGTGTGCTCCTCTGTTTGGAGGGAGCGTTCAGTATTGCCATTGACTGTTATGACGCTGCGTGGACCAGGCATCTTGAGCTTGAGATAAGCATAGTGTGGCACTGCATTGAATCTAGCAAACGCGGTTCGTCCGAGCAGTGCGTGGTAGCCGCTGCGGAAGGGGACGATATCAAAGATTAACTCTTCGCTTCGGAAGTTGTCCGGAGAACCGAAGACCACCTCCAGCGTGATTGAGCCCGTATAGCGAGCCTCTACACCTGGTATGACTCCTTGAAAGGTAGTCTTTGTTGGTTTGATTCATGAGGGGTTAATGCCCATCTTCCGCACTGTGTCCTGATAGAGCAGGTTGAGGCTGCTACCACCGTCCATTAGGACTCGTGTTAGGTGAAATCTATCGATGATTGGGTCGGGGACCAGTGCGGCTGAACCACCATGCCGGATACTAGTTGGGTGATCTCGACGATCGAAGGTGATCGGGAATGACGACCACGGATTGAATTTTGGGGCGACTGGCTCTACCGCGTAGACGTCCCTAAGTGCTCGCTTACGCTCCCTTTTAGGGATGTGTGTAGCGTATATCATGTTCACCGTTTTGACTTGAGGGGGAAATTTCTTCTGCCCCCCGATGTTCGGCTGCCAGGGCTCTTCGTCCTCGTCCTCACTTTGTGATCCCTTTTCCTTGTTTTCGGCATTTAACTTGCCAGCCTGTTTGAAAACCCAACAATCCCTGTTGGTATGATTGGCTTGTTTGTCTGGGGTGCCGTGTATCTGGCATGGACGGTCGAGTATGCGGTCCAGGCTGGAAGGTCCTTCAATGTTTCTTTTGTAGGGCTTCTTCCGTTGGCCGGACTTGGAGCCGCTGAATCCGGCGTTAACTGTGGTGTCATCGGTGTTGTCGCCATTGCTTTGGCGTTTGTGTCTATTGCGCCGGAGCTTGCCGGTGATGTTCTTGGCCTCGGTGGGTCCTACCTCGCTGGCTGTATTTTTACTTCGAGCCAGCCAGCTGTCCTCACCCGCGCAAAAACGGGTCATGAGTGCCGTAAGGGCTGCCATAGACTTCGGCTTTTCTTGGCTGAGGTGGCGCGCTAGCCATTCGTCACGGATGTTGTGTTTGAAGGCCGCTAGGGCCTCGGCATCTGGACAGTCAACGATCTGGTTCTTTTTGGTTAGGAACCTTGTCCAGAATTTTCTGGCTGATTCTCTAGGTTGTTGAACTATGTACCTTAAGTCATCGGCATCTGGTGGCCGGACATAAGTTCCTTGGAAGTTATCAAGGAAAGCCTCTTCCAAGTCCTCCCAGCTGCCGATGGAATTTTCAGGCAGACTATTTAGCCAGTGTCTAGCCGACCCTTTTAATTTTAGTGGGAGGTATTTGATGGCGTGGAGATCATCTCCTCTGGCCATGTGGATGTGGAGAATAAAATCTTCGATCCACACTACGGGATCGGTTGTTCCGTCGCATGATTCGATATTGACGGGCTTGAACCCCTCGGGGAATTCGTGATGCAGCACCTCATCTGTGAAGCAGAGGGGGTGTGCGGCGCCTCTATAGCAGGCCGCGTCACGGCGCACCTCCGATGAAGTCCGTCTGCGGTTATCGGCCCGGGTGTGACTAGGTTTATCACGTCCGAATAGGTAGCCATCATCCCAAGTAGGGAAGCGTTCTCGCGATCCGTAGATCGATCTCGCGTGTCCTGCTCTGCTGTCCAATTCCTGCCGAAGGTCGTATGTATGGTCCCGAGCTGGTCTGTCCCTGTGTTTACAAGGCGGTGGGGCGGGCTGTTGTTCGGCCTGAATTGTCGTTTTATCCCGACCGCGGGGTGGTCGGTCCGCCGCACTGTCCCGACCTCGTGGTGGTCGTTCCGCATTACGCAAGGGATCTGGTGCCTCCTCGTCGACCTGAGGTAGCAGTCTGCGCTTTGGGTAACTCTTGGTTGGGCGCTTGAGGCCGTATTCTTCGGCTGCTAGGACATCGGTCCATCTATCGATGAGTAGGTCTTGATCGGCTTGGAGCTGCTCCTGCTTTTTCTTTAGGCTTCTTGCAGTAGCTATGAGTTGGCGCTTAAAGCGCTCCTGCTCGAGGGGTGTCTCAGGCACGATGAAGTCCTCATTGCCGAGGCCCTCATCATCCTCGGAGGGTGGACGGTAACAATCGTCCTCCAGGTCACTGGGCCTGGCCTGTTTATCAGGGTTAACTTGCTCGTTGTCTTGTTCCTCTTGTTCGGATGTTGCTCCAACAGGGACTTCATTGTTTTCGGCACCATCAGGAGTACTATTTTCTCCAGCGCCAGTGTTGCTGTCTTTTGAGCGACGTGACTTAGAGCAGCGTTTAGGGCGTCGGCGCCTGGACTGCGTCTCAGAGGGTTTATTTGCATCTGGCTCTTCTTTGTCATCGCCGTCAGATCCTTTAGGTGTGTCAACCATGTACACGTCGTACGAAGAGGTGGCCGTCCAACGCCCAGTGGATGGCGGGTCTTGGCGTTGCTCCTTGTCGGCGTCGTCGTCCATAGCGTCAATGTCTTCGGAGCCATAATTGAGCTCGTCGGTTAAGTCCTCGACGGTAGCTATGAAGTGGGTGGCGGGTGGGAAGCAAAATTCTCCATCGTCAGCTCCTAGATCGAACCGGACATAGTTCAGCTGTGAGTCCTTCTCCAAGGACAAATTCTTCAAAGAGTTCAGCACATCGCCCAAAGGTGAGTGCTGGAAGATGTCTGCGGCGCTAAATTCGAAAATCGATAGCCGATCCAGCTCGGTGTCCGCAGGCGCACCGGGTCCGGAACTTATAGCCGGAGACGAGTCCGGAGCTCCATGGACGCAAGTATTGCGGGGTGTCGAGTCCGTGTGCGGCTCCAACGCCGAGGACTCTGTGGCCTCGGATGGCACGATCTCACTACAAAAAAAGACACATCCGTGACATTTTGGGCCGAACGAATTTTTTTCTGTCATACATATGACACTTCTATGACGATAATTGTGACAAAACCCGGTATCATCATAGATGTGGTGGGCTCCTACTTCTATGACAAAAAATCATGACAGAAAATGGGCTTTTCGTCCTGGGCGGGCCGGAGACGCAGCTGCATGACATTCTTTGGGCCGTCCATGACGGAAAAAACCGTGGTAGAAGCGGGGGCGAGGAAAATTTCGGGGAGTTCCCGGTTACGGTGGGAGGTCGGGGGCCGAGCGATGCGCGTTTCTCTCGTACACGTACGCGCGTGTGTGCGAGGCGTTGGCTCTAACTGAACCCGCGTTGGGCTCTAACTGAACCCGAGCGATTGCACTGCAGGCTACGCGTTACTGAACCCGAGCGATCGATCGATGGCTGTTAACTGAACCCGATCGAGCGATTCCTTCGCTATTGCTACTAACTAAAGCCGATCGATGCTGCCTCTGGGATGAACAGTGAGAGTTGCGGGGGGGGGGGGGGTTGGATGAACAGGACCCCGTGGTGTGGTGGAGGGCTGGATGAACAGTAGACGGTCGAGGGGTGCCCGTGGAGGGATGGTTGAACAGGATCCCGTGGTGTGGAGGGCTGGATGAACAGTAGACGGTGGAGGGGTGCCCGTGGAGGGGTGGTTGAACAGTAGCCGGTGGAGTAGCGCGTGGTGGAGGCTGGATGAACAGGAGCCCGTGGAGGCTGGAGGAGGTCGACGGTGGAGATGAACAGTATCCCGTGGAGTCCCGTTTTGCGGTACGCCACACCCCTCCCGATGAACAGGACCCCCGTTTCGACCGTGGGAGGTCCGTTTCGTCCGTTTTGCGGTACGCCACACCCCTCCCGATCAACATGACCCCCGTTTCGACCGTAGGAGGTCCGTTTCGTCCGTTTTGCGGTACGCCACACCCCTCCCGATCAACAGGACCCCTGTTTCGATCGTAGGAGGTCCGTTTCCTCCGTTTTGTGGTACGCCACACCCCTCCCGATCAACAGGACCCCGTTCCGAACGCAGGAGGTCTGTTTCCTCCGTTGTGCGGTATGCCAGGCCTCGTTTCCATCGCCTGTTCCGTCCAAGCCCTCCCGATGAACACGACCACGCATTCCGTTCCGACCCAGCCGGTTGGCTCCCACGCGTTCCGTTGCCTCCCGATGAACACGAAGCATTCCGTTGCCTCCCCATGAACACGACGCATTCCGTTGCCTCCCCATGAACACGACGACGACGCTGTTTCTCCGTTCCGACCCAGCCATGTACACGAGCCCTGGCCGTACGTATGCGTGAGTAGGCGTTCGAGACCCGGCCCGTATGTACACATACGTGGCCGTATTTTCTTTCTTGCACCCTGGCCGCTATACGTACGTGTACATGCTACGTGCGCGCCTCTACTACATCACGTACGCGCCTCTACTACGACACGTGCGCGCCTCTACATCCACCAGTATATATGTACTTACACATTCGCGACCAGAATGACAACGCTACGTACGCTTCGACCAGGTGGGTCCCGACTGTCAGGCACTTCCTTGCCTGCGAAGATGTAGCTGGTGGGTCCCAGCAGTCAGGGGGCGAATTGTTTTTTTTTGCCCGGACGCACTTCCTTGCGTGCGAAGATGTAGCTGGTGGGTCCCAGCAGTCGGGGGGAAACGTTTTTTTCACGAAATACAGTGGCCCGTCCGGTGGGTCCCAGCTGTCAGGTGGAGGAATCATTATTTTCCGTGTAATAAGGAGGCACTTCCTTGCTGCGGCCGTGGACCTAGCTGTCAGCCTCTCCACGTACAGTCCACGTCCGATGGAAGTCGTTCCTTGACCACGTTGACCACGCCGCACCGAGAGCACCAGGGCGGTGGACGACGGCGAGGCCTAGGAAGGGGACGACGGGGAGCCGGGGAAGACGCGGCAGTGGAAGCCCGCGCGGAGAGGAGTACGAGGGTTCACTGGTTCGGCTGCGGTGTGAGGCTGCCATCGCCGCAGGGCTTGGCCAGCGGTGGGAATAGTAGGGGGCGGTGAGGCCTCCGCGGCAGCACAGCCGGCCACGGGAGGCAGGAGCATGCGGCACGACCGGCGCTGCTTTGGGCGGCTGGAGCAAGACCAGAGGTTGAAGAAGCACTACGGCCGTTGGATGGACATCGTACGGTCACTGGAGCTAGAATCGTTCATATTGACTAAAGTTGACAAAGGCCCCCATCCCAGTCAACTTAGTAGGCCCACAAGTCAGCCTCCCACCATGGTGGGTCCCAGCTAGCAGGGGGAGTATTCATTTTTTGTGCGTAATAAGGAGGCACTTCCTTGCGTGCGAAGATATAGCTGGTGGGTCCGAGCTGTCAGCAGCGGTAACGTTCTTTTTTGCGAAATACAGAGGCCCTTTCGGTGGGTCCCTGATGTCAGGTGGAGGAATCATTATTTTGCACGTAATAAGGAGGCATTTCCTTGCGTGCAGCCGTGGACCCAGCTGTCGGCCTCTCCACGTACAGTCCACTTCAGATGCATGTCGGTCGTTGACCACGTTGACCAGGCCGCGCCGAGAGCACCAAGGCGGTGGACGACGGCGAGGCCTAGGAAGGGAACGACACGGAGGCAGGGAAGACTCGGCAGTTGTTTCCCACGCGGAGGGGAGTACGACTGTACAAGGGTTTACTGGTTCGTCTGCCGTCGCCGGAGAATAACAGCAGGTGTGGGTGAGTAGAGGGATGGCTAGGCCAGCGATGGGAGTACGGTGGGGCGGTGAGGCCTGCGCGGCAGCAGAGCCGGCCGCCGGGAGGAGGGAGCAGGCAGTCTCGCCGGCGCTTGTTTGAGCGGCTGGAGCAGGAAGAGCAGAGATTGAAGAAGCACGACAGCCGTTGGATGGCCATCTAACAGTCACTGCTTGTGCGTCAACCTTTTTTTAGGAAAGCCTCAAATCTCTGGAAAACAGCATTCAGCCCATCTGCCATTATTTCTAATAATTTATAGCCCATTTGCTAATTATTAAGGTTTTTTTTGAGCCCATATTCTTTTTGTTAGCATTACAGCCCATATTGTGGCCACGGTTAAAAAATTATACGAAATTTTGCATATTTCGGTGCGGTTGGAACTGTTTTTAATCCCGAAATTTCGACTCACATTCAAACTGATTTTAAAAATAAATATATATCAATATAAAATCCAACAAATTCTCCACGCATAAAAATTAATGTAATTTAAAAACTTGAAATGAAAAAAAAGATATTTGAAACTAATTGCCGGTTTGATGTGTTTTAAAAATGTACAACCCATTTCTCATTACAGATGGGCCATTTTCTCGGCCAGCCGAATGAAAGCTCTCCTCGTCTTGAAAGATTTGCAGCCCAACAGGCCTGACAAAGCGACTTACTTGGCAAATCACAAAAAAACTGGGCTGTTGCCGTGGACCCAGCTGTCAGCCTCTCCACGTACAGTACTCTTCCGATGGGAGTCGTTCCTTGACCACGTTGACCACGCCGCGCGGAGAGCAGCACGGCGGTGGACGACGGCGAGGCCTAGGAAGGGGACGACGCGGAGCCGGGGAAGACGCGGGAGTGGAAGCCTGCGCGGAGAGGAGTACGAGGGTTCACTGGTTCGGCTGCGGTGTGAGGCTGCCGTCGCCGCAGGGCCTGGCTAGCGGTGGGAATAGTAGGGGGCGGTGAGGCCTCCGCGGCAGCACAGCCGGCCACGGGAGGCAGGAGCATGCGGCACGACCGGCGCTGCTTTGGGCGGCTGGAGCAAGAAGACCAGAGGTTGAAGAAGCACTACGGTCGTTGGATGGACATCGTACGGTCACTGGAGCTAGAATCGTTGATATTGACTAAAGTTGACAAAGGCCCCCGTCCCAGTCAACTTAGTAGGCCCACAAGTCAGCCTCCCACCATGGTGGGTCCTAGCTAGCAGGGGGAGTATTTGTCGGAGTAATTGGCCACGGATACCCCGAAGACGGCGAGACAATAATTCAAGACATCGGGGCTAGCAAAGCCCCTCAGTCCGACTGCCCGGCCGCTCCTGCCGGCTCCCCGTCCGACTGCTCATCCGGCCGGCTGCCGACTGCTGACTGCGCCGACCAGCCGGCTGCCGACTGCGCCAACCAGCCGGCTATCGACTGCAGCCCGACCCGACATCGGCAAGACCCCGACATGGCGGCCATACCGCGGACGAGACAAGCATGACACCCCACCATCCCCCTTGCTTCCATGCCACCACATAGCTTACATGCTAAGCTAGCCATGCCTATATAAGGCACACATCCATCCATCCATCCACACACACGTAGGAGCACCACACTCCCACGGCCACACATGGCCAAGCTCATGTGCCACACTAGCTAGTTAGCTCCTTGCTACTACTTCATCTAGATACAGCTCCAGGAGCAACTCTGTACCAGATATACTACAGATACTCAGACATGCAGGAGTAGGGGTATTATCTCTCTGGAGAGCCCCGAACCTGGGTAAACTAGCGCGTGCTACTCGCATACCCGCTCCCGGGCCTATCAGCAGCAGTCTTACCCTCACACTAAGCCCTTGTGGCATCTGTCGCCTCACACCTCCCCCGTGAAAATACCACGACAATTGGCGCCCACCGTGGGGTGGTACTACTACTATGCTACCACGATGCTGCTGGTTTTGCAGTCCGGGCGGGACCATCTTCGCCATCACCGCCTCGGCGTCGCGCCGTCTCTCCGATAGCGCTCGGGGGCTCCACTTTGACCCACCGCCAGAGCGGCCGCGCGGGACGACGCGTCCTCGTCGTTGGCCTCGCCGCCTTCGTCATCATCACCGTTGCAAAACCGATCGTCTGTCCGCGCACGCGCCGCGCGTGCGGTGCCTCGCTTCGATCGGCCGCATCCGTGCGCGCGTCGTGCCTTGCTCCGGCCGAAGCGCGCGTTCGCTCCTCCATATCCCATCTATGCAAGCTAGCTAGAGCAAGTCAAATAATGGTCAAACCATTAGCCAGATAATAGCCAGATATTGCCTATACACTACCCGTACAAACACTGACCATGCCCAGACAGTGGCGTTGGTTTGCTGCTGCTATCTCCACGCTGCTCAGTGCTCACTCTGCTCCGCCCGTTCCGCCTGAAACCACCGCGGCCGTGGCAAAATCCAGTAGCGCCGGTGCCGCGTACCTAGCTCCTCCGCCTCCTTGCTCCTCCTGAGCAGCTGCTGCCCACGAGCTCCTCCCGCGCCTGGCCTTCCTGCGTCGCCAGCTCCTGCTCCGCCCCGCAACCAACTTCAGCAGCAGCACTCCGCGCTGCGCGACGCCTTCTCCGAGCGCGTGCGCCGCTCGGCCCCTGCTCGCGGCGTCTGGCTGCAGCCCCGCCTGCCGCTTGCTGCTGCCTCCCCATGGCCGCGCAGCCTGCCGGCGCCTGGTCCGCTTCCCACTTCTCGCCCGGGCCGGCTCCGCGCTTGGCCACGCGCCTCTTCGTCCGGGTTCGCTCGCCGCCCTTCGCCCGAGCCGGCCGCCTGGGCAGTCCTGCGCCCGACTTCGCCCTCGCGCCGGCTGCCCAGTTCCCGGACGCAGGCGGCCCATCGCCCGGACTCCGACTCCTCCGCCCTGCCGCTCCCACGGACGCGCGTCCGCTGCGCCGCGGACTGCCGCGTCATCCCCCTGCTCCCGCGAGCACCTCCACGGCCGCGCGCCCGCGAGCCACCCCCGCTCCCTCCGCGCGCTCGCGTCACCGCGGGCCGACTGCTCCACACATGGCCAGGCTCATGTGCCACACTAGCTAGTTAGCTCCTTGCTACTACTTCATCTGGATATAGCTCCAGGAGCAACTCTGTACCAGATATACTACAGATACTCAGACATGCAGGAGTAGGGGTATTATCTCTCCGGAGAGCCCCGAACCTGGGTAAACTAGCGCGTGCTACTCGCATACCCGCTCCCGGGCCTATCAGCAGCAATCTTACCCTCACACTAAGCCCTTGTGGCATCTGTCGCCTCACACCTCCCCCGTGAGAATACCACGACAGTATTCATTTTTTTGTGCGTAATAAGGAGGCACTTCCTTGCATGCGAAGATATAGCTGGTGGGTCCGAGCTGTCAGCGGTGTTAACGTTTTTTCGCAAAATACAGAGGCCCTTTCGGTGGGTCCCTGATGTCAGGTGGAGGAATCATTATTTTGCACGTAATAAGGAGGCATTTCCTTGCGTGCGGCCGTGGACCCAGCCGTCGGCCTCTCCATGTACAGTCCACTTCAGATGCATGTCGGTCGTTGACCACGTTGACCAGGCCGCGCCGAGAGCACCAGGGCGGTGGACGACGGCAAGGCCTAAGAAGGGAACGACACGGAGGCAGGGAAGACTCGGCAGTTGTTTCCCACGCGGAGGGGAGTACGAATGTACGAGGGTTTACTGGTTCGTCTGCCGTCGCCAGAGCATAACAGCAGGTGGGGGTGAGTAGAGGGATGGCTAGGCCAGCGACGGGAGTACGATGGGGCGGTGAGGCCTGCGCGGCAGCAAAGCCGGCCGCGGGGAGGAGGGAGCAGGCCTATACGAGGCAGCCCAAAACCACGTCCAACAATTGCCAAAACTTCGTCCCTCGTTTTCTCTGTGTTTCGCACACTCGACATTGTGTGGGCATTTTGACTGTGCATCATATGAAGATGTGCTATGCATGAATGTTGATCAACATGATGTTAACTGGCTGGTAGTTCCATTTTCGACCATGAATAAAACTTCCAACATGATGTTAACCATGTTTGAAAAGGTCGTGTTAATATAAATGCTCTGCCTCTGAAAGTTGCAGTTTCTTATCTGAAACTGAACTTGCAGTTTCTTATCTGAAACTGAAACTTGTAGTTTCTTCTCTGAGAATCACATTGTCTGCACTTTTATACTCCTATGAAACTACATTTTTTTTAAGTGCTAAAAATAGATCTCTAGAATTCATAAAATACTTCATATGCTCAATACTGCAAATCTGAAATTCAAAAGACATTCATATCTGAAAGTACTCTCAAAATACACAACACAAAACACAATTCACAACCTGCAAATACTGACAACCCTAAGCTCCTCCTGACAATTCACAACCTGCCCGACTATTGGGCTGGGGGGCAGCCCCCTCCTATTCCTCGGCGGCAGACAGCCGCCCCGTGAGACGATGTGAACGGCGAGGGAGACGATGGCGGGGAAGCGTCGTCGGGCCAACTGCTTTTCTCCTCTTGCAGTTGGGTTCAGTCGACGAAGACTCCACCGGCTCGCACTGGCAGGACACCCTCACAAACGACACCCTGTAGATGCTCGATCCTTCAATCTCTGGGGGATGCTCCATCTGGGATCGATAATCCCACCACCGCTCCCTCACGATCGGATTTGGTGAATCTGTTTGCTCCATGGCCGAGAGGAGCAGCTCTATGTACTCCGGCGCGACTCCCTCCGGGAGTATCGCCGCCTTTTCGCTCTGTTGCAGATATTTGGCCATGGATGTCGCCGTCGTCGCTGCATTTAGATTGGAACAGGAGAGGAGCGGCGGTGGTTTAAGAGGAGAAGAGCGGAAGAGCGGCGCTGGTCTTGGAAGTATTTGTTTGTTGTTTTGCGTATTTTGGGTCAAAGTTTGACCACGTACTATATTTGACAAGCAAAATGTGAATGCATGTCACAAAAACTTGTATCGTTTGGTTCGTATCTGAATGTACTTTCAAATTATATTATTTTTGCAACGTATAACATATATTTATGTGCGAAAATCCTGGTCAATTATGACCCAGAATAAAAGGGAGACTAGTTAATGTGGGGTCGCTTTCTTAATTGAAGGGTAAATTGATTTTGATTTTGATCCAGTCACAGCGCGCCGGCCCTCTCGTCCAATCCTAAATCGCTGCCGCACGCTCCTCTCCCTCTTCTCCATTGCAAAACCACCTCCTCTCCTCTCCATCATCTCCATTCCAAAACCACCGTATCTCCTCTCCCTCTTCTGATCTTCTCCATTGCAAAACCACCTCCTCTCCTCTCCATCATCTCCATTCCAAAACCACCATCTCGCCTCTCCCTCTTCTCTATTGCAAGACCACCGTCTCTCCTCCCATCTTCCAAAGCTAGCACCGAACCACTCAGAAGGACATCTATGGAGAGGATGCAGCAGCGAATCAGGCAGATCGCCGGCGGCGACCAGGCAAAGTTAGCCAGGTTGAAGGAGATCCTTAGTTGGTTTGACAATGAGTGGGATATTTCGAGGACGGTGCGGGCCATGTGGCAATGTATGCGAAAGAGCGAGACGGCGGCGATGAGGGCGGCGATGTAGATGTACTCCTCGGTGACAGTCACGCCGCAGTCCTCCGAGTTCATCGAGTATCTCCTCTGGGCGATGGAGCAGACAGATTCGCCCGAGGCGACAATCAGGCGGAGGTGGTGGGCGTACAGGTCGAAGGTCGAGCACCCAGAGGATAACGAATCGATCGAGTATGGTGTGCCGTTCGTGAGGGTGCAGAGCCAGCCGGAGCCATAGGAGTATTCGTTCTCCCACCGCAAGAGGATGCCGGATGGCGCGACATCGCTTCCCCGCCGTTCTCCACGGTTCCCTCGACGCTCGCCTCGTTTCAACGGCGGCGGTAGGGTTTAAGGTAAGCTTCGCACTAACCTAATCTTCCACCTGCTCATGCTTACAATCAGTGTGACAGCTAATGAAAATCATGCTTACAATTAGTCTCTGAGTACTACGCCAATCACCCTAAAATAGCTCTGGACCTTTGGGTCAAAGTTGTGACACATTGTACAAATAAAGAAAAATAGATTGGTGCTTCTTTCAGAAAAGAGTACTCCCTAGAAAACTGCCAATATAAGCTACTAGTATTTGGTTAGATGATTTGCTGCCGAGAAAGATCCGTCCACAGAGAGCGCCACACATCCCACTGGTGGTGGTGGATGCCAATGCGTGCATGCAGCATGGTTGGTGTCGGTAAGTTTTACTTGGCACACCTCGCACTCTACATATATGCCGGTTCCATACGTACATTTGTGCAGTTCCACCAAAATGCAGCTGAATAACCCTGTTTGCACAGATAATGAAAAAGCATGATTACATTATAGTGGCACTAGTTGATGAAACACACAAAATAAATAGAAGAAAATATTGCGATAGTATCATAGTATGCCATGCTGCGAGGGCGAGATGGGCCCTGCGACGCCTCATACGGTACGCCTCATATTGGACATCGTCCCAAGTCTCCCAGATACACCTTCTGCCAGTGATGAACATCAGTGTACAGAGGTAGTACAAGGAGGCACCTTGAGACATTCAAATCTCTATTTTTGTACATATCAACTAAAATTAAGCACCCCAGTTTGCAGAAACGCTTAAACATTAACAATGGGACTAGTTGATGAAACATACATTAACAAAGAGAAGCACTTTCTTTATCTACATTGGAAATGAAATGATAGAGATGACACTCGCTCTATTTTAACTGTATTATTACTTCATTTTATCAGTGACACTAGGGTCGAGCAGGTGGCAAACGAGGTGTACCGTGCGTCGCAAGGATGGAGGCCGGGGGTGCTTAGACTGGGAAGTTGAAGCTGGCTCTTTCAGTCACCAACATGGATGATTCAATTCATGGGACCTTTTGGTACAGTTCACCTAAAATGAAGCAATGTCCCGTGAGCTAGCAGCTTCTTCTTCAATTTTTTTTAAGAAAAGGGCTCCAGCCCCGGTTCCATTTCCATCAGAAAATGAAACCCACAGAGCTTCTTCTTCATTAGTTGCAATAAAATTGAGCAACATCAAGGTTGGTTGTGAAGCTCCTGGAATGCTCAACTATAATTTGGATATCATTAGTGCAGTTCAACTAAGATCGAGCGTGAAATGTATATCTCTGTTTGCACAAAAAGGTGGAAAGGAGGGTGACTAACAAGTGATGAAACATGCATCAAATGAAAAGAAGCATGTTCCTTATCTGAATGGCAATCCTACAAGGACAGTAGCAATTTCTAAAGAACTGGCATTGCTAGATATTAGTGTGGGCATTAGGATTAACTATGACAACCGTTAAATACGACATTACTTTGGGCACGGGAGAGTAGGCGGACCAGGACAGTTGCATTTCTAACGAAAAGAACCAACTTATCTTAATGGGAAATTTTAGCATGACATGTAAAGAAGTGCCATTGTTTCATATTACTGGAGGCATTACATTGGAAACAACATTGGTTTAACGTGTCCTTACTTTTAACAGTGCGACTGCTACATTTTACCAGTGGCATTACATAAGTGGCTCGGGGCAACAAACATCAGAACAGGATATCTAGGTTGGTCCCATTTTTGTTCGGTATAGCCACCTTATACTGTGTGAGGCTAGCAAATCTAGTGTTGGACTTACTTTGTTGACTTGTCCCCCGGTCCCCACTTTCTTTCCTTTTTCAACCAATAGATCGGGTTTATATTGAGTTTGTACTGCGTTTCCCTTTATTTCCCTATTAGACCTAGAGACCAGTTGGATAGCCAGTCTCTGCTACTTTTCGCCCCCATTATTTCCTCTTTCGACCAAGTCCTAGATTCAGGTAACAAATCCTCCCCCACCCCCACCCCCTTTCTTCCTTGTTTGAACCAAGTAGTACTAGATTCAAGTGCATGAACTAGTTTTACCTCTTAAACATAAGAAAATTAGGTGGTTTTCGAACAGCCGATTGATCCTATCTACGAGGGGGCCTGAGAAATAGTAAAAGATACAAATGCAGCAACGTCAGGAGCTCGGGAAGTAGAGCAAGGCCAGTTTCGAAGGAAGTTATACCTGATGGTCGCCGGGATGTCGCTAGGTGGGCAGCGGGAGGCCGGATCTGCCGACACTACGGCAGCGAGGAAGAAGGGGTCGGAGGCCCTCCCTCGCCAGCGGTGCTTGGGAGAGAACGGCAAGGCAGGCTGATCGGGACGCGCCCAGCAGTGGGTAAGAGTCGTCGCCGAGGACGACCGCGTGAACGTTGCACCTTCTCACCTTCCCCGACGGAGAGGATCCGGCTGGATCTGTGACCAGCGGTGAGCAGAGAGAGAGAGAGAGTGTGGCCACCGCTGTCGTGTTTAGATCTGGAGAGGCCGAGACAGTGTGAAGAGAGTAACACTAGCAAGCAAGCGCGGAGGCTCCTGCCTATATAGTGGAGTAGTACTAGTTTTCTTTTGTCTACCGGAGCCGGCTTGACCTCGTCAATGACTGTCGAGAAGTCTTCATGCACGTGGCCTGGAGGCGCAGTTGTCGTCCTTTTGATCTGAAGCGCCGGATTATAACATATAACACGAAAAAATGCCACATGACAAGAAATCATAACCTCACTGCCCAAAGGAGACAACATGAATCCCGACGGACAAACTAGACGAGGAACAAAGCTCAAATTAAAGATAAACTCGTAGAAATGGGGTTCGTTGATAGATGTCCTAATTAACATAGCCGGCTTGACCTAGATGGCAGCCGAGTAGTCACTGTTCGTGCATGTGCCCCCAATGACTAGCCCAACTCAGTTGTCGCTGTTTAACCCTCGCAGTGATCCGAAGCACATGACACCTAATTTTGCGAGATGACAAGAAACCTTTTTTTAGATTTCTCACCACAACTACAGCCATGTACAACACAGCCTGCATGATATGTAGACGATAGCCAATCCAGGCGTGTTTGCTGGAGTCTGGTCACATGCATGGACGAACTGATCTTCCGTGTCTTGCAGGGATCGTCCAGGCACCAACGTAGTACAACACTTCTCTAGTACTATCGCTCGTCTCCCTCTTCTATTAAGTCACCCGACTTGCGGGGCCGGGGAGTGTGCCTATGGTCGGTTCTCAATTGCCGTCCCACACGTGTGTGGAAACGCAATATGACGCGCGTTCCATTCGGAGAGCAGCGTGCCAGACCGACTGACTGTCTGGGGTGCGACGCGAACGCGACGGGCGTGCTGTATACTCCGTACATGTGTACCGCCGTTTTCTAGACGCTTTGCTCCATGGCGCGGGCGCAATCCATGGATACAAAATTAGTATACTGTATACTATTTAAAAGTCGAGGGCGGGGCTGTTCCTGCACGGTAGGCGGGGCAGTTCCGCCTAGTCGGTTCGACAGAGGCGCGAGAAGACGAGGGAGTAGGCTGCTGCAAACGTAGGGTTGTGTGAATTGACAGCGAGTTACTGCTAGACAGGTGGGGCCCCGTGATTTGACTTGCCATTATCATTTTAACTGCGGCGCTACGACCGGCGTGAGTCTCCCGATTCCTGACCACCTCCATACAGGTGCCTCTCCCAATGCTCCACCATGTAGTACAGGCTGGCTCTTGCATGAGAGCCCACTTCTCCACTTTTTCCTTGCCTCTCTTTCCTCCACATATGCAAAAATGCCATGTAAAGCGCACTATTGTACTTACTTTTACTTGCTCCTACACGTGCTTAAGCTTGCCACATAGGCATAAAGTCTGATGTGGCAAGTTAATCAAGAAGAGAGAGACTAGTTTGTTGACCCAAGGAAGAAACGGTGCTAAGCGCGTGTACCTAGGTGAAAAGGCAATTTTGAGTCTATAGCTAATTAAATGAAGCAAACTTAGCAACACCATTTCATTGGAAGAGGTCACTCCTTGGCAAATGCAATAAATACTAGTACTCCCTGTGTCCCATAATATAAGAACGTTTTTGGCACTACACTAGTGTCAAAAACATTCTTATATTATGGGACGGAGGGAGTACGAAGAAAGAGATAGAGAGGAGTAAAAAAAATTACACTTATAGCCAACCTTATAGCCAACCCTGTTGTAGTATGAGTGACTAAGTGATGACTATGTATGACATGCCAACATCAGATAGCCTAACGCACCGTGTTAAATCTCCAAGGGCGCGACCGCGCGAGCGACGCGACGGTCGTGGTAGGCGCGACCATGATACGGGCTGCTGGCAGCCCTTGGATCTGAGATCAGACGGTCGCATGCTAAGTTGTTGAAAATTTGCAGAATAACCCTCCAGGATAGGATATTCACCCATAGGTCTAGAATCACGCCATGCAACCGTTCGATCTCAGATCCAAGGGCTCTCGGAAGCCCGTATCATGGGAGAATGGAAAGCCACTACCCTGCCGTTCGCACGATGGCAGTTCGCTCCTACTCGTCCCCGCACGTCCTTCAATACTACGGCGGTTCGCTCCTAGTCGTCCCGTCCATTCACATTATGGCAGTTCCACTAATCCTAACCCTCCTCCCAAATCCATGGCGTCCCAAATCTCCATGATCGGCAGTGAGTACAAGGTTAGAACCATCAGCGGCGATGAGTTCGACGTCATCTACACCCGTTCTTCCGTGACGGTGAAAGGATGCCTTTCTCGCTTCAGACGCATGTTCGAAGACTCAGATGATGAGTGGGTCGCTGGGCTAGATGTTGAGTACACCACAGTCCTGGGACGAGAGAAGGATCTAAAGGACGAAGAGAGGAAGAAGCCCGCCGTGATACTAGTATTTCTTACATTTCATCTTTTAGTTGGTATAGTACTACCACTCGTTTCTTCACATTATATACGTACAATATATATGGCCAACATCATATAGCCAGCAGTTTAGTTGTCAAAAAATTTCAGGGTGCTTAGTTTTGCCAAAGAATTCCAGGATGCTTAGAGGGTGCTTGGATCCAAGGGACTTATTTTAGTCTGACTAAAAATAGTCTCTTTAAGAGGCTAAAGTTCCAAGCACCCCTGACTAAAGAGGGGCTAAAACTAGTCTTGAGACTAAAAAAATTTAGTCAGGGATACCCCTACTAAAATGTGGATTAGTCCTCTCTCTACTCATTTAACTCCTCTCCTTTAACACAGGCGAGTTCTGGATTGGAGGGTTTGGAGGATAATAAATGCTCATTAACTTGATTTTAGCCTTTTTAGTATTTGGATCCAAGCATGGGTGAGGTTAGCATGTTTTAGTCCCACTACTTTTAGTCATGGGACTAAAACGTATCCAAGCACCCTCTTAGTTTTATTTGAGGGGTGGGTTGTGCTGGACACCATTATTGTGACTAGCCTTTTTAATAGTACTATATGCATAATTTGGCGACGAGCGCTCTCTATATGTACCACCTTTTTTTAATTTCAAGTTTTGCTCCATGGCGCAATCCATCGATACTACTGCTGTACAAACGTATACGTTTTTTAAAAGGCTAGAGGGCGGGGCAGTCTAGCTTGGTCGGTTTCACGAGAGGCGAGGGCCTTTGTGATTTGATGGCTCATTACTGCTGGAAGGCGGGGCCTTGTGATTTGACTGCTCGTATAAATGCGCCGACGACCTGATCGAGGAGGAGCAAAGAACCGTGCAGTATACTCAAGTTTTCCACTGGAGTAGTACTGCGACGGAGGAGCACGAAACACGGCAGCCCAGTGCCATATGGTGATAAAAAATGATCTAATTTGCTAGTCATCTCATTGTTAGCATTGTTCTATTCATTCCCTCAAAAAAACATTGTTCTATTCATGCCTCGCAGAGAACGTGACACGTGCGGCGAAACACCCGAAGCAAAAGATGAAACACAGGAGCAAAAGAAGAAGGAAGATTATCACCCCAAATGATCTAATTCGCCGCGGAGTCGTAACTGCTTCTTCATCGCCTCCATGACCTCCATCTCCTTGTGCGTCTCCTCCGCCATCTTCTTCATTATGTCCATGACGCGGGATTTCTCGACGCGAGCCTTCATCATCTGTTCGACGGCCGCATTACGTACCTTGACAGCAGCCGGGTGCTCGATGCGGAGCTTCGCCAACTCCTCCTTCTGTTCCATGACGAGGGCCTGCAGCATCTTCATCGAGGAACTACTATTCTCATGCAGCTTCTTCCAGCCGGCGTTCTTCTCCTTCAACAGGTCGATCTCGTGGCAGAGCTTCGCCTTGTCCTCCTGAAGTCGCAGGATTTCGCCGGTCGCCTTCTTCTCCGAGGCAATGCTCTTCTTCAGCAGCATCACCAAGCCGGCGGTCAACTCCCCCTGCTGATTGAGCTCAGCGGGCATGTCGTCGAGGATCTCCTTCAGCAACTCCATCAAGCCTTGGATGAACTCCTTCTGCTTATTGAGCTGATCGGGCATGCCGTCGAGGGATAACGACTCCAGCTCCGCCGGCTCGGCATGTTCGCCTCCGCGGCTAGGGCGCTCCTGGGAGCCATCGCCTGCCCGTGAGAGATCTTTCGAGGTCTCTGCGTGTCGGCGAGCCCTCTTTTTTTTCCGCAGCCTTGGTTGCCGCTCCCTTGTTACGAGTAGTTCTCGACCTAGAGCTCTGCTCACCGGCCATGGCAACGACGGACGAAGTAGAAGCACTTATGAGGAGGAAAGGTAGAGTAATTTTCGGTTAGGTAGTTCCCCTTTTTATAACCTAAGTACTAGCACTAGCACTAATACCTGCATAGTGGGAACACGTTCAGGTTTGGTACGTACTAGTAGGTGTGAGCAGGCTTTCGAATGTGATGGGAACAAGGTAAAGATTAATTGATGGTTTTGGTTTCGAGGCCCGAAACGGCTCCCGATGAGTTTAGCGGAACATAAATTTCAAGTACTACACTGCTCAAATGCGTAAATATTATGTTACTGTCAAAAATTGGCACAAAATACGAAGGAGACCAATGGAAGTACTACTAGCAACCCACGATTTAACTACTCGCATGCGCGCAGTGGAGTAATAATGTCTTTCTTCCGCCCTCACGTCCACTCAATTTGCATGCGCTGTATTAATTGACCATCAATGAAGTGAACGACTTTACACGCGTCAAATTATCACATGCGGTGGATCTTGGTACAAAATTGCGTCCGCCCGTGTACCCGCGTGTGCGTGCGAGGGAATGAGTGCGTGCGTGGTGTGCGTGCACATCTTCGCTTCATGCATGTACCGCCAGTATGGCTCAGGGAGGACGAGTACATTCTTCTGGAACCAGCAGCACGTCACTGTGATCAATCCACGCAAGGAGGTCGCGACAACGCCTCCACATGTGCCACGTGGCTTCATGAACTGTAAGAGAGACACTCTGTAGCATGCCATTGGTATTCTAATTTACGTGTTTTGCACATACTCGAAGTACTAGTAAGGTACACGTGCATTGCACGCATCATATTTTGCAACCAAATTATGTATAAATACCACACTATAGCATGTAAGCTCTGAGTCATATATGCCTGATGTAGCCCTTCGTTTAATTCTTATAGTTCATCTCTTTCAAAATCAATTAGTTTTTATAAAAAAGCTAAGAACGCGGGAATAGGAAAAACATGGGATTATAATGGAATGTTGTCTTGAATCCTACAGGATTGTATGAGTGTTTGATTGTGCACAGAAAAAACGCAGAATTCTTTCAAAGATGTTTGAGTTCATGGGATGTTTCCTATGAAATCTAGTGCAAATGAATCATATGGAAAAATTCCTATGGTTTACAATCCTATGAATCAAACAACCAAGATAGGAAAAATTCCTAACGATTAGAATCCTCCAAAATTCCTTTGAGAATCCTTTGAATCAAAGAAGCCCTTAATCTATTTTATTATTCATGGAATTGTGCGTTGTAAAGCATAAAGTAAAAACAAATAATGGCAATTCAACTAGAAAAAAAGTTTGGGCAGTTATGATACGGAAGATTCTAGAACAAAAGAGAACCACTGTTGTTTTGAGGTTTGTGCATTATGCTTAAGTTCAACCATGGAGTCTGCTAGATTGTACATGTGGCAAAATCCGGTGGGGGGCTAGAAGATGGTGCGAGGGGCCGAGTGGAGGGAGACTATGAAGGAATGCACAAGTGCGAGATCGATATTTAGAGAGAGGGGCGAACACGTGCGCTGTTGCGCGCAGTGGCGGAGCCATGAAAAATAAATGAGCTAGGGGGGCAAGCATTGCTAATCCTTTACGAGGAGGGTCAATTCATGAACTTAAACCATTTTTAGCAGCAATTGTCTAATGATCACATTCATATTAGCCTCGATATATAGTGATGTTAGGGGGGAAAGATATCGTCCGATTCTCCTTCTATTGATTCTTTTTCGATCGAGATGTACGGCTCCAAGCAGTTTACCGGACAAATTGATAAGTCTGGCATTCCCAGCCCACCAAGCAAAGCCGGAGGGGGCAGGGCCCTTACTGCCCCTGTCTTCGCCATTGTGCACGTGTCTGAGAGATGAAGCAGAAGGCATGGATGATGAGAGGGGGACGTTGGATATATAATTAATGTGGGTGTATTAGCTATATATGTTAATCCTATATAGAGAGGTATAGATTGATAGATGTGGACGTGGGAAAGAGGGTGAGACCTCACTGGATATATCGATTGATCGGTTTTTGTGGAAAACTATGAAAGACCTAGCTATATACACACATACATAGAGGAACATCGATCGTTGCGCATGCACGCGTGAGAGATAAAGAATGCCCGATATGATGGAGAGGGGGATGTGTGTGGGTGTGTGCCTTCATGGGAGACCGACCTGAAGAAAAAGATTGTATGCGTGCGATGGATAATGCCGACTGGTAGTGTGTGTGCATGCATGCACGAGAGAAAGTTAGTAGTACAATTATAAAGAGAAGACTACTATGTGGGTGTAAAAGAATAGGTGAGGTCATAATCAATGTAAAATTGAATTCAAATATTTGAATAAGAGATCCTGATGTTTGAAACCCATGCATGCATGAATATAACGGAGATCTGCGCGGTGTGGTTTGGAAACGACCATGTTGTAATGTATACACATTGAACAAGGTCAGACTGATTTGAATTTGAGATACCGATGGCAGACATCATTTGGCCACGTCGCATCCGTGCATGGACACACTATTCTAATTGGAGATGATGGGCGGCTTTCGCATCACATATCTATATCTATACCCCTATATATATATATATTATATTTTACATTTTTTTATATTGTGTGCGGGTAACTTTAACTTTGAAAGATGGTCATTGGATGAGGCAAATCCAATGGTCCAAAGATGGCAAATTTGAGCACTACTGGCCGTTGGATATCATCTAGATTCCACCAGATTTCGCCACATGTATAATCTAGAAGACTCCATGGTTGAACTTAAGCATAATGCACAAACATCAAAACACAAGCACTTCTTATTTGTTCTAGAATCTTCCGTATCAGAATTGCCCAAATGTTTTTCTACATGATTTGCCATTATTTGTTTTTTACTTTATGTCTTACGACGCACAACTCCATGAATCTTAAAATAGATTAGCTTTCTTATAAAAACTAGATGATTTTGAATGAAATGAACTATAAGAATTAAACGAACATCTACATCATGCATATATGACTCAAAGCTTGCATGCTATAATGTGGTATTTATTCATAATTTGGTTGCCAAATCTCATGCGTGCAATGCACGTGTACCTTACTCTAGTCTAAATGGTGTTTGTGTGTGTGTTGTGCGTGTTGAGGTGCCAATTGTCTTTTCTTTTGGGTACACGTTAAGCTTGTTCTTCCAAAATTTCAAGCCGCGCCATGTTATGCCGAAAATTCAAGCTAGCGTCTCTGTCTATCATGCTGCGAAACTCCTGCCTCTTCAACCCGCGCCTTGTTAGCCCGAAATATTTAAGATATATCTTTGTCTCGTTGTGCTCCGACAACTCCCTCCATCTCAACCCGCGCCTTGCTATTCCGAAATTACAACACGCGCGAAAACTCCCACCTCCTGTGAAATCCCGACACGCGAAATGCCTGTGGTACCCCTGAACCGAAAGAACCGCCCAAATCGGTGGGGGTACTTTCGTAACTTACCCCACATTTCGGACAAGCGCGTCTCTAAGCCATGGTTCCCCACTGCCATGCCATCCGCCCACCCATTCGTACACCGAGGCCACGAAAACCCGCGACGAAACCCCACACCCTGCTCCGTCCGCCACCCAGCCGGAGCCTCTTCCCCGATGACGTCGTCCACAGCAACACCTCGACGTCCCTCATCCACCGTACCGGATGAGGATCCGTCGTCGATCTCATCGTCCCGCCGGTTCAGCCACCCCGTCCTCCACCTCCAAGGAGCTGCCCCGATGTTCCCCTCGTCTTTCGCGCCACCTCCATTCCCACACCGCCGTCTTCACCTGCACCACCGGAAGAGCATCATCATCACCGTTTCCTCGGATGAAGCTGCAGCCTAATCGGCGCCACCAAAGAGGTTGTACACTAATCGCCGCATTTTCTTCTTGATTCGATCTCACGGTGCTGCCGGCGCTCGGTCCCGAGCCGACACGGCGCGGCTCCATCCACGGCGGCATCGCCGGCCACTTCCTCCACGGCGTCGCTCCCTCGGCGGCGGCATCCACATCAGTAGGAGCTGCTGCTGCTTTAGCTCTCGCTCGCGCTGCTGCTCTGCTCTTGCTCTCGGTCCCCTGCCTGGTCTGCTCTTGCTATTGCTCTTGCTCGCGCTGCTGCTCTCGCTCTTGCTCTTGCTTGCGATGCTGCTCCGATTTAGCTACACTTCAGTCGACTGAATCGACTTTTGGGTCAGTCGATTTTCAGGGGGTGGGGGGGGGGGGGCTCGCCGGGGTGAAGGAAGAACCAGCCGCAGCGGGGAGGGGGGCTCGCCGGAGAGGTACCCCACTATCTATCTTAGGGTTCAGGATGGGGGCGGTGGTCGCCGGCGGTGGCGGGGCGTTGGCGGGGCGGTGGCATGGGGATCACCGGAGAAAAAGCTCGGCACGGGGGGGGGGGGCAGAGGGATGGCCGGGGCGGCGGCGGACCGGTGGTGGGGAGTGTTTTCGGGGCGGGCGGGGCGGCGCACCGCCGGCCGCGGGCGGCGGGGGGCTGCTGTTTGGTCGGTGGTGGCTGGCAGCTCAGGGGGGGTGGAGGTTGAAGATGAACCGCAGGCCCTTGATTTCGTATCCAACGGCTGCAAAATCGACTGACCAGAGTTGAAAAAGTCAGTCGACCGACGTGTAGCCTCACCTTGCTAGTGCGTTCAGTTTCGACAGCAAAATTCAGATTTGACAGCAAAATTCAGTTTTGATAGTTAAGTTCAGTTTCAACAGTTAAGTTCAGTTTCAACAGTTAAATTCAGTTTCGACAGTTAAGTTCATAGATGAGCGGCTGATGTATTTTACATCTAGCACTTCATGGTTATGTATTTTACGTCATGTATTGGAGATGCTATTAGAATTCCACTCAGGTTAACATTGTTCGTTGTCTCTCTTGTCCTGCTTCAGCCTCGGCGTCGTACAACTCACCGGAGCTGCTCCAACGACGAAACCCTCCATCACAGCGGAGCAGTACCTCGGGCTCCATCTCCAGACGCCTAAGATCTTCTTCCCCTCCTCCGACAGCCAAGTCAGCCGGAGGATCCTCACCGGCCAACCCAATCATGCTGAGATCGACATGGCTTCGCCAAAGAGGTTGTACACTTGTTGCATCTCTTTTTTACTCTACATGTTATATATATTGTCCACTGAGCACTCGTAGTAACGGGAAATACGATTATTTTATCCTACTATATGACAAGCAGTGAGGTACCAGGCAACTTAGCTATCCGTGATGGACTCTCTTGAATGCCATCATTATTTATCTCTGCGCGTTTGAGTTGTGCATTTGTTGATGGGCCTGGGAGTTGAGCTAGTATGGCAGTGGCCTGGGTCCAAAGTAATAGAAGTAGCACAAAAACATTTTTTTAGTGTAGGATTTTCCTTGCTCAAGCCTGCCTACTAGAATCGCCAGTGCTTGAAAGGAAAAGTGAATGAAAAACATCGGAATTGGAAAGTTTCCTATGGTACTACTGTTCATGAATTTGGTGCAAAGGAATGGAGCAAAGGAAAACTGTAGGATTTGTTCCTTTAGTGTCTCCTTGAAAGAAAAACTGTAGGAATTCTAATTTCCACTTCTCCTCCTTGTGATATTCCTATTCATCAAGCACAAGACTAAGAGATAGTAGCATAATAGCATTATAACCGTACATTTTCTTGTGGTTTGACTTAATCTCACCATGCTTTTTTGCATCCCGCGATCTTCCAATTGTTGTGAATCAAACACCCAGATTGGCAGAAATCCTGTGTTTTTAAATTCTCTATTTTGCACGTGCATTCCTATCCTATTCCTGTCTATTTCCTATCCCTACATTGTTAGAATCCTCAAATTCAAACAAGCCCTTACTCAATTACTTCTGTTACAGATATGTGTCAAAGAAAACCTTGTGTGGTTTGTCCTGCTCCTGCGGCGCTGTGTTCCACCCCAGCTCAGCTGCTCCAACGACGGAAGGGTTCACCACAGCAGGGATCCGCTCTCCAGACTGTCTTCCGCCGCCTCAGATCTTCTTCCCCGCCGCCAGCAGCCATGGCAACTGCATTACCATCATCAACTGAGCAGATGACCTTGAGGACTACACGGGTCCGCAAGAGAGGTCACACTCTTCCGTGTCTGCTTACGTTATGCGTCGCTTAATATGATGACATGCTACATTATCGTCGTGTTCACCTATTAGACTCCGAGTCAGGTCCAAACTAATGCTGAAACTTGAGTTTTTAAATGGTTGTGGGGTACATATTGGGGCAGCAATCAGTACTATCTGTCTACTATCTGGTTAATCTCCGGTGTCTACTATGAGTTTCATGTTGGGTGCAAACAAACATTAAAGGAGCCATTATCTGTATTTTTAACTAAAGCTATTATCTGCCTGCTATCATTGGTTTTGGGTCTATCCACAATTTGCTACCATCACTCTGGATTTGTGCATGCACTCCTTACATAATCTCACTATGTTTTATTCCTATGCATGCCAGTTATTGTACACAATGGAACTGATCATGTAGAGCAAAAGAGACGAGCCTTGCGTGGCAATAAAATTTCATGCAGACGTCGTTCCATGGAGGGCGCAAAGGCAGCCCCCCCTCCACCCATTTCGGATCGTAATCAAGAGGAAGATAACTTTTCTGAGGGGGATTCAGAAGGAGAAGACCACTCCTATTTACCCCATGAGGTCTTCGCTCTAACTTGGCATGCTAATGTTGGTAATATCGTGCATATGGTGCCTTGCATTGCTTACTGTATACATTAAAGATGTCATCTGCTTAGTTTAGACATGCTTTGTGTCAATGCCATCTGTTTAGTTTCTTTATCGTATATGTGAATCATGCAATGCCATCTTGTCTAGCCAGGCATCATATATGTGAATTTTGCAATGCCACCCTGGTTAGCCAGTCATCTTATATGTGAATTATATCATGCCATCATTTTTTTATTACGTGTTAAATCTGTCAACAATTTTAGTACATTCAATTACTCTTCCTGTGCATTAGCCATTCGGCATGGTCATGGAAAAATCTGGAGTGGAAACAAGGTCTTCAGAGCAGACAATGCTATCTGACGAAGCACATGTCTTGCTGTTTACCGATAGCTCCTCAGAGGAGGATTCAGAGACGGATGACCAGTCATATTCCCCCCCCCCCCCGAGGTGCATGCCCTAACTTGGCAGGGTTATGTTGCTCATATCGTGCGTATGGTATCTTGCATTGCTATGTCATTTGCTTAGTTTAGACATGCTTTGTGTGAATGCCACCTGTTTAGTGTCTAATTACCATATATGTGAATTATGCAATGCCATCTTGTTGCAAGACATTAGATATGTGAATTATGCAATGTTATCTTGTTGCAAGGCATTATGTATGTGCAGTATGCAATGCCATGCTGTTTAGGCAAGCGTCATATATGTGAATTATATCATGCCGTCCTTTTTTTGTATTTCTCATTGCTTTTGTCGACAATGTTTGTATATTCAACTGCTCTTCCTGTGGATCAGCCATTTGAATTGGTGATGGAGAAATCTGGAGTGAAAACAAGGTCTTCAGAGCAGACAATGCTACCTGCTGAAGCAGATATCTTGCTGGTTACAGATAGCTCTTCAGAGGAGGATTCAGAGGCAGATGACCAGTCCTATTATCCCCCTGAGGTGTATGCTCAAACTTGGCAGGGTTATATTACTCATATAATGCATATGTTGTATTGCAATGCTTAGTTTTTACATCATATACACAATATTGAATGCCATCTCCTTAGTTGACACATCATATATGCGATTGCCCTCTGCTCACTTCCTTAGTATATAAATCCTATATTTGAATTATGTCATGCCATGATGTTTACATAGACAGCATGTATCTGAATTATGGCATGCCAACCCATTTTCTAAAGACGTAATATAGTTATATCATCTCATCCTGTTTACATAGTCGTCATATTTTAAATTATGTCATTCTATCCGTGAATTATATCATGCCATCATGTTTCCATCGACGGCATGTTTGTGATTTATGGCATGCCAACCACTTTAATAGACACATCGTATAGTTATATCATGTCATCCTGTTTACATAGTCATCATATTTTAAAGTATGTCATTCTATCCTGTTTAGTTAGCCATCATACATGTGAAATTGTGTCATGCTATCCTGTTTAATTAGCCATCATATATGTGAAATTATGTCCTGCTATTCTGTTTGCTTAACATAAATGTGAATTATTTCATGCCCTGTTTTCTTCCCTACTATCCATTGCACCTGTCTATCTTACAATGTCTGTACATTCAATTACTTTTCTTGTTTATCAGCCATTTCAATTGGAGGGAGTGATGGCAGTATCTGTGGGAGTAAAAACACGGTCTTCAGAAAAGATCGTGCTACCTGTCGATGCAGATAGAACCACGGTTGTACTTGCCCAAGAACCAGCCCCACCACACATAACCCACACTCATGCAGGTTGTACCCCTACCTAGTTGGACAGAGAACCAGCTACACCCCTTCTAACCCCAACCCCAGCAGATAGACACCCAGTTCCCGTTGACACAGCACCATCTCCACCACAGAGCACCCATACACGAGCAGTTAGTAAGGCAACTGCAGTGCCCAAATCACGAGGACCACCACTCCGAACCCGAAGTTAACGCTTAAAGCAGAAGAAGAATTGTTCTCAGGTCAGGTTCCGTAGCTATGGTTCATACTACTTTGCTCTTGCATCACTGTATTTACTAATACCAACTAATTTCAAATTTGAAGGATGCAATTGAAACTCCAATGGCGCAACAGGTATGTTTTAAACCTGTTTCTTCAACGTGTTTGGCTGTTTGCTGTTGTAACCTGCTCTATGTTGATTTCAGTTTCAATTGAATAAACAATTATGTTCTCATGCCATGCACATTACAAGTGTTGTTATTGCTGTGTAGTTTCCCACACTTATATTCTGTCTATGCTGCTTTGTCTTAAATAGATATGATTCGAACTGTATCTATCTTGATTTGGCAACATAAACTAGAATGATATAGACCATACAGTGACCATACTACATAGATATATGTTTGTTTCATGCTGTTATCCTGTCCACCTTACTACTGAACTGGTTTACCAAAATGAGTTTCATATACTACATTGTAAACCTGAGATGTGTTTGTTTGTTTCTCTTTTAGAACGCGAATAAAATATTGGAGAAGAGTACCCTGTTATGCAATGGTAAAGCAAGTAATGCAGATAAGGTTCAAGATAGTGAGACATCCCTGTTGGTCTCCAAGAAAGCTGATAAAAACTATATTGAAGACACTGAGACAACCCCAAAGTCCTGTCTTGATGTAGTGTTCGAGTTACTGGCTACCACTGCTGGCACCAGCTCTTCGAACTCGTTTCCTGAATCAGTTCGGCTTCTTGAGTCTCAACTCCAAGTTGAAAGACATCGATCAGATGTTATGCGACAGGAAGCCGAAGGACTGAGGAAGTCCCTGCAGAATTCAGATGCATACTTTCTGGTGCAACAGCAAGCGCAGGAGGACTTATGCGCCAAACAAGAGAAGGTTAATAAGCTTGCTAAGCATCTTGCCAGCATTATGGGTACCCAGGATATTGTTTCTTGAGCTCTTCTGAAGTGGTTTCAGTTCTGGACTTGTTTTGCTGCGGCGTTTATATGGTGCTGTGTTCCCTATATTTGCACTGGTGGCGAACTTTGATGCCCAGTGGATGTAATATGTGTAATAGCCGTGATAGCCTAGTGTAAGTTGCTTGCTTATTTATTTCCTTGTTGTCTTGTTTATTTGTTTGCTTGTAGTCAGTGCAGTTCTTTTCTGCGGTTTGCTAGTGGCCGCAATAACCTATTTTTTAAAACTAGGCCACAATAACCATGGGCTAATATTTACTGTAGTGACACTGGGCCTCCTATAGGCCGTAGAAACAGTGGGCCTTCTACGGGCCATAGAAACAGTGGGCCTTCTATGGGCCGTAGAAACAGTAGGCCTTCTACGGGCCGTAGAAACAATGGGCCTTCTACGGGCCGTATCATCAATGGGCCTTATACGGGTCGTATGATCGATTGGCCAAACATGGGCCAAACAGACCGCATTCTGGCCGTAAACGGGCTAGAGTTGGAATCGTCTGTTCATGGGCCGACCATAACGGGCCATCGTTAATAGGCCGTATTTGATGACGCTATGAAAACGGCCCAACTTATTAACGGACCACAAACGGGCCGACTGTAACCACGGGCTGAATTTGGCCCACAAGCAGAAAATGACAGTAACGGGCCGTAAGTAAACGAATGCTGGAAAATAGCCCAAGAATAAATGGGCTCTGAGAAGGCCGAAAGATAACATGGGCTGGAAACGGCCCAACGGAATAACGGGCCGTTAATGGGTATAAAGTGATACACTGTTCTTTACGGGCTAGTTTCACCACGGACCGTTAATGGGTGTAAAGTGATACACTGTTCATTACGGGCCAGTTTCACCATGGGCCGTTAATAGGCCAAGAGTTACATAGGGGCTCATATGGGCCGAAAGACGTCATGGGCCATACATGGGCCAGAAGTGAAAATGGGCTGGAATCATATTGGATGGCCCAGATGACGCTATTGGGCCTAATTCGAATAGGGCGTAACGGGCCTTGGGTTAGAGGGCTGTAAATGGGCTATATGCGAACAGGCCGTTAACAGGCTTTCCATGGGCCGGCCCGCCACCTTTTGACCAAGTCAAACGGGACGGCCTTTTCACAGGAATGGGCCTCTGTTGGGCCGTGCCACGTGTTGCCGTATCATAGGCGCCTTCTGTCCAATGAGTGGATGACATCTGTCCCAGCGATGAGCCGACACGTGTTTCCTCCAGCCAATGATGATTTTACACATGGAAAATCCCCATTGGTCGGGGCTGTTAACGGGTTATCGGATCCAAAACCCGACCCGATAGCTTAACGGTGTTCCGCTATGGTGGATGCCACGTGTCGGTCACACTTGACGAAAGCACTTCTGTGACGCGCGATTTATCGTCATGGAAGTGGACACTTTCGTGATGATAATTTTGGTAATGTCATGGAACACTTCTACGACAGCACAGGTATGACTATCTTGATTCTGTCATAAATTTGTCATGGATGTACATGCATGACAAAAAATGCGACCTACTGTGACAAACACGTATCATCATGGAAGTGTATTTTTTTTGTAGTGTCTGCTTCGGTTCTAAGGCCGTTGCAGCAACAAGAACCATCTCATGGACGTGATCCGATGATAGATTTAAGTCATGTTCATCGGGGCGAAGGGGAGTGATCGCTGCGGTCCCAAATCTGTTGAAGATCAAGTCTCCACGGATGTCCGCGACGTAGTTCAAGCTTCCCAATCTGACCTGGTGGCCAGGGGCGTAGCTATCGCTCTGCTCCAGATGGCCAAGCGAATTGGCCTGCAGTATGAAGCCGCCGATCACGAAAACCTGTCTGGGGAGGAAGGTTTCTCCCTGGACAGCGTCACTATAGACGATCGAAGGGGCCATCAAACCTTTCGTCGACAGCACAGTGGAACTCTCAATGAAAGCACCAATGTCGGTGTGAAAACCGGCGGATCTCGGATAGGGGGTCCCGATCTGTGCGTCTAGGATCGATGGTAACAGGAGGCGGGGACACGATGTTTACCCAGGTTCGGGCCCTCTCTATGGAGGCAATACCCTACTTCCTGTTTGATTGATCTTGATGAATATGAGTATTACAAGAGTTGATCTACCACGAGATCGTAATGGCTAAACCCTAAAAGTCTAGCCTGTATGACTATGGTGATGAATATATCCTTTCCGGACTAACCCCTCCGGTTTATATAGACACCGGGGGGAATCTAGGGTTACATAGAGTCAGTTACATAAGAAGGAATCATCATAGTCGGTCGCCAAGCTTGCCTTCCACGCCAAGAAGAGTTCAATCCGGACACAGGTACAGTCTTCTTCCTTCATGTCTTCACAGCCCATCAGTCCGGCCCATGGATAACGGGCCGGACGCCTGAGGACCCCTTAGTCCAGGATGTGCTCAGCGTCCGTAGGCTCCTCCCTCTTCGTCTCGATTTTCATCAGCCAAGCATCTTCTTCCATGTTGTTGGAGGAGCAGGAAGACATGATGCCCGACTTGATAAATCTGACCCGAAACAGCAAGAAAAGAGAACAGAGGGTTTCTCCGCGCTACGGTGATCAACAGGTTCGGGAAGTATATATAGAATTTTTTATCTTGGAGGCGAGCTTGGCGCGCCCTGGTGTCTTGTGCCCACCAGGGGACGCTTCCTGGAAGTTTCTTTATTTCCAAAATTCTTAAATATTCCAAAACTAATAAAAAATATTTTTGTAGATTTTTCGTCATCCGTTTACTTACCGTATCACGTACCTCCTTATTTTCACGATTCTGGAGTGTTCCAGAAGGACTCTTTTATGTGTTCTTCTGGTGTCAAAGTTTGGATAATATTACTTTCAACGTTTATGGGTGTACCTGAGATATAATGTTTTATTCGTTGCCCATTGACAACATTTGGGTTAGTACCTTCGGGATTATTTATTTTGATGGCTCCAGACCGGTAAACCTCCTCGATGACATATGGGCCTTCCCATTTTATGAGGATTTTTCCTGCAAAGAATCTGAAACGAGAGTTGTAGAAAAGAACATATTCTCTGACTTTAAACTCACGCTTTAGGATATTTTTTCATGCCATCTTTTAACTTTTTCTTTGAATAATTTTGCATTTTCATAAGCTTGGGTTCTCCATTCATCTAGAGAGCTAATATCAAATAACCTCTTTTCACCAGCAGGTTTGAAATCATAGTTGAGTTCTTTAACTGCCCAAAATGCTTTATGTTCCAACTCAAGAGGCAAATGATAAGCTTTTCCATAAACCATTTTATAAGGAGACATGCCCATAGGATTTTTATATGCTGTTCTATAAGCCCAGAGTGCATCATCTAATTTCTTAGACCAATTCTTCCTGGACCTATTGACAGTCTTTTGGAAAATTAATTTTATTTCTCTATTGCTAAGTTCAACTTGACCACTAGACTTAGGATGATAGGGTGATGCAATTCTATGGTTAACATCATACTTGGCAAGCATCTTACAGAAAGCACCATGAATAAAGTGTGAACCACCATCAATCATTAAATTCTAGGGACTCCAAACCTTGGGAAAAAACTTCCTTAAGCATTTTAATAGAGGTGTTGTGATCAGCACTACTAGTTGGAATAGCTTCTAGCCATTTAGTAACATAATCAACAGCAACCAAAATATGTGTATACCCATTAGAGGAAGGAAAAGGTCCCATGTAATAAAATCCCCAAACATTAAATGGTTCAACAACAAGTGAGTAATTCATAGGCATTTCTTGACGCTTACCGATATTACCTATTCTTTGACATTCATCACAAGATAAGACGAACTTACCGGCATCCTTGAAGAGAGTAGGCCAATAAAATCCAGACTGCAATACCTTATGAGCAGTTCTATCTCCGGCATGATGCCCTCCATAAGCTTCCGAGTGACATTTCCATAGGATTTGTCCCTGTTCATGCTCAGGTACACAACGTCTAATAATACCATCTACTCCTTCTTTATAGAGATGTGGGTCATCCCAAAAGTAATGTCTTAAATCATAGAAGAATTTTTTTTCTTTTGTTGGTATGTAAAGCTAGGTGGTGAATATTTAGCAATAATGTAATTAGCATAATCAGCATACCAAGGAGTACTATGAGAAACATTTATTGCAGCTAACTGCTCATCAGGAAAACTATCATCAATAGGTAGTGGGTCATCAAGCACATTTTGAAGCCTAGACAAATTATCAGCTAGTGGGTTCTCAGCTCCTTTTCTATCAATGATATGTAAATCAAATTCTTGTAATAAGAGAACCCATCGAATAAGTCTAGGTTTAGCATCTTTCTTTTCCATAAGATATTTAATAGCAGCATGGTCTGTGTGAACAGTTACTTTGGAATCAACAATATAAGGTCTAAATTTATCACAAGCAAACACCACTGCTAAGAATTCTTTTTCAGTAGTAGAATAGTTTCATTGAGCACTATCTAGAGTTTACTAGCATAATGAATAACATTCAGTTTCCTATCAACTCTATGTCCTAGAACAGCACCAACAGCATAATCACTAGCATCACACATAATTTCCAAAGGCAAGTTCCAATCAGGTGGTTGAACAATAGGTGCAGATATTAAGGTTTTCTTGAGTGTTTCAAAGGCTTCTAAACAATCATCATAAAAACAATGGGAATATCCTTTTGCAAGAGACTAGTGAGAGGCCTAGAAATTTTAGAAAAGTCTTTGATAAATCTCCTATAAAAACCAGCATGACCTAGGAAACTACGAATACCTTTTATATCTTTAGGACATGGCATTTTCTCAATTGCATCAACCTTAGCTTGGTCCACTTCAATACCCCTTTCATAAATTTTATGACCCAAGACAATGCCTTCATTAACCGTAAAGTGGCACTTCTCCCAATTCAAGATGAGATTTGTTTGTTCACATCCCTGCAAAACTTGCTCAAGATTGCTTAAACAATCATCAAAAGACTTCCCATAAACAGAAAGTCATCCATGAAAACCTCAACAATCTTTTCACAAAAGTCGGAGAATATAGCAGTCATACGTCTATAAGCATAGGTTCCAAAAGGACAAGTAAAAGTGGTATTTTCTTGATCAGGTTGAGAAACAGGTATTTGTCAAAAACCAGAATATCCATCAAGGAAGCAAAAGTGTGTGTGCTTTGATAATCTTTCAAGCATTTGATCAATAAAAGGCAAAGGGTAATGATCTTTTCTAGTTGCTTTGTTTAATTTTGTAAAATCAATTACCATTCTATAGCCTGTAACAATTCTTTGCGGAATAAGTTCATTCTTATCATTAGGAACTATAGTTATACCTCCTTTGTTAGGAACACAATGAACAGGACTTACCGATCTACTATCAGCTATAGGATAGATTATACCTGCTTCTAGGAGTTTTAATATTTCCGTTCTTACCACTTCTTTCATCTTCGGATTTAACCGACGTTGGTGATCAACAATGGGTTTAACATCAGGTTCCATATTAATTTTGTGCTGACATAGAGTGGGACTAATGCCCTTTAAATCATCAAGAGTATATCCAATAGCAGCTCGGTGCTTCCTTAGAACTTTCAATAATCTTTCTTCTTCATGTTCTGAAAGATTGGCACTAATAATAACATGATATATCTTCTTTTCATCAAGATAAGCATATTTCAAAGTGTCTGGCAATTGTTTTAATTCAAATACAGGATCACCTTTAGGTGGAGGGGGACCTCCTAGAGTTTCAATAGGCAAATTGTGTGTCGGTGAACAAAAGTAGGGGCTCTCCTTTTTACCCCTCTACCTTTGCACGGGCAGTCAGAGTCGCACCTGCGACCACACCTAGCAGGGCGAGGGGACAGAGCAGAAGCACAAGAACACCAGAGCAGCGCCCCAGCCAGAAGCACAGGACAGGCAAAACAACGCCCAGACCAGAGACACAAAGAGCAAGAGGGTGAGGCGGACTCCCCCGGCAAGACCCTTGCCGGGGCGGCCTCCGCGGCCCTGGCAAGAGCCTTACCGGGGCAACTTGCCCAACGCCAGCAGAGCAGGCCACCCTTGAGCCCAAGGGTTCCAGACGCCAACAAACCACGTTGGAACCAAGGCTCGGGAGGCACCTCCGTGGTGGCATGCAGATCTTCATCAAGATCATAAACACACAAGATCAGATGAGGACCAGAAGACGACGATCCTCAGCGGGATCCTTGCTGAGGAGATCCACGAGACCCCCGGCAAGATCCTTGCCGGGGACGACCGCGACGCCACGGCAAGACCACTTGCCGGGGCCCCGGCAAGACCCTTGCCGAGGACACCCGCGGGGCCGCAGCCAGGCCCGCATCTGCGAAGACTCCACCGCCGTTCCCATACAGCTGCCAGCCCAACCAGCTGTGCAGGCACCTACGTGGCAACATGCGGCTTCCAGGCCAACTCAGCAAGCACATGCGTGGTGGCATGCAGATCTTCGTGAAGACCCTACCACCACGCCATCTCAGCAGCCTGCCAGCCAACATAGCGTTGCATGCCTCGTTTGCCTGGACACGTGTCAGAGCGGGGCGGAGCGGAAACGGACGGGACATGCCTCGCTGCCATCCCCAATAAAGCAACGGGACACCTAAGGAGCGCGTTTAATGCCTCTTGTCCCGTAATGACAGGCGATAAGCTTCCACACTGTACACCTTTCCACCTCCTGTGTGCCACTGTGGTGACCCCTTTTGACTATAAAAGGAGGCCCGAGGCATCCAGGAGAAGGATTCGGATCTTTTGGACTACGCACGCACCGTAGCTAGTTCCAGAGCTCAAGAACACTCAAATATACACCAAAGCAGGACTAGGGTTTTATGCATCCTCGCGGCCCGAAACTGGGTAAACGATCTTTGTGCTGGCTCCTAGACCTGCTCTTTGCACAACCCCGCGCCCGCCAACCGTAGAAGGGATCCCAGTGGTTCCATAACTGTCGTTTCCACCGACATATTTGGCGCGCCAGGTAGGGGGCGCAGTTGTGAAAATCTGGTCTAGCGGTCAGTTTAGCAGTTCTTCATCACCATGGCTCCCAAGAAGAAGATGATCACCGCGATCGGCTCGTCGGGAGCCGAACGGCCCGTACCAGTGCGGGCGAGTGCCGGGGCGATCGCAGACGGAATCCAAGGCGCGGCCCGCGAACACCCACATCGCTCTGGCAGTCAAAGCCTGGCGAGTGGCATCGTTCGCGCGAGAGACGACGGGCCGCACGCCGCCAAATCCAGAGACGGAGTCGGGCCCCCCGCAGGCGGCACGGGGCCCTCCAGGGGCGGTGTCGTGCCACCTACGGGCGGCGCGGCGACTTCCAAGATGCCTACGCCGGCGCCCATGACGCGCTCCTCCCAGGTTGTGCGCGACAAGCAGCGTCACCACGTTGGTGACCCTGGGCGCCGCTGTGGGAAGAGTCATGCGCTTCGTTCGCGGGACGTAGAAGGCCATCATGCACGCCGAGACGCTGGCGAGAATGGCGCACAGCCACCAGGCCATGATAGAGCTCCTTCTAACGTGGTTAGAAGTCGAAGCGCGTCATGGTCCATGCAGCTTTCGCCGCCACCCACGCCAGCAGAAGCTTTGGCGCGCGCGCAGTTGCTCCTAGACTTTCCTCCTGCTGCGGAAAAACTCGATGAGTGGAGAGCCACCATCCGGGGCCTCGTCGGCATCGCCAACAAAGATGAGCCACGACCAGCGGGGCCCTCAGGCCAGCGCTCCGTCGAACCACCGCATGCCAGCGGTGGAAGGACCGGGGGTGCTGCGGCCACGGTGCATTCTCCTCCTCCACGCCAGCCACCGCGGGTGTCGGTTCATCGTGATGACGCTTATGATAACATTTCCATAGCGTCGTCCGACCCACGGACCCACCGCGATCAGCACCAAGTTCTTCGGGAGCGAGCCCATGACGATGCCCAAACCACCATTGAGCGCCGGCACGATGCACGCCACCAGTCAGATAGGCGGGCGGGGCCCACTACGGACCACCCAGCACCAGGGGGCTCTGGCGGCCTACCCTACGAGGTGGGTTGCCCAGCCTTTACCCGTGAGCTGCGGCAGTTCCAGTGGCCCTCCCACCGCACGTTCAAGCCCGACGTAGGTGAGAAGTACAATGGCAAGACCCATCCGTCGGAGTTCCTCAGCATCTACACCATCGCCATGCAAGCTGCTGGGGCTCGCGACGACAAGGTGCTTGCCAATTACTTCCCGTTGGCACTTAAACCCAATGTCATGTCATGGTTGATGCACTTTCCAGTGGATTCTATTTCTTCTTGGTCGGATTTGTGCCATGAGTTTGTTGGCGCCTTTATGGGGGGCCACCAAGCTCATGGCCAGGCAAGCGATTTGCATATCATCCCCCAGAAAGAAGGTGAAACCCTGCGCAAGCAAATACAGAGATTCAGCCGGGTGCAGTACAACATCCCAGATGTTCATCCCGCCGCCGTGATCAGCGCATTCCACCAGAATATGCGCAACCGTAAGATGCGTGAAGAGCTGGCAATGAACAAGGTCAAAGATGTGGCCAAACTTTATGTTCTGGCCGATAGGTGCGCTCGAGCTGAAGAGGGGAGGAAGTACCCCGGCGAGGACCCAGGTGCGGAAACCGACTCCACAGATGAATACACAGCCACCCTGACGAAGAAGGGTCGGCGCCGCAACAGGAAGCGCAAGGGCAAGACTGTGCTTGCCATCGAGGGATCCGAGGACACCGACGCCGCCAAGAAGGCCAAGGCAGACGACCCCGGCAAGGAAATTGCCGGGTGCGCCGCTTGCCGGGCCTTGGCAGCTGCCGACAAGCCAGGAGGCTCCGACAAGCAGTACTGCAAGATCCACCGCACCAAGGGCCATGACCTCCAGAACTGCCGACAAGTTGAGCTGCTTGCTGGGAAGAAAAAAGCTGAGTATGAGAGGCGGGACAAGGAGAAGGGTCAGGATGGTGCTGAAGGATCTGACAAGAAGCGTGGTGGCCAAGGGGGTCGCCGCGGCAAGGATAGAAAGCAAGAGAGGCCCGCTCGGGTCCGCGACAAGAAGCAGGAAGACGACGGTCATGACGAGGACGACGAGTCCGGCGAGCAAGAGTTCCAGAAAGCTACGGAGGCCATGTGCGTCGATGGTGGCACCTCACCGCACACTTCTCACCGCCAGCTCAAGTAGTGGGCGCGTGAGATCACAGCAGCGGAACCATCACTCGATGCTCAAAAGCCACTGAAGTGGTCCAGCACGCCTATCATTTTTTATGCCGAGGATCACCCTGATCGCACAACTGCGGTCGGGTCCTTGCCGTTGTTGGTTTTGCCAACAATACGCAACCTCAAGGTGACAAAAATGCTAGTTGATGGCGGGGCCGGTCTGAACTTGATCTCACCTGTTGTGATCGAAAGGCTACAGATTCTCGATGGAGACCTTGAAGAGACGGGTACTTTTCAAGGTGCCAACCCGGGAAGGAGCCAGCCGAAGGGTAAGGTCACGCTGCCCGTGACGTTTGGAGGCGAGTTGAACTACCAGACAGAGAGGATTGTTTTCGATGTAGCCGAGATCCCCTTGCCCTATAACGGGATCCTCGGCCGCCCGGCACTAGCCAAGTTTATAGCGGCGTCACATTATGCCTACAACACGCTGAAGATGCCTGGGCCGATGACTATCATCACCGTCCCCTCGGACAAGAAGGATGCGCTGATCTGCGCTGACCAACTCTACCGGGAGGCAGTTGCAGCGGCTGCCGCCAAGGCACTTGCTCTTCGGAGTGCTGTGCTCCCGTCGAGGACGTGCCAGAGAGCTCCACCGGCAAGAGCAAGAAATCCTAAGCTGCGCCACCAGAGACCAAGAAGGTGTCCGTCAAGGAGGACGGCACGGGAGGGGCTTTCACCATAAGCTCCTCCCTTGACAGCAAATAGGAAGCGCGCTCGTCACCTTCCTGCGGGCGAATGTCGATGTGTTTGCATGGCAAGCATCCGACATCACCGGCGTTCCCAGGGAGGTGATTGAGCACCATCTTGCTAGCTGTCCTCACGCGCAACCCGTCAAGCAAAAGGTCAGGAAGCAAGCTTTGGAGCGGCATGAGTTCATCACGGAGGAGATCAGGAAATTAGAAGCGGCAGGCTTGGTGAGGGGAGTACTCCATTCGACGTGGTTGGCCAATCCAGTGGTGGTGCGCAAGGCAAATGGTAAGTGGAGGCTGTGTATTGATTACACGGATATCAATAAGGCTTGTCCAAAGGACCCTTTCCCGTTGCCGCGCATTGACCAGATTGTTGACTCCACGGTCGGGTGCGACTTGTTATATTTCCTCGACGCCTACTCAGGATACCACCAGATCTTCATGACGAGAGAAGATGAAGAGAAGACGGCATTCATCACCCATGTGGTACATATTGTTTCTTACGAATGCCTTTCAGGTTGAATAGTGCTGGCTCAACATTTGCAAGAGCAGTCCAAATTGGTTTTGAACCCCAGCTGCATAGAAGTATGGAAGCTTATATGGATGACATAGTGGTCAAAACCAAGGACTAGGCGACACTCATACAAGATTTGGAAGAGACATTTGCGAACCTACGCAAGATCAACCTCAAGCTGAACCCTGAGAAGTGCGTCTTCGGTGTTCCGTCCGGTAAACTTGTCGGGTTCTTTGTGTCACAGCTCGGGATCGAGGCGAATCCAGATAAGATCAAGTCCATTGAGCAAATTGAGGCACCTAAGCGGATCAAGGATGTGCGCCGGCTCACTGGCTGCGTTGCCGCCATGAGCAGGTTCATTTCCAAGTCTGTCGAGCATGCCCTCCCCTTTTTCAAATTCTTGAAGAAGGTGGGCCCAATGGAGTGGACCCCAAAAGCCGAAGCGGCACTGCATGATTTTAAGAAATACCTCTCCTCTACACCGATACTAGTTGCGCCTAGACCACAAGTGCCGCTGCTGCTGTATCTTGCGACAACGAACCAAGTGGTCGGCGCTACGCTAGTGGCGCAGAGGGAGGTCGACGAAGAGGCAGTGGCAACAGCAGGACGGGCGGATGATGAGCCAGAGCTCCCCCCGGCAGGGCCTGGTCCCAACAAGGATAGGCCCCCGGCATAGTCTAACGCTGGCGGGACGGGGCCTGTGCAACCAAATGGAGTGGTGCAGAAGAAAACGATGATGCAGCACCCGGTTTACTTTGTCATCTCCCTCTTGCAAGGGGCTAGATCAAGGTACTCCGGCGTGCAGAAATTGCTCTTCGGCCTCCTTATGGCCTCGAGGAAGTTGCGTCATTACTTCCAAGCCCACGAAATCACCGTCGTCACCTGCCTCCCCTTGCAACGGATATTGCATAACCCAGACGCAATCGGGAGGATTGTGGAATGGGCCTTGGAACTGTCGAGCTTTGGTTTGAAGTTTGTAAGTACTTCGACAATCCAGAGTAGAGTCTTGGCAGAGTTCATCGCAGAATGGACCTCAACGGCCGACGAGGAGATCCAGGAGACCACTCTCCCTGGCAAGGAAACAAGTTGCAACTGGGTTATGTACTTTGACGGGGCTTTCTCGCTGCAAGGCGCCGGCGCTGGTGTGCTACTCGTTGCACCCACCAGAGAGCACCTCAAGTATGTGGTCCAGATGCACTTTCCCAGGGAGATGTCGACGAACAACACTGCTGAATACGAGGGGTTGCTTGCCGGTCTCTGGATCGTGGCAGACCTTAGAATCAAGAAGCTCATCGTCAGGGGTGATTCACAACTTGCCCTCAAGCAAGTTAACAAGGACTATCAAAGCCTGGTGATGGAGGCTTACGTAGATGAGGTGAGGAAGCTGGAGGAGCATTTTAACGGTATACAAGCGGAGCATGTTCCCCGAGTGGAGAATGACATCACCAACTACCTGTCGAAACGCACTGCCCTCAAACTACCTGTGGAACCAGGTACTTTTGTGCTTCGGTTAACTCAACCATCCGTTGAACCATCGACAGAGCAGAACAAGCGCAGGAAATCAGGCCCCGGCAAGTACTTTTCCGCCGAGCTCCCAGGAGCCGCCGGCAGGGATGTTGCCGTGGACGCCAAGCCTGCCGCAGGGCGACAAACTCCGGAAGGGCATCAAACCCCAGCCGTAGAGACAGCCGCTCCCGTGGGAGAGGAAATGCCTTTGGTCCTTGTCGTCGATCCCGAGGATCCGGCATGGGCACAGCATACCGTCTGATTCCTCCAAACAGGGGAACTCCCTGAGGAGCAGGAAGAAGCGGAGAAAGTAGCCCGTCAATCTGCCATGTATAAGTTCGTCGACGATGTTCTGTACAGAAAAGGACCAAACGGTGTGAAATTAAAGTGCATTCTCCGGGAGGAAGGACTAGAGCTGTTGACAGAGATACACGGGGGCATATGTGGCTCCCACATAGGGTCGAGGGCCTTTGCCGGCAAGGCATTCCAGCAATGTTTCTTCTGGTCCACTGCCCTCCAGGACGCAACGGCGCTAGTAACCAAGTGTGAAGCGTGCCAGTTTCATTCAAAGAAGCTTCATCAACCAGCTCAAGCTCTCCAAACAATCCCACTTTCCTGTCTATTCTCGGTCTGGGGGCTCGACATACTCGGCCCCTTTCCCCGTGTTGTGGGGGGCTTTGAGTACTTGTACGTTGCAATCGACAAGTTCACAAAATGGCCGGAGGTGGAGGCAGTGAGAAAGGTGACAGCGCAATCAGCCGTCAAATTCTTCAAAGGGCTAGTCTTTCGTTTTGGTGTGCCCAACAGAGTCATCACCGACAACGGCACACAGTTCACGAGTCACACCTCATGCAGTACATCCAAGACCTCGGCAGCAAGGTCTGTTTTGCTTCTGTTGCACATCCACGGAGCAACGGCCAGGCTGAGAGGGCAAATGCTGAAGTGTTGTGAGGCCTCCGGACAAGAACTTTTGACAGGCTACGCAGGTGCGGACGATGCTGGATTGATGAATTGTCGGCGGTTCTTTGGTCAATCAGAACGACACCAAATCGAGCCACCGGCCAGACACCTTTCTCCCTCGTATACGGGGCAGAAGCAGTTCTCCCCACGGAACTCACATACGGGTCACCTCGAGTGCTCGCTTATGATGAGCTTGAGCAAGAGCAGTTGCGGCAAGATGACGCAACGCTCCTTGAGGAAGATCGTCTTCGGGCGGCTGTGCGAGCAGCGCGCTACCAGCAAGCCTTGCGCCGCTACCATAGCCACAAAGTTCATGCCCGAAGCTTTGAGGAAGGCGACCTTGTTCTTCGGCACGTTCAGTCGGCCAAGAATTCCAACAAGTTGACGCCGAAGTGGGAAGGCCCTTATCGGGTAATACGAGTCACCAGGCCCGGTGCAGTCCGCCTGGATACCGAAGATGGTATTCCAGTGAGCAACTCCTGGAACATCGAACATCTTCGCAATTTTTACCCATAAGGCGCGGTTGCCGGGCACCCCAGTAAACCACCTTTTGTACAAGCCTTGCCAGCAAGGCATGTAACCCTTGGTACAAAGCCAGGCGCAGACCCTGAGCATAAATAAATGAAGCGTTGGCGCCCTAAGTTTTAGCATGCATGCTAGGTTGAGTCTCTCTCTGTGTTAGGGTTGATAGTGCTTGGCGGCGACTAACCCTTAGCATAGAGGTCGAGTATGCATCTCTCTGTTCCTTCCCGTCCTTTTTGGTTCGCAGGGTGCGTCGACATTTCTGCTGAGCTACTTTGGAAGAAAAGAGAACAGGTCGACGCCTGGACCCCGACAAGCCAAGTTTGCCGAGGACTGCAGGCCTGGGAACCCAATCACGGCAAGCCAAGGTTGCCGGGGGCTGCGGCATCAGATAAGTTTTTCTCCCCCACTCTGCGGCTTCATATGAGACTTGAACGTACAAGACTTCGCTCGTTCTCATACCATCTTGCTCCCTCTGTCCCGTGTCCGAAAACCTTACCTTTGGCCGAAACTTGGTTGTAGTGCGATGGGAAGGGGACGAGTGAAGGGCCCAAACCTACTTGGCCCCTACCTCCGCCAAGGGCGTGAGTGTAGCCGTGCTATAGGGCAGGATGACGGCAAGGCTTGTTGCCGGGGTACACTTATCTTAAGATAACGAGGACTCGCTCCTTGGTGTGGCCCTCGCCCATGCGCAAACAAAACCCGGCAAACACCCTTCTCTTCATTAATACGTTGCTAACAAGTACAATTCGTACGGAATGCATACGTGAGCAAAGGGGTTACGAGATTTAAATCTTACAAAGGCCCGTAGGCTTACAAGCTAAAAAAAAGATAAGATGCCCGTAATCCCTTTCTTGTCCCTCTCCTCAGGAAACGGAACAAGATGGCGGAAGGGAAAAAGGAGTGCCTAAGCGAGGTACGAGCAGCAGAAGACGCCAAGAGAACATGTCGGCGGCCGCCCAGAGGAGGGCCGGTGATGATGGTGCCGGGAGAAGAGCCGGAAGATGAGGCAGCGGGCCGACAATACGCGATGAAGGCGTCGGCAACCACGTACTCCGACTTGACGGCCCGCCACCCGCCTTCTTCGTCTTCCCCGTCCCTCCAACGCCAGCCGCCCAAGGCGACGACCCCGAGAAGTTCAAGCAGATGGCGATGCAGATGATGGTGCTGCTGGCGTCGCCCAGGGACGGTGTGCCCGACACCTAGTCGGACCCGTCATCCTCCCGCCCGCTACCCTCGTTGTCGCTGTCGCTGTCCTCCTCATCGCTCCCGCTTGAGGAAGAATCTTCGTCGTCGGTGGAGCTCTCCACGCAGCACTTTAGGCGAGTTCCAAAGTCTCCAAAGACCTTGACGGAGAGCAGGTCGTTCTCCATTAATTTGAAATAGAGAACGAGCCCCGCCGTCAGGCTGTGGATACGAGCGAAGGTCTTCCATCCGCGACGAAGATACATGACGTGAGGGGCAGGGAAATCGACGTCAACCCGTGTGCCGCCATTCCCGCAACCCCTCATGTGCAAACTCAGAGTCTGTGGCAGGTCGAGCTCCATCTCCTGAGCAAATGGAGTAGGGAGACGAAGACGACGGCGCGCTGGCCGACGCAACCTGATGAAGAACTCGCGGGGCTGGTCCCCAATGTGGCCCTCCATTGGGGAAAGGACCGCCGGCGAAGGCGAGGCCGATGCGCCGCCCCGTCCTCCTCTTCCCCGAGCACCACAGCAACCTCGGCCTCGCCCCCTCCCCCTCCCCCTCGCAGCCGGCTCCGCCGCCATGAGCTCTTGGGAAGGAGGGGCGCGCTGCCGAGCAGAGACCCTCGTCGCCACCGTCAAAGCACCGGCGCACCCTCTCGCCATAGCAAAAGAGAGAAAGATGCCAAGGTGGAAGAAGGCGGATGATGAAAGATTGAGGGGTGCCATCCCCCTCCCCTTCTTATAAAGGGGCGGGGTCGGGGCTCGGCTACCCCGCTCGACCAATCCGGCCATCAAGGGTGCAGGGAATCAAGACCGACCCGCTGCTCCAATCAGCGGCGACCCGGTTTCCCGCTTCGTCATTCAAGACCCTCACCACTGAGGGAGTCCTGGACTAAGGGGTCCTCGGGCGTCCGGCCTGTTAGCCATGGGCTGGACTGATGGGCTGTGAAGATACGAAGACCGAAGACTGCACCCGTGTCCGGATGGGACTCTCCTTGGCGTGGAAGGCAAGCTTGGCGACCAAATATCTAGATTCTTTTCCTTTGTAACCGACTGAAAGTGCAACTATCCCTTGGTGGTTTTGGTAATTCCTAGCAACATATAGCTCATTGAGCTAATGCTATTCCAAGATAAATATTTCAGGAAAGCTCAATGATTGGCATGGCATGGATTAGAAAGTGGACCCTTCAAAATGCTAAGGACAAAAGATTGGCTCAAGCTCAAAGCACAAGGCTCTACATTTTCTATTTTAGTGATCCAAGATCACATTGAGTCTATAGGAAAAGCCAATACTATTAAGAAGGGATGAGGTGTTGCTTAATGAGGTTCTTGCTCAAAGTGCTTATTGATATGCTCCAAAACCCTCCACTACTTTCTCATATCCACATATGTCCCAAACCAAAAGTCCAACTCGGCCCCACCGATTCTTTCTATCCGGAGCCACCGAGTTCAGTTGACATAGCCACTGCCAGAAACCCTAATCTTTTCGGTCTCACCGATAGGGATCTCGGTCTAACCGAGATGGGATTGTAATCTCTCTGTTTCCCTTCGTAACATTTCGGTCAAACCAATATGAGCGATCGGTCCCACCAAGATTGCAATGCAAACACTCTGTTTCCTTTTCGTAACGTTTCGGTCCAACCGAGATGAGCGAATCGGTCCCACCGGGTTTGCCTGACCAACTCTCTGTTTGTCTGTTACCAAAATCGGTCTCACCGAGTTTGTGTAATCGGTCTCACCGAGATTACATTATGCCCTAACCCTAATGATATCGGTCCCACCGAGTTGACATGTCAGTCCCACCGAAATGTCTAACGGTCACATTATGAACCAAATCGGTCTGACCGAGTTCTTTGAATCGGTCCCACCGAGTTTGGTGATTTGTGTGTAACGGTTAGATTTTGTGTGGAGGCTATATATACCCCTCCACCCACTCTTCATTCATGAGTGTTGAGGTCAAGATATTCCATTCCAACCACATAAATCTTGATCTCTAGCCTTCCCCAAGCTGCTTTCCACTCAAATCTTCTTTCCACCAAATCCAATCCTATGAGAGAGAGTTGAGTGTTGGGGAGACTATCATTTGAAGCACAAGAGCAAGGAGTTCATCATCAGCACACCATTTGTTACTTCTTGGAGAGTGGTGTCTCCTAGATTGGCTAGGTGTCACTTGGGAGCCTCCGTCAAGATTGTGGAGTTGAACCAAGGAGTTTGTAAGGGCAAGGAGATCGCCTACTTCGTGAAGATCTACCCTAGTGAGGCAAGTCCTTCGTGGGCGACGGCCATGGTGGGATAGACAAGGTTGCTTCTTCGTGGACCCTTCGTGGGTGGAGCCCTCCGTAGACTCGCGCAACCGTGACCCTTCGTGGGTTGAAGTCTCCATCAACGTGGATGTACGATAGCGCCACCTATCGGAACCACGGATAAAAAAATCTCCATGTCAACATTGCGTTTGCTCCCTCAAACTCCTCCCTTTACCTTCATATGCAATTGTTTTACATTCCGTGGCTGTACTCTTAGAATTTCATGTGTAGGTTGATTGCTTGACTTGTGCTAAGTTGCTAAAATCTGCCAAGAACTAAAATTGGGAAAAGGCTAGATTTTTATTTGGTCAAGTAGTCTAATCACCCCCCTCTAGACATACTTTCAATCCTACACCGACCTTGTGTAACCCTAGATCCTCCCGGTGCCTATATAAACCGGAGGACTTAGTCCGGAAACAGAGACTCATGACCATAGTCATACAGGCTAGACTTCTAGGGTTTAGCCGTTACGATCTCGTGGTAGATCAACTCTTGTAATACTCATATTCATTAAGATCAATCAAGCAGGAAGTAGGGTATTACCTCCATAGAGAGGGCCCGAACCTGGGTAAACATCGTGTCTCCTGTCTCCTGTTACCATCGACCTTAGACGCATAGTTCGGGACCCCCTACCCGAGATCCCCCGGTTTTGACACCGACATTGGTGCTTTCATTGAGAGTTCCACTGTGCCGTCGACGACAGGATCGATGACTCGCCTTGTTCTTAAAGACAATATCATCGCCGGAGGAGAATTGGCCCCAGGCCAAACCCTCCGGCTGGGCGGCTTTACCATGACCGCCCGCTCGGCCGTTAAGCCGACGATGACCTCTCGGGCCATCGAAAATCCCCTTCGCATCAACTCCAAACACTCCAAGCAGATGGATCCGGCGGAGTTTTCGTCTTTAAACGAGCTCCTTGATCACATTGCCGCCCTGGGAATCGCCACAGATTACGATCGGATCGGGATTAATCCCGACCAAAGAGAAATCAAATCTCCACCGGTCACCCACCAGATAGCGGTAGTCGAGGAGCATGACGGCGACTCTTACCCTATGCTGAAGACGGACTATATCCGGATTGCCGACCCTGTAGAGCCGGATACCCACCAGCAAAAGGAGGTGACCGGCCTTCCGCACATAGAATCGGACGGCAGGCCTAAGCAACCAGAAGATACTTCGGAGCCCGGACTGTTAAGTCTGGAAAACCTTCAAACTCCGGATCATCGATCGGGTCAGGGTCCGGATCCAATTCCACCCACCCACTCAGACATAAGCGCTCTCATGAGCATACAACAGCAGTCTCAGGAAATGGTCCACCACTTCTGGGCCAGATTCCTCCATGTCAAGGACAAGGTTCAAGATTGCCACGATGAGGACACAATATCAACGTTCTGCAACAACTGCACGAACGAAGGAATCCTCAACGCCATTAATCACCGCCGCATACTACACTTCGCTGACCTGCAACTATCGTACAGAAGTACAGCGCAATGGAAAGTGCCTGGAAAGATCAGGCAGCTTGTTGGGAGCCATCGGTCCCAACTCAACCGCTGGCCTAGGCGAAAAGGGCACATCCCGTGACACGCCCAGTCTAATAGCCAAGAAACATAAACCCATTACACGGCATGGAACCGTTCTGGAGGGATGGCTCGATGGCCCATGCAAAATACACACAACACCGGACACCATACCAACCCACAGCCTTAGAGCATGTTGGATACTCCGGCAGGTAGCCAAGAGCGGCGAGGACATCCTTACCAAAAACGCCCCAGAGCAACACCCTCCAGAAGACGACGACCCCAGAGTATTTACGGTCTTCGAGACATTCGCTTTAAACAGTAAGCGCAAAAGGGCACTCCGCGACCTCGCCGAAGTCTGCCAAATCGCCGCGATAAACCCTTGGAACGACACGGCTATAACCTTTAATGCCGGTGATGAACCGAAATACAAGACAGTCCGAGCGCCAGCCGCATTAGTCCTCAGTCCCATCGTGGACAGCTTTAGACTCACCAAGGTCCTCATGGACGGCGGCAGCGGACTAAACCTCATCTATGAGGATACACTCCAGAAAATGGAAATAGACAGGAGCCGCATCAAGCAAAGCAGCATGATCTTCCGAGGTATCATTCCCAGTCGGGAGGCGCGGTGCACAGTAAAAATCACACTTGACGTGGTATTCGACACGCCGGAGAATTATCGGTCCGAAGAAATAACCTTCCAAGTGGCTCCTTTCAGCAGCGGATACCGCGCCCTGTTGGGGCGGGATGCTTTTACACGCTTCCAAGCTATACCTCATTACGGGTATATGAAGCTCAAAATGCCCGGACCAAACGGCATAATCACTCTTGTTAGTGATCCGGACATAGCACTCCGCGCCGAAAACAAAACCGCATCCCTGGCCCTTGAGGCACTATCTGAAGCCCTTGTGGCCAAAGAATTAACCGCACTGCGCTCTACGGTGGATAAGGACGATGTGATCTAAGACAAACGACCCAAATCCACCTCCTCCAAGTCGGCGGAAGAAATAGTCAAATTCCAAGTCCACCCAATGGACCCCAAGAAGACAACATCTATTGGAGCACAACTAGACCCAACGGTCGACGCCGCACTAAGGGATTTCCTTCGCGAAAACTGGATATATTCGCCTGGCACCCTTCTGACATGCCTGGAATCCCACATGAGCTGGCCGAACATAGCCTTAATATCTTAAAGGGATACAAACCAATCAAACAAGCACTGCGGCACTTTTTCGAGCCCAAACGCCAAGCTATGGGGGAGGAGCTGGCCAAGCTAATTGAGGCCGGATTCATCAGAGAAATAAAACATCCGGACTGGCTGGCAAACCTGGTGATGGCACCAAAGAAGGACAAATCCTAGCGGTTGTGCGTCGATTTTAAAGACCTCAATAAGGCTTGCCCTAAGGATCCCTTCCCCCTCCCCCGCATTGATCAAATCATTAACGCTACCGCAGGACACGACTCATTGTGCTTCCTTGATGCATACTCCGGGTACCATCAAATCAAAATGAAGGAGTCCGATCAAGCTGCAACAGCATTCATTACCCCATATGGGCCATTCTGCTTCGACACCATGCCCTTCGGGCTCAAGAACGCCGGCGCCACATACCAACGCATGATTCAAACATGCCTGGAGAAACAGATCGGCAAGACAGTTGAAGCTTATGTGGACGACGTTGTCACCAAAACTAGGCACGTCGAAACACTAATAGACGATTTACGTCTCACATTCGACAACCTCCGCGCGTATGACATCAAGCTCAATCCGGAAAAGTGTGTTTTCAGCGTCCCCGCGGGAAAACTGCTGGGCTTCATCATTTCCAATAGAGGAATTGAAGCAAATCCAGCCAAAATTCGAGCTATGTCTCAATTGGCTACGCCAACGGACCTTAAACAAGTCCAAAAACTCGCGGGTTGCATGGCAGATCTAAGCCGCTTTATCTCCAGATTAGGAGAAAAAGCACTACCACTCCATCGCCTTTTACGGCGAACCGATCACTTCGAGTGGATGGACGCGGCAACAGCCGGGCTGGAGGAAATAAAAACACTTCTAGCAAGCAACCCAATCCTGGCCGCGCCCAACGTTGGCGAACCCATGATATTATACATATCAGCAACACATGAGGTGGTGAGTGCCGTGCTCGTCGTTGAACGAGAATAGAACAGACACAAATTCCCGCTTCAGAAGCCAGTATACTACGTATCCACTGTTCTTACACCATGCAAATCCCGGTACCCCCATTATCAAAAGATAGCATATGCGGTCTTTATGGCATCACGAAAGCTATGACACTACTTCCAAGAGTGTTCGATCACGGTGGCTTCCGAAGTACCACTCAACGACATAATAAACAACCGCGATGCCACGGGCCGGATTGCCAAATGGGCTATTGAGCTCCTTCCATTTGATATTACATACAAACCACGTCGAGCTATCAAATCCTAAGTACTGGCTGACTTCATCGCCAAATGGACAGAGGCCGAACTCCCTAAAGAGTACGGCACATATTCCAATTGGGTTATGTACTTCGATGGCTCCAAAATGATGGCAGGGCTAGGAGCGGGCGTCATTTTAACGTCCCCTACTGGAGACGTCGTTCAGTACGTACTCCAAATACTATACACAGACTCCAACAATGCAGCCGAATACGGGGCCTTATTGCACAGACTCCGGATGGCTGTCTCCATGGGCATACAACGCCTAGAAGTGCGCGGGGACTCAAACCTTGCAATATCTCAAATAAATGGAAACTTCGATGCCAAAGATATGAAGATGGCAGCTTATCGTAATGCCGTCATAAAAATATCGGCTCGGTTTGAGGGGCTCGAGTTCCATCATGTGGCTCGAGAGAGTAATCAAGTGGCGGACGTTCTTGCTCGCATCGGCGCCAAGCGCGACCCCGTCCCACCTAATATCTTTCTGGAAAGGCTTTCTAAGCCATCCGTGGTGTGGCAGGGGGAAAACGGCAACACAAGTCCGGACCCGAACATAACCCCAGTTTCCGAACACATTGATATTGTCGGAGGCTCAGCCACCGAAATAACACCGCCGGCGCATCTCATCATGGCAGTGATTGCCCCATGGACCGAACCCTTCCTGGCCTACCTTAACAGGAAGGAACTTCCTGAGGACCAGAATTAGGCCCGCCGCATTGTCCGGCGTTCGAAGGCCTACAAGGTTCACGACGGAGAGCTCTATAAGAAAAGCGCTACCAGAGTCCTTCAAAGATGTATCTCCGAGGAGGAGGGGCGGCAGCTCCTGGCTGAGATTCATGCCGGTCTCGGCGGGCACCACGCCGCAACTCGGGCCCTTGTTAGCAAGGCCTTCCGTACAGGGTTCTATTGGCCGACGGCCCGAGCGGATGCACAGGACCTTGTCCAATGTTGAGTTGGATGCCAACTCTTCGCCAACCAAAGCCATATGCCCCCCACCGCCCTACAAACAATCCCCATCACTTGGCCTTTTTCGGTCTGGGGATTGGATATGGTTGGACCCCTTAAAGGAGGAAGCCATAAGAAAAAATATCTGCTGGTCATGGTGGATAAGTTCACCAAGTGGATAGAGGCCAAATTAGTTAAAACGGCCGAGTTCAGGCCAGTAATAGACTTTATATCCGGCGTCATACACCGTTATGGTGTTCCACACAACATCATCACTGATAACGGCTCCAACTTCACAGCCGATGAAGTGAAAACCTGGTGCGCTAATTTGGGCATCAAGCTCGATTACGCCTCTGTCTATCATCCACAGACAAATGGTCAAGTCGAAAGAGCCAATGGTCTTATTATGAGCGGCATTAAGCCTAGACTAGTGTGGTCTTTGAAGGAATCAGACAAGCACTGGGTTGAGGAGCTCGACTCCGTACTCTGGGGGCCGCGGACCACGCCCAATCGCACTACCGGATACACACCTTTCTTCATGGTGTACGGTGCAGAGGCAGTACTACCCTGCGACATTATTCATGGCTCACCTCGAGTGCGCATGTACAAAGAGAGAGAGGCGGAGCTCGATCGGCAGGACAAAGTCAAGCCCAAGTGGGAGGGTCCCTTCATCATCGACAAAGTTCTCACCGGAGGGGCGTACCGCCTGCATGACGCGTCAGACAATCGACTAGAGCCGAACCCCTGGAACGCGGCCAGACTCCGAAGATTCTATGCCTAGCGCCGAAATCTTTGTTCGTCTCCTTCCCCCTATTGTTTCTGTCATTTTTCTTTTTTTTCTCTCTCTCTTTTCATTGTTTCTCTTTAGCTTTAAAAGCTTTCGTGCGATTAAGACCGTACACCCCCGACGCATACATCGTGAGGTATGTACGTCTATTATACCTGGGGGCTTCTTGGACAGAAGCTTGCTATTATTATTTCCCGAGCATCAAGCTCTTCACATATGCGTTTTGTAACATATGTACCTTTTCTTCGCCATTATATGCATCGATATGACTTAAGTTTTGGCCAAGCTGGGTTGCCTGGCTCCTGTGCTTATGCCCTACGTTCTCGTTAGTTCGGCTAGGGCATAAAGGGAGCACCTCTGTGATTGTTACTGCCGGGTCATCCGGATGTGTACCTCAGACTGGGTGAAGCCGAAAGCTAGCATTCTTAAGGGAATATTCGGTCGGTGAACTAAAGGTGTTTTTGCACTTGTCCCATCGTGAACCCCAGAAGTTGTACGCGTTGTGATTTCTTCATCACAGTTCGGACATGCACATCGATGCATGCACACCCAGGGAAAGGAACCCTTAACGGAACTATTCTCTCTGGAAGATGTTTCTTACACTCTTAATGTAATATAACATAACTAGCCAGATAATTGTTTGTTCAAGCAACTATGACCCATACGCCTGGTTTCCATGCATACCCGGTCTACTCGGTCGTTCTGGTATTCGGAAACACTCCGCACCTTCGGGTCGAGAGGTTGAAGCGAAAAGGTCCGCCATAACAATCGTTTTACAATTCAGCTAGAGCTACATATGCAAAGGAAAGGGCATAGTCACTTGGACTCAAAAACTTCCTCCTCTATGTCGTCCCGCAGGATATCTAACTTACAATCCTACTGGGAATACTTGGCGGCTACTTCTACTTGGTTATATACTAAACTAACGGGAATTTCTTCCCCATTTGACCCTAGCGGTCCGATCCAGGCCATGTGATTTGGATCCAGCCTGGTGTACCGCGTTTTCACCATGGCCCAGGCCTCTCGTGCACCCTCTCGGCAGGTGGATATCTTCCATAGTCGGATACGCCGCCGCGCTCCCTTAAACAGCTCTACAAGCTCCTCCGTACTCCCTGGAGGGGAGGCGGATGGCCATAAGGCCTTGGCTACACTCTGCATTGTCTGCCGAGCCTGCTCGTGCAATTGCGACAGCCCTTGCAGAAGATCACTTGGCGATCCGGACACCTCCTCTTCGGGACGGCCTGTCAGCATACCTGCAATCATAGCTATATCAGCTACTTTTATCTCCAAACTGTTATAAGGTAAATCCGGCCACGTACTGAAGATGCCGCCTCGCAGCTTTTTGTTCTTCTTCACGGCGTCGGCTAGCTGGGCTCACACATCTTTCAGTTCTTCGCCCAGTTTGGTGTTTGAATCTTGGAGTTTGTTTTTCTCCTGTCTGACTCGGGTCAACACCCGTTCGCCTGCGGCATGTAGTCTTTCGACTCTTTTTCCTCTAGTTGATCTGATGATCCTGTTACGAGAGAAGCTGCAGCGTTTACACATTCGCTATACAATTACTGTTTCTCGATGGAGGGAAATATTACTGGAAGACGCCTTCTTGGATTTTTTCCAGTTCGGTGGTAACTGCGGTTAACTGCGTCCGGCACTTTTTTAGCTCTTGAGCTAGCAACTCGTTCTTCTCAGAGAGAACCTGATTACGCAGTGATCCTCAAATCAGTTGTACCGACTACTTTAAGTCTCGGGGGCTACTGACATACGGTTATCATACTCAGACACAGTAAACTTACCTGCACATCTTTCAAATGCTGCTTTGTGGCTCTGCTAAGCCCATCTCGAGCAGCTCGGATGTATGCATCAGTCGAGCTGAAGCCATTAAATGCCTCTTCCAAAAAATGGGGGCCTCGTGAAATGGCCCTCCGGTGTCGATGATTCATGGCGCTCTCCACTTCCGAGTTGGTGACGGACATATTTTCCGAGCCCTCGGCTGAAGGACAGTCCGGCGTCACTCCCATATCGGACCCCGTCTCCTCGGCTAGGGCTGGGTCTCGGCTGTTGGGAGTATAACTAGTCGGATCCCCGGACACAGTCCGGCGAACTCTTTTCCTGATACAGGACGAACATGAAGGTCATAGTTGGATGTGACTATCAAACAAACATATTTACAAACCCTTACCTCTTTGACGAGGGCCCGACCGTGTCTTCGTTTGCCTTCCTCTTCGAAGGCTTGCCTGGTGCGGGAGCCGCTCTCTTCGGAGTCGCTCCTAGAGTAGCACGGTATGTCGAATGCCTCCCCTTTGAAGCACGAGACAGTGCGGTGGGTGAGGCGGAACGAAGGAATCCTTTCGGGGAGGATGTCTCCTGACTACTTACGTGTGAAGCGGGGAGAAGACCAGGGTAATCGGTGATGATGGCCACTTCGGTGCCGTCGTAGCTCGCCTGGTAAAACACGCCATTCTCCAGCACCACAAATATATCCGGATCCTCTTCGAATCCGGGGTCAAGGTCCCGATTGTGGCCTTCGGGCTGCGGGGCGGGGCTGTAAAGCCCCTCAGAAGTCTTTCGTCAGTGCTGTTATAAATGGACGGGTTAATAAAGCTCAGGGAGAGGAATGAGTGGAGCAAAAAAGTTGGGGGCTCACCCAGCTAGGAGGATTGTACATGGAATATCATTCTCTGTGCGTGATGCGCAGGAACTCCTCTTCCTCACCTTCGAACAGTTCGGCCAATATTTTGGCTAGGGCGGCAGGGGTGTCCAGACCTTTCTTGCCGCAGCGGGAGGTGTCATCTTCCCCATTGTAATTCCACATGGGAAGTCCTCTGTATTGGAGTGGCTGAACTCCCCGTACTATGGAGGTCGCCATCACTTCGACTATTGTATACCCGGACTGGGCAAGCGTCCTGATCTTGCTCAGGAGTTGGCGAACTTGCGCACTATCTTCCTCCCCGGGGCTCCGGGGGCGCCAGCTGTGGCGCTTCTTCAGAGGAACACTCGCAAACTCGGGCAGACCTCTCCGGACTGGATCTGGAAGTACGACATCGTCAATGTAGAACCACTCGGAGGTCCACTCCTCGGAAGCTTTCTTCAGTGTGCTGGATAGGTATCCGGTCTCAGCAATACGCCATATTTTGGCCCCTCCCACTTCAAATATCGGTCCCTCGTGGTTGCGTGGGACAAGGCAAAACAACTTTCTCCACAGATCAAAATGGGCCTCACAACCCAGGGATAGTTCGCATAAAGCAACATAACCCGCGATGTGCAGGATGGAGGCTGGGGTAAAATTGTGCAGCTGGAGGCCATAATACTCCAGAAGCCCTCGGAGGAATGGGTGAATTGGAAATCCCACGCCCCTCAGCAAATAGGGGACGAAGCACACTCGTTCTCCCGCAGACAGATTGGGGAAATCCTCCGCCTGGATTTTGCCGTTGAAGGAGGCCAATCCTGCTCGAACAGGGACCAGATCTGCAGGAGGAAGAAATCCCTGCGTTTGCAACTTCTGCAATTGGCCGTGGGACACAGAGCACCTCTCCCACTCGCCTCTCTCTAGGTTGGAACGGGAGGAGGAGCTGGGAATGTTAGCCATGTTGGAATGGTCTTTCCTGGCAGTCTCTGAGGATTTTCTCCGCGTGGTGCGGAATGGATCTAAGATCCAATCTCTTTAAATAGACGCTCTTTCTGGCATGGCAAGGGTGTTATCTGCAAAAAAGACCCTGACCGTCCGCATTTGCCCGACACATGGAAGATGAAGTCATAGATACACAGAAGCCAAGGGGTGCGGCTTTGAATTAAAAGCTGAGTAAATTACTTGGAAGCCGTCGGAGGAGGAACCCGCCTTGCAATGCCGAAGACAATCTGCGCGCCGAACACCTCGTCATTGAAGCCCGGTTCGGGGGCTACTAAGGGAGTCCTGGACTAAGGGGTCCTCGGGCGTCCGGCCTGTTAGCCATGGGCCGGACTGATGGGTTGTGAAGATACGAAGACCGAAGACTGCACCCGTGTCCGGATGGAACTCTCCTTGGCGTGGAAGGCAAGCTTGGCGACCAAATATGTAGATTCTTTTCCTTTGTAACCGACCTTGTGTAACCCTAGATCCTCCCGGTGCCTATATAAACGGAGGACTTAGTCCGGAAACAGAGACTCATGACCATAGTCATACAGGCCGGACTTCTAGGGTTTCTCGTGGTAGATCAACTCTTGTAATACTCATATTCATTAAGATCAATCAAGCAGGAAGTAGGGTATTACCTCCATAGAGAGGGCCCGAACATGGGTAAACATCGTGTCCCCTGTCTCCTGTTACCATCGACCTTAGACGCACAGTTCGGGACCCCCTACCCGAGATCCACCGGTTTTGACACCGACACCCACCGCCTACCATCTTCGAGGCATGGGGGACACGTGGCGAGCAAGCAGAAATCGAGGGGACGAGTGGGGCGACCGTTTTCCACCCCATGATCATAGGGCATGGGCGCCTCGAAGGCCACGACCCGAGTCCACTCAGTAAATGAGTCGCGCCCCTGCGTTTTCCTCTTTTTATGGGGAAGGCGCGGGCCGCCTCTTTACCGCGATGTGACGCATGAGGGCAGCAACCACCCCACACATGCGCCCCACGACACGCACGACCCCCACGTCACGCATTCAACGCGGGTCGTGGGGAAGCGCAGTGAGCGAAGGAATTACTGCGATAAAAATCCGCCCCGCCTGCCCGCGCATCGTTCTGGGCCCGGCCCAACAACGCGTTGCGCTTATGTGTGGCCCAGGCCCAGGGGGTCCTATCGGTGTACAAAAGTAGGGGCTCTCCTTTTTACCCCTCTACTTGTGCACGGGCAGTCAGAGCCGCACCTGCGGCCACACTTAGCAGGGCGAGGGGAGGGAGCAGAAGCACAAGAACACCAGAGCAGTGCCCCAGCCAGAAGCACAAGATGGGCAAAACAACGCCCAGACTAGAGATACAAAGAGCAAGAGGGCGAAGCGGACTCCCCCGGCAAGACCCTTGCCGGGGCAACTTGCCCAACGCCACCAGAGTGGGCCATCCTTGAGCCCAAGGGTTCCAGACGCCAACAAACCACGTTGGAACCAAGGCTCGGGAGGCACCTCCATGGTGGCATGCAGATCTTCGTCAAGATCATAAACACCCAAGATCAGATGAGGACCAGAAGGCGACGATCCTCGGCGGGATCCTTGCCGAGGAGATCCACGAGACCCCCGGCAAGATCCTTGCCGGGGACAACCGCGACGCCACGGCAAGACCACTTGTCGGGGCCCCGGCAAGACCCTTGCCGAGGACACCCGCGGGGCCGCAGCCAGGCCCGCATCTGCCAAGACTCCACCGCCGTTCCCATACAGCTGCTAGCCCAACCAGCTGGCCAGGCACATGCGTGGCAACGTGCGGCTTCCAGGCCAACTCCGCAAGCACCTGCGTGGTGCCATGCAGATCTTCGTGAAGACCCTACCACCACGCCATCTTAGCAGCCAGCCAGCCAACGTGGCGCTGCATGCCTCGTTGGCCTGGACGCGTGTCGGAGCAGGGCGGAGCGGCGACGGACGGGACAGGCCTCGCTGCCATCCCCAATAAAGCAACAGGACACCTAAGGAGCGCATTTAATGCGTCTTGTCCCGTAATGACAGGCAATAAGCTTGTACACTGTACACCTTTCCACCTCCTGTGTGCCATTGTGGCGACCCCTTTTGACTATAAAAGGAGGCCCGAGGCGTCCAGGAGAAGGATTAGGATCTTTTGGACTACGCACGCACCATATCTACTTCGAGAGCTCAAGAACACTCAAATATACACCAAAGCAGGACTAGGGTTTTACACATCCTCGCGGCCCGAACCTGGGTAAACGATCTTTGTGCTGGCTCCTAGACCTGCTCTTTGCACAACCCCGCGCCCGCCAACCATAGAAGGGATCCCAGTGGTTCCATAGGTGTCATTTCCACCGACATTGTGTTTAAGCAGAGGACGTTCAAAGAAAATTTATCTATTTCATTTCTTTCATGCATATGTAAATCATTTTAATGGTCTAGCAAATATTGTTCTTAAGGATCAGTAGGTGGTACAGCAATAGAAGCAAGACCAATTAATTCATCCTTACTAGGCAATTCTTTTTCATGAATCTTTCTAGTAAACTTGGAAAAATTAAATTCATGAGACTCATTACCAAAACTAACACCGACAGTTTGTTTCTCACAATCTATCTTAGCATTAACGGTGTTCAAGAAAGGTCTACCTAAGATAATAGGACAAAAGTCATCTTGTGGGGAACCAAGAACAAAAAAAACCAGTAGGGTGTTTTATTTTCCCACACAAGACTTCAACATCTCTAACAATCCCAATTGGTGATATAGTGTCTCTATTAGCAAATTTAATAGTAACATCTATGTCTTCTATTTCTGCAGGTGCTATGTCATTCATAATTTCTTGATATAAGGTGTAAGGAATAGCACTCACACTAGTACCTATGTCACATAAACCATGATAACAGTGATCTCCTATTTTAACTGAGATGACAGGCATGCCAACAACAGGTCTATGTTTGCCCTTCTTATCAGGTTTGGCAATTCTAGCAGCTTCTTCACAAAAGTAAATAACATGCCCATCTATATCTTCTTCCAAGAGATCTTTAACTATAGCAATGCTAGGTTCTACTTTAATTTGTTCATCGGGTTTAGGTGTTCTAATGTAGCTTTTGTTAACCACAGTTGAAACTTTAGCATGTTCCTTTATCCTAACAGGGAAAGGTGGTTTCTCTATATAAGCAGAAGGAACAAATGGATCAACATTATAAAGTAAAGTTTCTTCTTTAACTGGTATCGGTTCTTTAATTTCTTATTTAATAGGTGGGTGATATTTAAACCACTTCTCTTTAAGGAGTTCAACATGAGTAGCAAATGATTCACAAAAGGAGGCTACTATCTCTGAGTCAAGTCCATATTTAGTGCTAAACTTTTGAAAAGCATCGGTATCCATAAAAGATTTAACACAATCATACTTAAGTTTAATACCTGACTCTTTACCTTTGTCGAGTTCCCACCAATCTTCAGAGTTGCGTTTAATTCTTTACAAAAGATCCCACCCGAATTCTATAGTCTTCTTCATAAAAGAACCAGCACAAGAAGTATCAAGCATGGTTTGATCATTACGAGAAAGTCGAGCATAAAAACTCTGGATAATAATTTCTCTTGAGAGCTCATGATTGGGGCATGAATATAACATTGACTTAAGCCTCACCCAAGCTAGAGTGATACTTTCTCCTTCACGAGGCCGAAAATTATATATATAATTCCGATCAGATGAACTAGATGCATAGGATAAAAAATTTGGTGGAACTCCAATTTCAAACGATTCCAATTCCAAGATCCAATATCATCGCATAGCCTATACCATGCCAATGCTTTTCCCTTAAAAGACAAAGGGAAAACCTTTTTCATAACTTCATCCCTGGGTAAACCTCCAAGCTTAAACAATCCACAAATTTGTTCCACATATATCGAGTGCATATCAGGATGTTCGGTTCCATCTCCTGCATAAGGATTAGCTAGCAGTTGTTCTATCATACCCGAAGGAATTTCATATTCAATATTTTCAGTAGGTGCAGTAGGTTGAGGGGTAGCTAATTGTGGTTCCGGACGAGGTGAAGATACCCCGAACAAACCCCTCAAAGGATTGTTTTCCATAGTAACAAGTGAGCATAAATTTCAGCACACTATATAAATGTTCCCTTACCAAATTCCACTTACCAAAGGCGCTTCACTCCCCGGCAAAGGTGCCAGAAAATAGCCTTGATGACCCACAAGTATAGGGGATCAATTGTAGCTCGTTTTGATAAGTAATAGTGTCGAACCCAACGAGGAGCAGAAGGAAATGACAAGTAGTTTTCAGTAAGGTAATGTATGCAAGTGCTAAAATTGTAAGTAGCGGAGTAGTTTGATAGCAAGATAATTTCTAACGAGCAAGTAACAATAGTAGTAACAAAAGTGCAGCAAGGTAGCCCAATCCTTTTGAGGCAAAGGACAGACCAAAACGGTCTCTTATGATAAGCAAAGTGTTCTTGAGGGTACATGGGATTTTCATCTTGTCACTTTCATCATGTTGGTTCTATTTGTGTTCGCTACTTTGATAATTTGATATGTGGGTGGACCGGTGCTTAGGTGTTGTTCTTACTTGAACAAACCTCCTACTTATGATTAACCCTCCCACAAGCATCTGATACGTCCCCAACGTATCTATAATTTTTTATAGTTCCATGTTGTTTTATTATCAATCTTGGATGTTTTATAGTCATTTTATATCATTTTTGGGACTAACCTATTGACATAGTGCCAAGTGCCAGTTGCTGTTTTTTCCATATTTTTTACATCGCAGGAAATCAATATCAAACGGAGTCCAAATGCCACGAAACTCCACGATAATTTTTTATGGGCCAGAAGGAAGGCAATGGGCCCTGGTTGCATCTGGGGGTGCCCCGAGGGGGGCACAACCCACCAGGGCGCGCCAGGAGGCCCAAGCCCGCACTGGTGGGTTGTGCCCACCTCGGGTCCCCCCCCCCCCCGGACCGCCTCTTTTCTCTATAAATACCCCAAAAATCCACAAACCCTAGGGGAGTCGACGAAATATTCATCCAGCCGCCGCAGAGTCCAGAACCACCAGATCCAATCTAGACACCATCACGGAGGGGTTCACCACTGCCATTGGTGCCTCTCCGATGATGCATGAGTAGTTCTTTGTAGACCTTCGGGTCCATAGTTAGTAGCTAGATGGCTTTGTCTCTCTCGCTGAATTCTCAATACAATGGTCTCTTGGAGATCCATATGATGTAACTCTTTTTGCCGTGTGTTTGTTGGGATTTGATGAGCTTCGAGTTTATGATCAGTTATATCTTTTTATATCCATGAAAGTTATTTGAGTTTCTTTGATCTCTTATAGCCTCGTATTTGTTCTCCGATATTTGGGTTTTGTTTGGCCAACTTGATCTATTTATCTTGCCATGGGAAGAGGTGCCCGGTAGTGGGTCGATCTTATGGTGCTTGATCGCAGTGACAGAAAGGGAACCGACGCGTATGTATCGTTGCTACTAAGGATAAAAAATGAGACCTATATCTACCGCCATATAGATAAACGGATCTTGTCTACATCATGTCATCGTTCTTATTGCATTACTCCATTTTTCCATGAACTTAATACACTAGATGCATGATGGATAGAGGTCGATGTGTGGAGTAATAGTAGTAGATGCAAGCAGGTGTCGGTCTACTAATCTTGGACGTGATGCCTATGTAATGATCATTGCCTGGATATCTTCATGATTATTTGAAGTTATATCAATTGCCCAACAGTAATTTGTTTACCCACCATTTGCTATTTTTCTCGAGAGAAGCCACTAGTGAAACCTACGGCCCCGGGTCTTCTTCCTCATATATTTGCCTTGCGATATATTTTTCCTTTGCGTTTTTATTCAGATCTATTAAACAAAAAATACAAAAATATCTTGCTGCACTTTATTTTATTTGCGATCTATTATTTCAATCTATTATAATTTTCTCCCATCGCCGTGCCTTCTGGCGCCATTACCCGAAAGGGATTGACAACCCCTTTAACACGTTGGGTTGCGAGTGGTTGTTATTTGTGTGCAGGGGTTGTTTACGTTTTCTTGCTTGGTTCTGCTACTGGTTCGATACCTTGGTTTCATTATTGAGGGAAATACCTACCGTTGCTGTGCTACATCATCCTCTCCTCTTGGGGGAAACGCCTACGTAGTCTTAGCAAACATCATCAAGGGAATTTCTGGCGCCGTTGCTGGGGAGGATCTTCAACATATACTAGGTTCCCAATCACAAATCTCATCTCCTTGCAATTTACATTATTTGCCATTTGCCTCTCGTTTTCCTCTCCCCCACTTCACAAAAAATTATCGTTTTATTCGCCCTCTTTTTCGTTCGCCTTTTTCTCGTCAGATCCCATGTTTGCTTCTGTTGCCATGTGCCTTCTATTTGCTTGCATCTTTGCTTGCTAAGAATCTATTGATATGGATCCTCATCCACTTGTTAATCTCTTCAAGAGATCCAATTATGATGAACTCATTGCTAGTGAATTGAGTTCACTAGATTATCTTTATGAAGTTTTTCTTGAGATTCGTGAATCTAAAAATTGTGATGAAGAAATTTATGAAGTGATTCATGATAGCTCCTTGCATGAAAAGCATGATTGCAATGATTTTACTATAAATTCTATTAATGTCAATTGTGCTAATAATATGCAAAACCCCAAGCTTGGGGATGCTAATTTTGCTATGTCCACTACTTGTTGCAATGATCATGATTGGGGTGATGTTTCTTATGATCTTTAAAATTTATTTAAGCCTCACGATGAATATGTTTGCGATAATATTGAAAGTGGGTTTGGAAGAGTGTCAACTTTAGCTAAAAATAATCCCACATATTTGGAAAGTATTCAATCTTATGAAAATTTTGATGAAAGTGGGTTTGGAGAGGTCATGACTTTATTTGATGATAATCCCACTATTTTGGAAGAGTGTCAACTTTGCATGCATGTGGATCATAATATTTTATTTGATAGTTATATTGTCGATTTTATTGTGATCCTACATATAACTATTATGAGAGAGGAAAATATGGTTGTAGAAATTTTCATGTTACTAAATTACCTCTCATTATGTTGAGATCGTCAATGTTTTATTTCTCTTCTTTGTGTATGTTAGATGTTTCTTGTCTTGATAATTTGTTTGCTTATAAAATTCCTATGCATAGGAAGTATGTTAGAATTAAAAAAATTTGTCACATGTTTCATGATGCTCTCTTTGTGCTTCAATTATTGTCTTTTATGTGAGCATCATTGAAATCTTATGCCTAGCTAGGGGCATAAAACGATAGCGCTTGTTGGGAGGCAACCCAATGAATAAATTTTATTTTTGCTTTTTTCTTGCTGTTCTTGAGTGTTTACACAATTATGATACTGGTATGATTGTGCTTTTTATGTTTTAATTAGTGTTTGTGCCAAGTAAATCCTATAGGATCTTCTTGGTTGATAGTTGTTTAATCTTGCTGAAAAAGACAGAAACTTTGTGCTCACAAAAATAATTTTCATAAATCACAGAAAAGAGATTTTGGCCTGATTCTTTTTTCAGAAGATTAATATACAAATTACCCAGGTCGTCCTAGTTTGGTAGAATATTTGGAGTTACAGAAGTATTCGCCAAAGTCAGATTAATACAGACTGTTCTGTTTTGACAGATTCTGTTTTCTTTGTATTGTGTGCTTATTTTGATGGCTCTATGGTTTTCTTTGATGAGTTTTTGCCATAGAAAAGTTGGAATACAGTAGATATAATACAAAAACAAAATATGAATTGGTTTGACGCAACACTTATAGTAGTGGTTTGCTTTCTTATACTAACGGATCTCACGAAAGTTTTGTTGAGTTTTGTGTGATAGAAGTTTTCAAGTTTTGGGTTATCTTACGATGGATGAAGGAAGGATGCAAGAGCCTAAGCTTGGGGATGCCCCAGCATCCCAAGATATTATCCAAAAATGAGCAACCAACTAAGCTTGGGGATGCCCCCGAGTGGCATCCCCGCTTTCTTCCAACAACTATCGGTATTTTACTCGAGGCTATATTTTTATTCGTCACATGATATGTGTTTTGCTTGGAGCGTCTTGTATGATATGTGTCTCTGCTTGTTTTATTTTTTGTTTTAAGTCATCAATCCTTGATGTACACACCTATTTGAGAGAGCCAAAATTATATCTTGACTTGTTAGAATTTCTCTCTATGCTTCACTTAAATCTTTTATGAGCTAGGACTTGCTCTAGTAATTCACTTATATCTTTTTGAGCACGGTGTGCTTTGTTATTTTTGAAGAAATGCTCTCTTGCTTCACTTAGATCTATTTGAGAGTTAGTAATTTTTTTGAAGAAATGCTCTCTTGCTTCACTTATATCCTTGGGGATTGACAACCCCTTTAACACGTCGGGTTGCGAGTGGCTGTTATTTGTGTGCAGGGGTTGTTTACATTTTGTTGCTTGGTTCTCCTACTGGTTCGATACCTTGGTTTCATACTGAGGGAAGTACCTACCGTTGATGTGCTACATCATCCTCTCCTCTTGGGGGAAACACCGACGTAGTCTTAGCAAACATCATCAGCATCCGCAACTACGAGGAAAGTATTAAGAATAAATTCTAACCATAGCATTAAACTTTTGGATCCAATCGGTCCCTTACGGAATAGCGCATAAACTGGGGTTTAAGCTTCTATCACTCTCGCAACCCATCATCTAATTTCTACTCCACAATGCATTCCCTTAGGCCCAAATATGGTGAAGTGTCATGTAGTCGACGTTCACATGACACCACTAAGGGAATCACAACATACATACTATCAAAATAGCGAACACATAACAGGTTCACATGATTACTTGCAACATGATTTCTCCCGTGACCTCAAGAACAAAAGTAACTACTCACAAATGATAAACATGCTCATGACCAAAGGAGTATTAAATAGCATATTGGATCTGAACATATAATCTTCCACCAAATAAACCATATAGTAATCAACTACAAGATGTAATCAACACTACTAGTCACCCACAAGCAGCAATCTATAGTTCCGGTAACAAGATTGAACACAAGAGATGAACTAGGGTTTGAGATGAGATGGTGCTGTTGAAGATGTTGATGGAGATTGCCCTCCCCAAGATGGGAGAGTTGTTGGTGATGATGAGGACGATGATTTCCCCCTCCAGGAGGGAAGTTCCCCCGGCGGAATCGCTCCGCCGGAGGGGAAAAGTGCTCCTGCCCAAGTTCCGCCTCGAGGCGGCGGCGCTGCATCCCGAAAGTCCTCTCCTTATTTTTTTTTCTAGGTAAAAATGACCTATATACCAGAAGATGGGCACTGGAGGTGGGCCTGGGTGAGCACAACCCACCAGGGCGCGCCTGGGCTCCCTGGCGCACCCAGGTGGGTTGTGCCCACCTGGTGGGCCCCCTCTGGTAGTTATTTGCTCCAATAATTCTTAAATAATCCATAAAAAATCTCTGTGGAGTTTCAGCTTGTTTGGAGTTGTGCAGAATAGGTGGCCTGACGTAGCTTTTCCAGGTCCAGATTTCCAGCTGCCAGAATTCTCCCTCTTGGTGGATACCTTGCAAATTATGAGAGAAAAGGCACTAGAATTACTCCAAAACGCATTATTATGGATAAAAACATTATAAATAACAGTAAGAAAACATGATGCAAAATGGACGTATCATTGATGTAGTCAAACTTCTTCACGCTCCAACCGATCGAGTACCGAACGTACGGCACCTCCGCGTTCAGCACACGTTCAGCTCGGTGACGTCCTCGCCTTCTTGATCCAGCAAGACGACGAAGTAGTGGATGAGTTCCGGCAGCACGACGGCGTGGTGACGGTGATGGTGAAGTTATCTCCGCAGGGCTTCACCTAAGCACTATGAAAATATGACCGAGGGTGTAAACGGTGGAGGGGGGCGTCGCACACGGCTAAGCAATTGTCGTGGTTGTGCTAGGCGGCCCCTTCCCACATATATATAGGTGGCGGGAGATGGGAGAGGCCAAGGGGCGCCCCAAGTAGGGCCAAATCCTACTTGGGGACTTCCCCAAGCCCCCCCCCCCCTTCCATATATGAGTGCGGGAGGAAGGCAAGAGGAGGAGGCGCCCCCCCTATCCTTTCTCTCACGAGGAAAGGCAGGAGGGGCCACCCCTCCCCTTTCCTTCCCCTAGGGACGGCCGACCATATAGGGGGCGCACCAGCCCCCTAGTGGGTGGTATGTCCCCTCCTTTGGCCCATTAAGCCCATACACTTACCGGGGGTGTCCGGAACCCCTTTCGGTGACCCGATGACTACCCGGTGCACTCCGAAACTATTCCGGTGTCCGAATACCATCGTCCTATATATCAATCTTTACCTCTCGACCATTTCGAGACTCCTCGTCATGTCTGTGATCTCATCCAGGACTCCGAACAACATTTGGTCACCAAATCCATATAACTCATATAACACTATATCGTCAACGAATGTTTAAGCGTGAGGACCCTCTGGGTTCGAGAAATATGTAGACATGACCGAGACACCTCCCCGGTCAATAACCAATAGCGGAACCTAGATGAAGATCTTTATCGGTCGAACCTTATGACAACATACGCAATTCCCTTTGTCCATCGGTATGTTACTTGCCCAAGATTCGATCGACGGTATCTTCATACCTAGTGCAATCTCGTCACTCGCAAGTCTCTTTACTCATTCCGTAATACATCATCGTGCAACTAACTCATTAGTCACTTTGCTTGCAAGGCTTCTTATGGTTTGTATTACTGAGAGGGCCCAGAGATACCTCTCCGATACTCGGAGTGATAGATCCTAATCTTGATCTATGCCAACTCAACAAACACCTTCGGAGATACCTGTAGAGCATCTTTATGATCACCCAGTTACGTTGTGACGTTTGATAGCACACAAGGTATCCCTCCGGTATCCGAGAGTTGCATAATCTCATAGTCGAAGGAATACGTATATGACATTAAGAAAGCAATAGCAATAAACTGAACGATCAATATGCTAAGCAAACGGATGGGTCTTGTCCATCACATCATTCTCCTAATGATGTGATCCCGTTGTCAAATGACAACACATGCCCATTGTTAGGAAACCTTAACCATCTTTGATCAACGAGCTAGTCTATTAGAGGCTTACTAGGGACATAGTATTTTGTTTATGCATTCACACATGTATTTAAGTTTCCGATCAATACAATTCTAGCATGAATAATAAACTTTTATCATGAACAAGGAAATATAAAATAAAAACTTTATTATTGCCTCTAGGGCATATTTCCTTCAGTCTCCCACTTGCACTACAGTCAATAATCTAGATTACATTGTAATGAATCTAACACCATGAAGTCTTAGTGATGATCATGTTTTGCTCATGAAAGAGGCTTAGTCAACGGGTCTGCCACATTCAGATCTGTATGTACTTTGCAAATTTCTATGTCTCCATCCTTGACCTTTTCACCAATGGAGTTGCAGCGTCTCTTGATGTGTTTGGTTCTCTTATGAAACCTGGATTCTTTCGCCAGGGCAATTGCTCAAGTGTTGTCACAAAAGGTTTTCATTGGACCCGATGCACTGGCTATTACACCCAAATCGGATATGAACTCCTTCATCAAGACTCCTTCATGTGCTGCTTTCGAAGCAGCTATGTACTCCGCTTCACACGTAGATCCCGCCACGACACTCTGCTTGGAAACGCACCAACTGACAACTCCACCATTCAATATAAATACATAGCTGTTTTGTGACTTAGAGTCATCCGGATTAGTGTTGAAGCTAGCATCGATGTAACCATTTACGACGAGCTCTTTGTCACCTCCATAAACGAGAAACATATCCTTTGTCCTTTTCAGGTACTTCAGGATGTTCTTGACCGTTGTCCAGTGATCCACTCCTGGAATACTTTGGTACCTCCCTACCAAACTTATGTCAAGGCACACATCAGGTCTGGTACATAGCATAGCATACATGATAGAACTTATTGCTGAGGCATAGGGAATGACTTTCATTTTCTCTCTATCTTCTGCAATGGTCGGGCTTTGAGTCTGACTCAACTTCACACCTTGTAATACAGGCAATAAGCCTTTTTTTGACTGATCCATTTTGAACTTGTTCAAAACTTTGTCAAGGTATGTGCTTTGTGAAAGTCCTATTAAGCGTCTCAATCTATCCCTATAGATCTCGAAGCCCAATATATAAGCAGCTTCGCCGAGGTCTTTCATTGAAAAATTCTTATTCAAATATCCTTTTATGCTATCCAGAAATTCTATATCATTTCCAATCGCAATATGTCATCCACATATAATATTAGAAATGCTACAGAGCTGCCAGTCACTTTCTTGTAACTACAGGCTTCATCGTAAGTCTGTATAAAACCATATGCTTTGATCACCTCATCAAAGCGTATATTCCAACTCCGAAATGTTTGCACCAGTCCATAGATGGATCACTGGAGCTTGCACACTTTGTTAGCACCTTTAGGATCGACAAAACCTTCTGGTTGCATCATATACAACTCTTCTCTGAGAAATCCATTAAGGAATGCAATTTTGACGTCCATTTGCCAGATTTCATAATCATAAAATGCAGCCAACATAAGAAGAAATTGTTTGTAGGGTACGAAACCACCTCAAAGCTATTATTTCCGATCAATCTATCCTAGAGTTCGTACTAAAATAACAACAAGCTATTCTTTCCGATCGATCTAACCAAGAGTTCGTACTAAAATAACACCATATAAGATACGCATCAACCAACTCTAATGTCACCTAGATACTCCAATGTCACAGCGAGTATCCGCGAGTTGATTATACGATATGCATCAAACAATTTCAGATTCATAATACTCAATCCAACACAAAGAACCTCAAAGAGTGCCCCAAGATTTCTACCGGAGAAACAAAGACAAGAACGTGCGTCAACCCCTATGCATAGATTACCCCAATATGTCACCTCGGGGATCCGCGAGTTGAGTGCCAAAACATATATCAAGTGAATCAATATGATACACCATTGTCACCACGGGTATTCATAGCAAGACATACATAAAGTGTTCTCAAATCCATAAAAGTATTCAATCCGATAAAACGAAATCTCAAAGGGAAAACTCAATTCATCACAACAACATAGAGAGGGGAAAACACCATATGATCCAACTATATTAACAAAGCCCGCGATACATCAAGATCATGTCAACTCAAGAACACGAGAGAGAGAGAGAGAGAGAGAGAGAGAGAGAGAGATTTGGTACAAACCCTCAGCCCCGAATGTGGACTACTCCCTCCTCATCATGGAGACCATAGGGATGATGAAGATGGCCTCCGGTGATGATCTCCCCCTCCGGCAGGGTGCCGGAACATGGTCCAGATTGGTTTTCATGGATACAGAGGCTTGCAGCGGTGGAACTTCCGATCTATGGTTATCTTCAGGGTTTTTAGAATATTTGGAAATTTATAGGGCGAATAGGCCGTGCGGGAGGCCATCGAGGTGGGAACAACCCACCAGGGCGCGCTTGGGCCCCCAGGCGCACCCAGGTGGGTTGTGCCCCCTCGGGGCACCCCTCTGGTATTTCTCTGGCCCATCCTGGGTGTTCTGGTCCATAAAAATTCTCAACAAAGGTTCGCTGTGATTGGACTCCATTTGATATTGATTTCCTGCAAAGTAAAAAACAAGCAAAAAAACAGCAACTGGCACTGGGCACTGTGTCAATAGGTTAGTCCCAAAAATGATATAAAGTTGCTATAAAATGATTGTAAAACATCAAAGAATGATAATATAACAGCATGGAACAATCAAAAACTATAGATACGTTGGAGACGTATCAGCATCCCCAAGCTTAATTACTGCTCGTCCTCGAGTAGGCAAATGATAAAAACAGAATTTTTGATGTGGAATGCTGCCTAACATGTTCATCACATATTGTTTTCTTTTGTAGCATGGACATTTGGACTTTTATATGGTTCAAAGCAATAGTCTAGTTTTGACATGAAGACTTCAATACTCAAGCATATCAACAAGCAACCATGTCTTTCAAAATATCAACACTAAAGCAAGTTATCCCTAGCCCATTATGCTAAATCATTGATCCATTCATGAAACACACTTGCATATTAGCTACACCCAATGCTCAAGTGCGATTATAGTGCCCCTTAGTTGGTGCTTTGTAAGAGAAGATGGAGACTCAAAATATAAAATAAAATTGCATAAAGTAAATAGAAGGGCCCTTCACAGAGGGAAGTAGGGATTTGTAGAGGTGCAGAGCTCAAAGAGGAAATTAAGAGATAAAAATTTTGGGTGGCATGCTTTTCCTGTCAGCAAAAATGATCGAGTAGTTCCCAATACTTTCCATGCTAGATATATCATGGGCGGTTCCCAAACACAAAATAAAGTTTATTCCTTTTTCCACCATACTTTCACATTCCACGGCTAACCGAATCCACGGGTGCCGTCCATACCAACACTTTCCAAGGAATTTATTATTTGACAACATAAATTAAATTCATTTTCATTTCGGGACTGGGCATCCCTAATACCTTTGTCGTACTCTCGTGCAATGACAAGTGAATAAACACTTATCTTGAGAATAACACATCTAGCATGGAAAAATATCAGCCACCCCCTACCATTTCATGAGCGGTACGAGCACACAAAAAGGGAATTTATTTTGAAGATTAGAGATGGCACATACAAATTTGCTTAGAACGGCACAGAAATACTGCATATAGGTAGGTATAGTGGACTCATATGGCAAAACTGGGTTAAAGGATTTTGGATGCACAAGTAGTATTCCTACTTAGTACAAGCGAAGGCTAGCAAAAAGATTGAGAAACATCCAACCAAGAAACGAAAAACTCATAAGCGAGCATTAAGCATAACTAACACCGAATAATGCACCACAAGTAGGATGTAATTTCATTGCATAACTATTGACTTTCGTGCTTGCATAGGGAATCACAAACCTTAATACCAATATTCTTAATAATCACAATTACTCACCAACATGACTCAGATATTATTATCATCATATCTCAAAACTATTACAAAGAATCAAGTTTATTTTGTCCAATGATCTTCATGAAAGTTTTTATTATATTCCTCTTGAATCTCTATCACTTTGGGACTAGCTTCATATGTTGCAATTGCTTTTGACATGCTCAAATAAACAAGAACATGAGCATAAAAATTTTCATCTCTCAAAATAATCTAAGTGAAGCATGAGAGTAAATGACAAACTACTCCAAAAAGATATAAGTGAAGATCAAATGAGTAGTTAAGTAAATGGGTAGCTATTTGAAGACTCTCTCTTATTTAAAAGTTTCAGATCTAAGTATTTTATTAAAACAACAAGAAAAGTAAAATAAAATGACGTTCCAAGGATAGCACACATCATGTGAAGAAGCAAAAACTTAGGCTCAACCAATACAAACCGATAATTATTGAAGAGGAAAGGTGGGATGCCTACCGGGGCATCCCCAAGCTTAGATGCTTGAGACTTGTTGAAGTATTAGGTTGGGATGCCTTGGGCATCCCCAAGCTTGATCTCTTGTGTCTTCTTAACACGGCCTCCCTAATTCTTAAAAACTTCATCCACACAAAACTCAACAAGAACTCGTAAGATACGTTAGTATAAATCAATGCAACACCTTATCATTCTCTACTGTAGCAAATAACTAAAAATTATAATTTAACATTGCATACTAAATGCATTTGCATATTTAATACTCCTATCCTCAAATAGATGAAGGAAATATGCCCTAGAGGCAATAATAAAGTTGTTATTTATATTTCCTTATATCATGATAAATGTTTATTATTCATGCTAGAATTGTATTAACCGGAAACTTAGTACATGTGTGAATACATAGACAAACAGAGTGTCCCTAGTATGCCTCTACTAGACTAGCTCGTTAATCAAATATGGTTAAGTTTCCTCACCATAGACATGTGTTGTCATTAGATGAACAGGATCACATCATTAGAGAATGATGTGATGGACAAGACCCATCCTTTAGCTTAGCACAAATGACCGTTTAGTTTTATTGCTATTGCTTTCTTCATGACTTATACATGTTCCTCTGACTATGAGATTATGCACCTCTCGAATACCGGAGGAACACCTTGTGTGCTATCAAACGTCACAACGTAAATGGGTGATTATAAATATGCTCTCCAGGTGTCTTCGATGGTGTTTGTTGAGTTGGCATATATCGAGATTAGGATTTGTCACTCCGTATATCGGAGAGGTATCTCTGGGCCCTCTCGATAATGCACATCACTATAAGCCTTGCAAGCAATGTGACTAATGAGTTAGTTGCGGGATGATTCATTATGGAACGAGTAAAGAGACTTGCTGGTAACGAGATTGAACTAGGTATGATGATACCGACGATCGAATCTCGGGCAAGTAACATACCGATGACAAAGGGAACAACGTATGTTGTTATGCGGTTTGACCGATAAAGATCTTCATAGTATATGTAGGAACCAATTTGAGCATCCAGGTTCCGCTATTGGTTATTGACCGAAGATGTGTCTCGGTCAAGTCTACATAGTTCTCCAACCCGTAGGGTCCGCACGCTTAACGTTCGATGAAGATTTGTATTATGAGTTATGTGATTTGATGACCGAAGTTTGTTCGGAGTTCCGGATGAGATCACGGACAGGGCGAGGAGTCTCAAAATTGTCGAGACATAAAGATTGATATATTGGATGATGTTATTCGGACAACGGATGAGTTCCGGGAGGTACCGGATAAATATCAGAGTGACGGAGGGTTATCGGAACCCCCCGGGGGAACTAATGGGCCTACATGGGCCTTACTGGGGAGAGAGAGAAGGGCCACAAGGGGCTGGCCGCCCCCCCCCCCTTGGGTCCGAATTGGACTAGGGGAAGGGGGCGGCGCCCCCCTTTCCTTCCCCTCTGCCTCTCCCTTCCTTCTTCCCCCTTCCACCAGGTGGAATCCTACTAGGACTTGGAGTCCTAGTAGGACTCCTCTCTCTTGGCGCGCCCTACAGGGGTCGGCCGGCCTCCCCCTCCCCTCCTTTATATACGGGGGCAGGGGGCACCCTAGAACATACAAGATCAATTGTCTTAGCCGTGTGCGGTGCCCCCCTCCACAGTTACACACCCTGGTTATATCGTCGTAGTGCTTAGGAGAAGCCCTGCGCCGGTAACTTCATCATCACTGTCGCCACACCGTCATGCTGACGGAACTCTCCCTCATCCTCAACTGGATCAAGAGATTGAGGGACGTCACCAAGCTGAACGTGTGCTGAACTCGGAGGTGTCGTACGTTTGGTATTTGGATCAGTTGGATCGCGAAGATGTTCGACTAAATCAACTGCGTTACTAAACGCTTCCGCTTTCGGTCTACGAGGGTACGTGGACACACTCTCCCCGCTCGTTGCTATGCATCTCCTAGATGGATCTTGCGTGATCGTAGGTAATTTTTTCTGAAATACTATGTTCCCCAACAGTGGCATCCGAGCCAGGTCTATGCGTAGATGTTATATGCACGAGTAGAACACAAAGAGTTGTGGGCGATAATAGTCATACTGCTTACCGGCAATGTCTTACCTTGATTCGGCGGTATTGTTGGATGAAGCGGCCCGGACCGACATTACATGACCGTGTTCATGAGACTGGTTCTACCGACGTGCTTCGCACACAGGTGGCTAGCGGGTCTCTGTTTCTCCAACTTTAGTTGAATCGAGTTTGACTACGCCCGGTCCTTGTCGAAGGTTAAAACAGCACACTTGACAAAAAATCGTTGTGGTTTTGATGCGTAGGTAAGAACGGTTCTTGCTAGAAGCCCGTAGCAGCCACGTAAAACTTGCAACAACAAAGTAGAGGACGTCTAACTTGTTTTTGCAGGGCTTGTTGTGGTGTGATATGGTCAAGACATGATGATATATAAATTGTTGTATGAGATGATCATGTTTTGTAGAAGTTATCGGCAACTGGCATGAGCCTTATGGTTGTCTCTTTATTGTATGAAAGGCAATCGTCATGTAATTGCTTTACTTTATCACTAAGCGGTAGCAATAGTCGTAGAAGCAATAGTTGGCGAGACGACAACGATGCTACGATGGAGATCAAGGTGTCAAGCTGGTGACGATGGTGATCATGATGGTGCTTTGGAGATGGAGATCAAAGGCACAAATGATGATGGCCATATCATATCACTTATTTTGAATGCATGTGATGTTTATCTTTTATGCATCTTATTTTGCTTAATACAGTGATAGCATTATAAGATGATCTCTCACTAAATTTCAAGGTATAAGTGTTCTCCCTGAGTATGCACCGTTGCTACAGTTCATCGTGCCGAGAAAACACGTGATGATCGGGTGTGATAAGCTCTATGTTCACATAAAATGGGTGCAAGCCAGTTTTGCACAAGCAGAATACTCGGGTTAAACTTGACGAGCCTAGCTTATGCAGATATGGACTCGGAATACTGAGACCGAAAGGTCGAGCGTGAATCATATAGTAGATATGATCAACATAGTGATGTTCACCATTGAAAACTACTCCATCTCACATGATGATTGGACATGGTTTAGTTGATGTGGATCACGTGATCATTTAGATGACTAGAGGGATGTCTAAGTGGGAGTTCTTAAGTAATATGATCAATTGAACTTTAATTTATCATGAACTTAGTACCTGATAGTATTTTGCATGTCTATGTTGTTGTAGATCAATGGCCCGTGCTACCGTTCCTTTGAATTTTAATGCGTTCCTAGAGAAAGCTAAGTTGAAAGATGATGGTAGCAACTACACGGACTGGGTCCGTAACTTGAGGATTATCCTCATTGCTGCACAGAAGAATTACGTCCTGGAAGCACCGCTAGGTGCAAGACCCGCTGCAGGAGCAACTCCGGACGTTGTGAACGTCTGGCAAAGCAAAGCTGATGACTACTCGATAGTTCAGTGTGCCATGCATTACGGCTTAGAACCGGGACTTGAACGATGTTTTGAACGTCATGGAGCATATGAGATGTTCCATGAGTTGAAGTTAATATTTCAAGCAAATGCCCGGATTGAGAGATATGAAGTCTCCAATAAGTTCTACAACTGCAAGATGGAGGAGAATAGTTCTGTCAGTGAACATATACTCAGAATGTCTGGGTACCTCAACCACATGACTCAACTGGGAGTTAATCTTCCTGATGATAGTGTCAATGACAGAGTTCTTCAATCACTGCCACCAAGCTACAAAAGCTTCGTGATGAACTATAATATGCAAGGGATGGATAAGACAATTCTCGAGCTCTTCGTGATGCTAAAGGCTGCGGAGGTAGAAATCAAGAAGGAGCACCAAGTGTTGATGGTTAACAAAACCACTAGTTTCAAGAAAAAGGGCAAAGGGAAGAAGGGGAACTTCAATAAGAACGGCAAGCAAGTTGCTGCTCAAGTGAACAAGCCCAAGTCTGGACCTAAGCCTGAGACTGAGTGCTTCTACTGCAAAGGGACTGGTCACTGGAAGCGGAACTGCCCCAAGTATTTGGCTGATAAAAAGGATGGCAAAGCGAAAGTTATATTTGATATACATGTTACTGATGTGTACCTTACTAATGGTCGTAGTAGCGCCTGGGTATTTGATACTGGTTCTGTTGCTCATATCTGCAACTCGAAACAGGGGCTACGGATTAAACGAAGATTGGCTAAGGACGAGGTGACGATGCACGTGGGAAATGGTTCCAAAGTCGATGTGATCGTTGTCGGCATGCTACCTCTACATCTACCGCGGGATTAGTTTTAGACCTAAATAATTGTTATTTGGTGCCAGCGTTGAGCATGAACATTATATTTGGATCTTGTTTAATGCGAGATGGTTATTCATTTAAATCAGAGAATAATGGTTGTTCTATTTATATGAGTAATATCTTTTATGGTCATGCACCCTTCATGAGTTGTCTATTTTTGTTGAATCTCGATTATAGTGATACACATGTTCATAATATTGAAGCCAAAAGATGCAAGGTTAATAATGATAGTGCAACTTATTTGTGGCACTGCCGTTTAGGTCATATTGGTGTAAAGTGCATGAAGAAACTCCATGCTGATGGGCTTTTTGAATCACTTGATGCTTGCGAACCATGCCTCATGGGCAAGATGACTAAGACTCCGTTCTCTGGAACAATGGAGCGAGCAACAGACTTGTTGGAAATAATACATACTGATGTATGCGGTCCAATGAGTGTTGAGGCTCGTGGCGGGTATCGTTATTTTCTGACCTTCACAGATGATTTGAGCAGATACGGGTATATCTACTTAATGAAGCATAAGTCTGAAACATTTGAAAAGTTCAACGAGTTTCAGAGTGAAGTCGAAAATCATCGTAACAAGAAAATAAAGTTTCTACGATCTGATCGTGGAGGTGAATATTTGAGTTATGAGTTTGGTCTTCATTTGAAACAGTGCGGAATAGTTTCGCAACTCACGCCACCTGGAACACCAAAACGTAATGGTGTGTCCGAACGTCGTAACGGTACTTTATTGGATATGGTGCGATCTATGATGTCTCTTACTGATTTACCACTATCGTTTTGCAGTTATGCTTTAGAGACGGCTGCATTCATGTTCAATAGGGCACCATCTAAATCCGTTGAGACGACACCATATGAACTGTGGTTTGGCAAGAAACCCAAGTTGTCATTTCTTAAAGTTTGGGGTTGCGATGCTTATGTGAAAAATCTTCAACCTGATAAGCTCGAACCCAAATCGTAGAAATGTGTCTTCATAGGATACCCAAAGGAGAATGTTGGGTACACCTTCTATCACAGATCCGAAGGCAAGATATTCGTTGCTAAGAATGGATCCTTTCTAGAGAAGGAGTTCCTCTCGAAAGAAGTGAGTGGGAGGAAAGTAGAACTTGATGAGGTAATTGTACCTTCTCCCGAATTGGAAAGTAGTTCATCACAGAAATCGGTTCCAGTGATTCCTACACCAATCAGTGAGGAAGCTAGTGATGATGATCATGAAACTTCAGATCAAGTTACTACCGAACCTCGTAGGTCAACCAGAGTAAGATCCGCACCAGAGTGGTACGGTAATCATGTTCTGGAGGTCATGTTACTTGACCATGACGAACCTACGAACTATGAGGAAGCAATGATGAGCCCAGATTCCGCAAAATGGCTTGAGGCCATGAAATCTGAGATGGGATCCATGTATGAGAACAAAGTGTGGACTTTGGTTGACTTGCCCGATGATCGGCAAGCCATAGAGAATAAATGGATCTTCAAGAAGAAGACTGGTGCTGACGGTAATGTTACTATCTACAAAGCTCGACTTATTGCGAAAGGTTTTTGACAAGTTCAAGGAGTTTACTACGATGAGACATTCTCACCCGTAGCAATGCTTAAGTCTGTCCGGATCATGTTATCAATTGCCGCATTTTATGATTATGAAATTTGGCAAATGGATGTCAAAACTGCATTCCTTAATGGATATCTTAAAGAAGAGTTGTATATGATGCAACCAGAAGGTTTTGTCGATCCTAAAGGTGCTAACAAAGTGTGCAAGCTCCAGCGATCCATTTATGGACTGGTGCAAGCCTCTCGGAGTTAGAATATACGCTTTGATAGTGTGATCAAAGCATATGGTTTTATACAGACTTTTGGAGAAGCCTATATTTACAAGAAAGTGAGTGGGAGCTCTGTAGCATTTCTAATATTATATGTGGATGACATATTGTTGATTGGAAATAATACAGAATTTCTGGATAGCATAAAAGGATACTTGAATAAGAATTTTTCAATGAAAGACCTAGGTGAAGCTGCTTATATATTGGGCATCAAGATCTATAGTTTAATTGGACTTTCACAAAGCACATACCTTGATAAAGCTTTGAAGAAGTTCAAAATGGATCAGTCAAAGAAAGGGTTCCTGCCTGTGTTACAAGGTGTGAAGTTGAGTCAGACTCAATGCCCGACCACTGTAGAAGATAGAGACAAAATGAAAGTCATTCCCTATGCCTCAGCCATAGGTTCTATCATGTATGCAATGCTGTGTACTAGACCTGATGTGTGCCTTGCTATAAGTTTAGCAGGGAGGTACCAAAGTAATCCAGGAGTGGATCACTGGACAACGGTCAAGAACATCCTGAAATACTTGAAAAATACTAAGGATATGTTTCTCGTTTATGGAGGTGACAAAGAGCTCGTCGTAAATGGTTACATCGATGCAAGCTTTGACTCTGATCCGGATGACTCTAAGTCACAAACCGGATACATATTTATATTGAATGGTGGAGCTGTCAGTTGGTGCAGTTCCAAGCAGAGCGCCGTGGCGGGATCTACGTGTGAAGCGGAGTACATAGCTGCTTCGGAAGCAGCAAATGAAGGAGTTCATATCCGATCTAGGTGTAATACCTAGTGCATCGGGTCCAATGAAAATCTTTTGTGACAATAATGGAGCAATAGCCTTGGCGAAGGAATCTAGATTTCACATGAGAACCAAGCACATCAAGAGACGCTGCAATTCAATCCGCGGTCTAGTCAAGGAGGGAGACATCAAAGTTTGCAAAATACACACGGATCTGAATGTTGCAGACCCATTGACTATGCCTCTTCCACGAGCAAAACATGATCAGCACCAAGACTCCATGGGTCTTAGAATCATTACTATGTAATCTAGATTATTGACTCTAGTGCAAGTGGGAGACTGAAGGAAATATGCCCTAGAGGCAATAATAAAGTTGTTACTTATATTTCCTTATATCATGATAAATGTTTATTATTCATGCTATAATTGTATTAACCGGAAACTTAGTACATGTGTGTATACATAGACAAACAGAGTGTCCCTAGTATGCCTCTACTAGACTAGCTCGTTAATCAAAGATGGTTAAGTTTCCTGACCATAGACATGTGTTGTCATTTGATGAAGGGGATCACATCATTAGAGAATGATGTGATGGACAAGACCCATCCGTTAGCTTAGCACAAATGATCGTTTAGTTTTATTGCTATTGCTTTCATCATGACTTGTACATGTTCCTCTGACTATGACATTATGCAACTCCTGAATACCAGAGGAACACCTTGTGTGCTATCAAACGTCACAACATAAATGGGTGATTATAAAGATGCTCTACAGGTGTCTCTGATGGTGTTTGTTGAGTTGGCATATCTCGAGATTAGGATTTGTCACTCCGTATATCGGAGAGGTATCTCTGGGCCCTCTCAATAATGCACATCACTATAAGCCTTGCAAGCAATGTGACTAATGAGTTAGTTGCGGGATGATTCAATACGGAACGGGTAAAGAGACTTGCTTGTGACAAGATTGAACTAGGTATGATGATACCGACGATCGAATCTCGGGCAAGTAACATACCGATGACAAAGGGAACAACGTATGTTGTTATGCGGTTTGACCGATAAAGATCTTCGTAGAATATGTAGGAACCAATATGATCATCCAGGTTCCGCTATTGGTTATTGACCGGAGATGTGTATCGGTCATGTCTACATAGTTCTCGAACCCGTAGGTTCCGCACGCTTAACGTTCGATGACGAGTTATGTGATTTGATGACCAAAGTTTTTCGGAATCCCGGATGAGATCACGGACATGACGAGGAGTCTCGAAATGGTCGAGACATGAAGATTGATATATTGGACGATGTTATTCAGACAACGGATGAGTTCCAGGAGGTACCGGATAAATATCGGAGTGCCGGAGGGTTATCGGAACCCCCTGGAGGAACTAATGGGCCTACATGGGCCTTAGTGGGGAGAGAGAAGGGCCACAAGGGGCTGGCCGCCCCCCCCCCCCTTGGGTCTGAATTTGACTAGGGGAAGGGGGCGGCGCCCCCCCTTTCCTTCCCCTCTCCCTCTCCCTTCCTTCTTCCCCCTTCCACCAGGTGGAATCCTACTAGGACATGGAGTCCTAGTAGAACTCCTCTCTCCTGGTGCACCCTACAGGGGCCGGCCGGCCTCCCCCTCCCCTCCTTTATATACGGGGGTAGGGGGCACCCTAGAACACACAAGATCAATTGTCTTAGTTGTGTGCGGTGCCCCCTCCACAGTTACTCACCTCGGTCATATCGTCGTGGTGCTTAGGCGAAGCCCTGCGCCGATAACTTCATCATCACCGTCGCCACGCCGTCGTGCTGACGGAACTCTCCCTCGTCCTCAACTGGATCAAGAGATCGAGGGACTTCATCGAGCTGAACGTGTGCTGAACACGGAGGTGCCGTACATTCAGTACTTGGATCGGTTGGATCGCGAAGACGTTCGACTACATCAACCGCGATACTAAACGCTTCCGCTTCGGTCTACGAGGGTACGTGGACACACTCTCCCCGCTCGTTGCTATGCATCTCCTAGATAGATCTTGCGTGATCGTAGGTAAATTTTTTTGAAATACTACGTTCCCCAACAATAGAATCATTAACAAAGCAAACAATGCAATCATAACAGCAATCTGTCTAAACAGAATAGTCTATAAAGGATGAAGAAGGATCCATACTTATTCAACTTAAAAAATTCTGAAAAATTACCACACTGTAGAAAATTTATCATGGCTTATTGTGCAAAAAGTTTCAACATTTTATCACATTCTGACTTTTTTAGGGAATTTTTGCAACAGCGATAAACTTTCTGTTTTGAAACAGCAACTCATATACTTGCAAAATAAGCATGGCAAAGGCTATACTTGACATTTTTATTGAAGTAAAAGATGCAAAACATTATTATAGATAGCAGCAAGCAATTCAAAACAAAATAAAATGACGCTCCAAGCAAAACTCATATCATGTGATGGATGAAAATATAGCCCCAAGTAAGATTACCAATAATGTTGGAGACGAAAGAGGGGATGCCTTCTGGGGCATCCCCAAGCTTAGTTGCTTGGATCTTCCTTGAATATTAACTTGGGGTGCCTTGGGCATCCCCAAGCTTAGGGTCTTGTCACTCATTTTTCTCCTCATATCGATATCTCACCCAAAACTTGAAAACTTCAATCACACAAAACTTAACGGAACTTCGTGAGATAGGTTAGTATGATAAAGCAAATCATTCACTTTGGTACTGTCAAAGACAAGATTCATAATTGTTCTCCCACAATTCCTACTGTACCTTATCATTTCCACAATTTATATTGAGCAATATAAGCCACAGAAACTAGGAAACAAGCAAACTATGCATTGAAAATAGAATCTGCCAGAAACATAACAGTCTGTAATGATATGGAAAACAACCATACTTCTGCTACTCCAAAAATTCTGAAAATTATAACAACTTAGGGAATTTGTATATCTAACACCTTTAAAAAATTCAGATCAAAAGCACGTTCCAGTGAATTTTGAAAATTCCTGGATTGAGCGCAAAAATTTCTGTTTTTGCACAGATTCAAGTCAACTATCACCCACACTATCCCAAAGGCTTTACTTGGCACTTTATTGAAACAAAAGCAATAAAACATGATTACTACAGTAGCATAACCATGTGAACACACAAAAACAGTAGACAAAAGTGTTGGGTTCTCTCCCAACAAGCGCTTTTCTTTAATGCCTTTTAGCTAGGCATGATGAGTTCAATGATGCTCGCATAAAAGATAAGGATTGAAACATAAGAAGAGCATCACGAATCATAAGTTCCTCTCTCGTAATAATTTTCAGTAGCATCATGAATAGATTCATCAATATAACCATCACATAAAGCATTCTTTTCATGATCCAAAAGCATATAAAGTTCATTACTCTCCATATAAGCAATTTTATTCTCATTCACAATAGTGGGAGTATCATATGAAACTCGAATACTAAAAATTGTTTCCACATTAAAAGATTAATGTTCAGTAAAAGGATATTCAAAATTATGAAAATTATTGTCACTACTTTTATAACATAAGTATCATCACAATAATCATCATAAGTAGCAACTTTGTTCTCATCATAGATAGGAGGCATGCAATCATCATAGCAAATTTGATCATTCGAAGTAGGGGGACTAAAAAGATCATCTTCATTAAACATATCATCCCCAAGCTTGGGACAAACATTAATTGCAGCAAATAAATTCTCAAACATGTCATTCTCATCAAACATAGCATCCCCAAGCTTGTGGGTTGGCATATCATAAGCATAATCACTCTCATCATTAATAGTATGAGTAGCGCCAATGGTATAATAATTGCTATCGTCATAATTTCCCAAGTATGTGCCAAAACGATTTCCAAGATTATAAGAAGTATCATTATCTTCCCAATCATAATCATCACAATGAGCAGTAGGCATAACAAAATCATCATCAATAGTGCTCTTGGACATTGTGCCATAAGACATAGAAGCAATATCATCATCAAGTGCATCATCTTCCACAATTATTTTTGATTCATTTTCATGAGGCACAAGAATAATAGGAGCAACAATATTCGGGATAGATACCTTTTTACCTCTATTCTTTCTTCTTTTCTTCTTCATCACATCATGTGTGGGTTTAATTAAAAAAATTCAAGCTTCTTATTGATGAGATTGGTTGAATAGGGAGCTCCTCCTCGTCACCTATTTCATCATGAGAGACAATAGGAGGGAAAGTGGAAATCTTTACCCTTTCATTAGTATTCCTTTTATATTCTATTGGTTTCCCCATCTTTCTATAGTTGGCAATATAAGCATTCTCATTGCAATTTACCATGCAGAACATATAGATATTTTTTATAATAGTTTCAATGTCGTCCGTGAGAATGAATACTTCAAACCAACTATTTCTATGTGTCAATTCTTCAGTCCCCAAAAATAGACAAAGCTCATTATAAATTTCAAGCGTGATCAAGTCATTACAATATTTGGCCATGATTCGATCATGAAATAGTTTGCATTGGAAATTAAGATGACCATCCTTATCGCAAAGTTCACAAGTAATAGGACAAAGAGAACATAATTTTGTAGCAAATTCATCTATCACTTTGAGCCAAAAATTGGTCCTATCATGCTTATGCTTCTTACAAAATCTATCTTCCCTATAAGGCACGTCTTCACAAAGTCTGTCCAGTCCACAAAAATTGGCATTTTGGATATTCAAAGAATTCATACTAACAACATTGCAATCATGCTCATCATTCAAAGATTATATGCCAAACATTTTATTGAATTCTTCTTCTATCAATTGAGCACAATTTTCCTTTCCATCATTTTCAAGAAAGACATGATAAATACGAACAATATGAGGCCACCTCAATTCCATTTTTTTTATAGTTTTCTTTTATAAACAAAACAAGTGATAAAACAAGAAACTAAAAGATTCGGTTGCAAGATCTAAAGATATACCTTCAAGCACTCACCTCCCCGGCAACGGCGTAGAAAAGAGCTTGATGTCTACTATGCAACTTTATTCTTGTAGACTCGTGTTGGGTCTCCAAGCGCAGAGTTTTGTAGGACAGTAGCAATTTTCCCTCAAGTGGATGACCTGAGGTTCATCAATCCGTGCGAGGCGTAGGATTAAGGTGGTCTCTCTCAAACAACCCTGCAACCAAATACAAGAAATCTCGTGTATCCCCAACACACCCAATACAATGGCAAATTGTATATATAGGTGCACTAGTTCGACAAAGAGATGGTGATAAAAGTGTAATATGAATGGTAGAAATGTATTTTTATAATCTGAATAAATAAAAATAGCGAGGCAGCAAGTAACAAAAGTGAGCACAAACGGTATTGCGATGCTTAAAAACAAGGCCTAGGGTCCGTACTTTCGCTAGTGCAATCTCTCACAATGCTAATCTAATTGGATCATATAACTATCCCCAACGTGCGATGAAGATTCACTCCAAAGTTCCTATCTAGCGGAGAACATAAGAATAAATTGTTTGTAGGGTACGAAACCACCTCAAAGCTATTCTTTCCGATCAATCTATCCTAGAGTTCGTACTAAATTAACAATAAGCTATTCTTTCTGACCGATCTAACCAAGAGTTCGTACTAAAATAACACCATATGATACACATCAACCAACTCTAATGTCACCTAAATACTCCAATGTCATCGCGAGTATCTGCGAGTTGATTATATGATATGCATCAAACAATTTCAGATTCATAATACTCAATCCAACACAAAGAACCTCAAAGAGTGCCCCAAGATTTCTACCGGAGAAACAAAGACAAGAACGTGCATCAAACCCTATGCATAGATTACCCCAATGTCACCTCGGGAATCCGCGAGTTGAGTGCCAAAACATATATCAAGTGAATCAATATGATACCCCATTGCCATCACGGGTATTCATAGCAAGACATACACAAAGTGTTCTCAAATCCATAAAAATATTCAATCCGATAAAATGAAATCTCAAAGGGAAAACTCAATTCATCACAACAAGATAGAGAGGGGAAAACACCATATGATCCAACTATATTAACAAAGCCCGCGATACATCAAGAACGTGTCAACTCAAGAAGAGAGAGAGAGAGAGAGAGAGAGAGAGAGAGATTAAACACATAGCTACTGGTACAAACCCTCAGCCCCGAGGGTGGACTACTCCCTCCTCATCATGGAGACCATAGGGATGATGAAGATGGCCTCCGGTGATGATCTCCCCCTCCAGCAGGGTGCCGAAATAGGGTCCAGATTGGTTTTCTTGGATATAGAGGCTTGGGCGGCGGAACTTCTGATCTAGATTATCTTAGGGGGTTTTGGAATATTTGGGAATTTATAGGGCGAAGAAGCGATGCGGGAGGCTACCGAGGCGGGCACAACCCACCAGGGCGCGCCTAGGCCCCCAGGCGCGCCCAGGTTGGTTGTGCCCCCCTCGAGGCACCCCTCTGGTACTTCTCTGGCCCATCCTGGGTGTTCTGGTCATAAAAATTGTCCACAAAGTTTCGCTGCAATTGGACTCCGTTTGATATTGATTTCCTGCGAAGTGAAAAAACAGCAACTGGCACTGGGCACTATGTCAATAGGTTAGTCCCAAAAAATGATATAAAGTTGCTATAAAATGATTGTAAAACATCCAAGAATGATAATATAACACATGGAACAATCAAAAATTATAGATACGTTGGAGACATATCAGGCGCTAGAAAAGAGCTTCATGTCTACTACACAACTTAATACTATAGACTCGTGTTGGGCCCCCAAACGCAGAGTTTTGTAGGACAGTAGCAATTTTCCCTCAAGTGAATGGCCTAAGGTTTATCAATCTTGGGAGACATAGGATAAAGATGGTCTCTCTCAAACAACCCTGCAATCAAATACAAGAAATCTCTTGTGTCCCCAACACACCACATATAATGGCAAATGTATAGGTGCACTAGTTCGGCGAAGAGATGGTGATACAAGTGTAGTATGGATAGTAGATATAAGTTTTTGTAATCTGAAAATATAAAAACAGCAAAGTAGCAAGTGATAAAACAGAGCACAAACAGTATTACAATGCTTGAAAACAAGGCCTAGGGTTCGTACTTTCACTAGTGCAATCTCTCAACGGTGCTAACATAATTGAATCATATAACAATCCCTCAACGTGCGATAACAAATCACTCCAAAATTCTTATCTAGCGGAGAACATAAGATGAAATTGTTTGTAGGGTACGAAACCACCTCAAATTTATCTTTTTCGATCAATCTATTGAGCTATTCCTATAAGTGTCACGAACAGCCCTAGAGTTTGTACTAAAATAACACCATATGATCCACATCAACCAACTCTAATGTCACCTAGATACTTCAATGTCAGCACATGTGTCCATGAGTCAATTATACGATACGCATCAAACAACTTCAGATTAATAATATTCAATCCAACACAAAGAACATCAAAGAGCTCCCCAAGATTTCTACCGGAGAAAGTAGGCCAAAAACGTGCATCAACCCCTATGTATAGATTACCCCAATGTCACCTCGGGAATCCGCAAGTTGAGTGCCAAAACATACATCAAGTGAATCAATATAATACCCCATTGTCACCACGGGTATTCATATGCAAGACATACATCAAGTGTTCTCAAATTCATAAAATTATTCGATCCGATAATAGTGAAACCTCAAAAGTTAAAACTCAATTCATCACAACTAGATAGAGAGGGAGAAACACCATATGATCCAACTATATTAACAAAGCTCGTGGTACATCCAGATCGTGCCAAATCAAGAATAGGAGAGAGAGAGAGAGAGAGAGAGATCAAACACATACCTACATGTACATACCCCTAGCCTCGAGGGTGAACTACTCCCTCCTCATCATGTAGATCGTCAGGATGATGAAGATGGCCTCCGGTGATGATTTCTCACTCCAGCAGGGTGCCAGAACAGGGCTTCAGATGGTATTTCAAATGTACAGAGGCGTGCGGTAGCGGAGTCAAAGTTCTAGGGTTATTTCTGGGGGTTTCTCTATTTATAGGATTTTTTGGCGTCTATCTCACATCAAGATGGGCTACGAGGGGCCCACAAGGCACTAGGGCGCGACCACCCCCTTGGGCATGCCTTGGTGGCTTGTGGGGCCGTCGTGGCTCTTCTGGTCCTCCCAGAAAGCTTCTAGTGTCTCTGTTGTTCCAAAAAAATCATCAAAAAGTTTCGCTGCATTTGGAGAACTTTTATTTCTGCACAAGAAACAACATCATGGTAGTTCTGTTGAAAACAGCGTCAGTTCAGGCTTGTTCCATTCAAATCATACCAAAACCATATAAAATTGTTGTAAACATGGCATGAATACTTCATAAATTATAGATATGTTGGAGACGTATCATAGAGTTCAGAGAAGACTCAAATAATATTCATAGATAATCTGATCATAGACTCATAATTCATCGGATCCCAACAAACACACTGCAAAAGGTGATTACATCGAATAGATCTCCAAGAACATCAAGGAGAACATTGTATTGAAGATCAAATAGAGAGAAGAAGCCATCTAGCTACTAGCTATGGACCCGTAGGTTTGTGATAAACTACTCACACATCATCAGAGAGGTGGCAAGGTTGATATAGAGCCCCTCCATGCTTGATTCCCCCTCCGGCAGAGTACCAGGGAAGGCCACAGATGGGATCTCTCGAGAACAGTAATTTGCGGCGGCGGAAAAAGGGTTTCTGGTGGCTCTCTATTGGTTTCCCGATTTTAGAGAATTTATAGAGGCGGAATAAGGTCAAAAGGGTGAACATGAGCCCCATAATCCACCAGGGCGCGCCCTGGTGCCCCGTGGGTATCTCCTTCATCTTCTGGTCTCCTCCCGAAGCTTCTAGGGTCTCTTTTGTCCAGAAAAAAAATCAAAAAAGTTTCATGGCAATTGGACTTCGTTCGGTACTGATATTCTAGAAAACAAAAAACAGCAACTGGCACTTGGCACTAAGTTAAGAGGTTAGTCCCAAACAATAATATATAATTCCTTGTAATTACATATAAAACATCCAAGATTGATACTATAATAGCATGGAACGATCAAAATTCATGGATACGTTGGACCTGTATCAACTACTAGCTATGGGCCCATAGGTCTGTGGTAAACTACTCACTCATCATCGGTAGGGCAGCAAGGATGATGTAGAAGCCCTCCATGATCGATTCCCCCTGTGGCAGAGTACCAGAAAAGGCCTCCAGATGGGATCGCAGAAGAACAGAAGCTTGCGGCGGCGGCGAAAAAAGTGTTTTGGGTGGCTTCATGTTGGTTTGGAAATATTTTTGGATTTATAGAGGTGGAATTAGATCAAGAAGCTCAAGGGGTGCCCCCCCCCCCGGGGGGGGCGCGCCCTACGAACTTGTCGCTCACCCTTTGTTGCTCTGGTCTTCTCCCGAACCTTCTAGGGTCCCTTATGGTCCAGAAAAAATTAATTCAAAGATTTTTTCCATTTGGACTTTGTTGGATGTTTATTTTCTGAAATGCCAAAAACAAGCAAAAATAGGAACTGACTCTGGGCATTGAGTTAATAGGTTAGTCCCAAAATGACATAAAATAGCATATAATTGCGCATAAAACATCCAAGATTGATAATATTATAACATGGAACAATCAAAAATTATAGATATGTCGGAGAACAAGGATAGGTTCTGGAGATAAGAGGGGAAGAAGAAGGGCTGCATCACCGATGACCCACAAGTATAGGGGATCAATCGTAGTCCTTTCGATAAGTAAGAGCGTCGAACCCAACAAGGAGGAGAAGGAAATGCTAAGCAGTTTTCAGCAAGGTATTCCCTACAAGTACTGAAAGTAGCGGTAACAGATAGTTTTGTAGCAAGGTAATTTGTAACAAGTAGTAAGTAGCAATAGTAACAAAGGTGTAGCAAGGTGGATCAATCCTTTTTATAGCAAAGGACAAGCCGGAACGTTCTCTTATAATAAGCAAGGTGTTCTCGAGGACATATGTTAATTATCATATAGTCACTTTCATCATGTTTATTTGATTCGCGTTCGCTATTTTGATAATTTGATATGTGGGTGGACCTTTGCTTGGGTTTTGTTCTTACTTGAACAAGCATCCCACTTATGATTACCCCCTCTCGCAAGCACCTTCAACTATGAAAGAAGAATTAAGATAAATCTAACCATAGCATGAAACTTATGGATCCAAATCAGCCCCTTTTGGAATAACGCATAAACTAGGGTTTATGCTTCTGTCACTCTAGCAACCCATCATCTACTTATTAGTCCATAATGCCTTCCCTTGGGCCCAAGTATGTTCCAGTGTCATGTAGTCGACGTTCACTTGACACCACTAAAGAAAGCAACAACATACATATCATCAAAATATCGAACGAATATAAAATTCACATGATTAGTTATAACAAGACTTCTACCATGTCCTCAAGAACAAAAGTAACTACCCACAAATCATATTCATGTTCAAGAGAGGGGTATTGAATATCATCAAGGATATGAACATATGATCTTCCACCAAATAAACAAATTAACATCGACTACAAAATGTAATCAACACTACTAGCAACCCACAGGTACCAATCTGAGGTTTTGAGACAAAGATTGAATACAAGGGATGAACTAGGGTTTCAGATGCGATGGTATAGGTGAATATGTTGATGTAGATTGGTCCTCCCATGATGAGAGGATCATTGGTGATGTCGATGGCTTCGATTTTCCCTTCCCGGAAGGAAGTTTTCCCGACGAAATCGCTCCGCCGGAGAGCAAAAGTGCTCCTTCCCAGGTTCCTCCTTGAGACGGCGGTGCTTCATCTCGAAAGTCTTCTCCTTATTTTTTTAGGGAAAATGGCTTCCTGCAACAGAAGATGGGCATCGAAGGCCAGCCAGGGGGCCCACAAGCTCATAGGGCGCGTCCCAAGCGCCCAGGGGGTGGGGCGCTCCCCCTAAACTTGTTGCTCCATGGTGGCCCCCCTCCTGGTATTTCTTCCGCCAATTTTTTTTAATATATTCCAAAACAATTCTCCGTAAATTTTCAGGACATTTGGAGTTGTGCAAAATAGCTCTCTCTGATGTAGCCCTTTCCGATCTAGAATTCCAGCTGCCGGCAATCTCCCTCTTCATGTGAACCTTGCAAAATAAGAGAGAAAAGGCATAAGAATTGTATCATAAAATGAAATAATAACCCAAAACATAATAAATAACAGTAGGAAAACATGATGCAAAATGGACGTATCAATCACCAGTGCCAAGCTTTTAGTATTTCACTTGAAGTGGAAACTGCTAGTCATAGCTCAAAATAGGGGAAGAAGAAGGGATGCATCTAGTACTTTTGGTGATGTTGCAATGTTCCAAACATTTTTTATGTAATGTTGCAAACATATCTTTTGTTCATGACTCAAACTAAGGGTCAATATATGTGGGATTATGACTTGTTCCAAACCCAGTTTATGTGGATTTTATTTTGTTTGGATGACTTGCTATTATCAGTTGCATTTCTTTGTTATTTAATTGCTACCAGCATTTACTACATGCCAGTAGTGCTTTCTGTTAAGCTTGACAAATGTTTAGTTGATCATGCTATCCTGAAGTTCAGTGGTTACTAAATAACAACAGTGATTTTAGTAGCATTTTCGTGGTATAAAATTGCCAGCAAAGATTGCAAACTTATATGCATTATCTTCCTACTTCAGTGGTTACTAAATGCTAGTGGTGGTTTTAGTAGCATTTTAGTGGTTAGAATCTGCATGATCTTGCTATTTTCAAGTTGCATTTCAGAGGTACAAATTTGCCAGTACATTTCAGTGGTTATATGCATTATTTTCCTAAATTAAGATGAAGCAACCCTAAAATTGCATACAACTTTACATCACTGCAAATGATGGCCAGAACACAACTTCCACTTTAATTCAGTCTAAACATTGCATGCATACAACTTCCAGATCACAAATTTAAACAAGGCATACAACTTGCATATTCAGTGCAAAAAGCTCACTTCAGTCTAAATCACTGACCAGTACTACATTGCCAACAACTTGCACTTAACAACCTTAATGCAGTAGCATCTTCCCTGCCACTAAACCTACCACAAAGACAGCAAAAAGCAAGACAATATTCTGATATTTCCCCTTCAGTACATCTATCTGTGCATTTTTCTCGTTCACCTGATCTTGCAGAGACATAGCCACCACCTCTCTTCCTGTTTGAGCTTCAGGCAGAGCCACAACTAAAGTGGGATCTTCAAACTGAGCAACACTTCCTTCACCTCTCAGCCTACGCACTTAATCTCGCAAACCTCCAATCAAATCACTCCAAAACTTCAGCAAAGGACCATCATGCCATTCAACAAAGCCACAACCGCCATACTGTTCAATTGTAGCATCAGAAATCATTCCGAGGGGAGAAGAACAAATGAACAGAAAAATAAGACCAAGATGAAGCTCACCATGGCATCCATGCAGACGTCGTACCTCCTGCCTGGGTTCTGACGGCTCCACGAGATCCATCTCGGCGCCTTCCGACGCGGATTGAACCAGCAGAGCTTCTCCGTCTTGTACGCCATCGGGTTCTCCCGGTAGACCACAACATTGCCTTCGACGCAGCCGCCGCCGCGCTCAGGAATCACGTCCGCCGCCACCGCCTAACCCTAGTTTCTTCCCCAATATCCCCAATCCGTTTGTTGTTCGTCCCCACATGTTGTGGTTATAACCTAGCCTACCACTCAGAACAATCCCGGTTTGTTGGAAACGAGAGTTTTGGCAATGCTACTCGATGTATTGATCGGTGCATAGCGCACGTATATATGGAGTACAAAGTGGGCCACAACCTCAACTATACAATGACTAGGAGGTGGGCTGAGGTATACAATATACATGCACAAACCATATGTTCAACACCCCCCCCCCGCGCGCGCGCAGTCGAAGCGTCGCCGGAGACGCAAGACTGGACCTGAACTCCTCGAAAACAGAAGTAGGCAGTCATTTCATCATGACATCAGCGAACTGTTGCGCCATCGGGACGTGGAGGATCTGGATGCGCCCAAGAGCCACCTACTCACGAACAAAGTGTATGTCGAGCTCAATGTGCTTCGTTCGACGATGGTGGACCGGGTTGGCGGAGAGGTACACGGCAGAGACATTGTCGCAGTAGATGAGCGTGGCCTTGTGAACATCACAAAGCAACTCCTGGAGCAGCTGACGAAGCCAAGAGCATTCAGCAACGGCGTTAGCCACTGCTCGATACTCTGCCTCGGCACTCAAGCGGGAGACGGTGGGCTGTCGCTTGGTTGACCAAGAGATCAGGGACGACCCAAGGTAGACACAGCACCCCGAGGTGGAGCGCCGTGTGTCCGGGCAGCTAGCCCAGTCCGCATCAGAGTAGGCGACGAGGTCGGTGGAGGCGGAGGCCATCAGCGTAAGTCCCATGGACGGGGTACCGTGTATGTAACGGAGGATACGCTTCACCAGGGTCCAGTCAGAGTCGCGCGGAGCATGCATGTAAAGACAGACCTGCTGAACAGCATACTGCAAATCAGGGCGCGTCAGAGTCAGGTACTGCAGAGCGCCCACAATGGAGCGATAGAATGCCGCATCGGATGCGGGAGAACCCTCCAGAGTGGAAACCTTGGCCTTGGTGTCGACGGGCGTGGGAGCAGGCTTGCATTTAAGCATGCTAGCATGGTCAAGAAGCTCATGAGCATATCGCTGCTGGTGTAGGAAGAACCCATCTAGCCGTCGAACCACCTCGATGCCAAGGAAGTAGTGCAGGGGCCCCAAGTCCTTAAGGGCAAACTCATCGCGAAGAGGAGCAGTGAGCCGCTGAAGGAGCGCGGCAGTGGATGCCGTCAGGATGATGTCATCAACATATAGCAGCAAGTAGGTCATGTCAGCTCCGTGATGGTACACGAAGAGGGACGCATCGGAGCGAGTGGATGTAAATCCGAGTGTCTGCAGGAATGCAGCGACGCACTGGTACCAGGCCCGAGGCGCTTGCTTTAACCCGTAAAGGGAACGAGAGAAGCACACATGGTCTAGATGCGTGGCGTCGACGAAGCTGGTGGGCTGCTCACAGAACACCTGCTCAGCGAGGTGGTCGTGCAAGAAGGCGTTGGAAATGTCCAACTGATGCACAGGCCAAGCTCGGGAGACGGCTAAATGAAGCATGGTGTGAATTGTGCCCGGTTTAACAATCGGAGCAAAAGTGTCGGTGAAGTCCACACCTGCACGTTGCCGAAAGCCCCAAACCACCCAGCGAGCTTTGTAGCGCTCGAGAGTGCCATCCGGGCGAGTCTTGTTGTTGGGGATCGTAGCAGAATTTTAAAATTTTCCTACGCTCACCAAGATCCATCTATGGAGTACACTAGCAACGAGGGGAGAGGAGTGCATCTACATACCCTTATAGATCGCGAGCGGAAGCGTTCCAATGAACGAGGTTGATGGAGTCGTACTCGCCGTGATCCAAATCACCGATGACCGAGTGCTGAACGGACGGCACCTCCGCGTTCAACACACGTACGGAGCAGCAACGTCTCCTCCTTCTTGATCTAGCAAGGGGGAAGGAGAGGTTGATGGAGACCCAGCAGCACGACGGCGTGGTGGTGGATGTAGCGGGATCTCGGCAGGGCTTCGCCGAGCTTCTGCGAGAGGGAGAGGTGTTGCAGAGGAGGAGGGAGGCGCCCAAGGCTGTAGTGCTGCTGCCCTCCCTCCCCCCCCCTTATATAGGCCCCCTGGGAGGGGGGCGCCGGCCAGGAACCCATCTGCATGGGGGGCGGCGGCCAGGGGGAGACTTGCCCCCCAAGGCAAGTGGGGCGCCCCCCCCCCACACCCTAGGGTTTCCAACCCTAGGCGCAGGGGGGAGGCCCATGGGGGGCGCCCCAGCCCACTAAGGGCTGGTTCCCTTCCCACTTCAGCCCATGGGGCCCTCCGGGATAGGTGGCCCCACCCGGTGGACCCCTGGGACCCTTCCGGTGGTCCCGGTACAATACCGGTGACCCCCGAAACTTTCCCGGTGGCCGAAACTTGACTTCCTATATATAATTCTTCACCTCCGGACCATTCCGGAACTCCTCGTGACATCAGGGATCTCATCAAGGACTCCGAACAACTTTCGGGTTTCCGCATACTCATATCTCTACAACCCTAGCGTCACCGAACCTTAAGTGTGTAGACCCTACGGGTTCGGGAGACATGCAGACATGACCGAGACGCCTCTCTGGTCAATAACCAACAGCCGGATCTGGATACCCATGTTGGCTCCCACATGTTCCACGATGATCTCATCGGATGAACCACGATGTCGAGGATTCAATCAATCCCGTATACAATTCCCTTTGTCAATCGGTATGTTACTTGCCCGAGATTCGATCGTCGGTATCCCAATACCTTGTTCAATCTCGTTACCGGCAAGTCTCTTTACTCGTACCGCAATGCATGATCCCGTGACTAACTCCTTAGCCACATTGAGCTCATTATGATGATGCATTACCGAGTGGGCCCAGAGATACCTCTCCGTCATACGGAGTGACAAATGGGAGAGGGACGGCTCGGAGACGGAAGCAGCGAGAAGATACTCATCGCTGGTGTACCGCGTGCTCAGGCGGAGAGTGCCAGCCCGAGAGCGAGTCATCGGGCGGGGCAGCGGGTCCGGGGCGGCGGCGGGCGATGACGAAGAAGAGCCCGCCACCTCCGAGGCCGCGGGCGAGGCCGCGGGAGACGCCGAGAGGGGCGCCGGGGACGCCTGAGGCGTCGTGGCCACCGGGGACGCCGACGGCGTGGTGGGAGCCGGGGACGCCAAGGGCGTCGCAGGCGCCGGGGGGTGTGATCCCTGAGGCAGCCAGATGGGGAGAAACTCAACTCGTGGCGCGGGAGGCACCCTCAAAAACGGGAGGCGGCCCAAGAGAAGCACGCGGGCGGCCATCACCGGGAGCGGGCTATGCCGCAACATCCGAAGGTACCTGCTGAAACGGACGGGCGAGGCCGCGGGAGACGCTGAGAGGGGCGTCGGGGACGCGTGAGGCGTCGCGGCCACCGGGGACGCCGACGGCGTGGTGGGAGCCGGGGACGCCAAGGGCGTCGCGGGCACCGGGGGGTGTGATCCTTGAGGCAGCCAGACGGGGAGAAACTCGACTCGTGGCGCGGGAGGCACCCTCAAAAACGGGAGGCGGCCCAAGAGAAGCACGCGGGCGGCCATCACCGGGAGCGGGCAATGCCGCAACATCCGAAGGTACCTGCTGAAATGAAAAAACTATCTCATCAAAGTAAACGTGTCGGGAAGTGATCACCCGATGTGAGATAGGATCATAGCAGCGGTAGCCTTTGATGTTGCGGGGATAGCCGAGAAAGATGCAGGCCACGGACCTAGGTGCGAGCTTATGCGGAGTAGTGGAAGCGATGCTAGGGTAGCATAGGCAACCGAAGATGCGGAGCTCAGCATAGGAGGGTGGCGTGCCGAACAAAAGGTGATGAGGTGCAAAATTCCCGCGAGTGCGACAGGGACGAATGTTGATGAGTAGTGAAGCGGTGGCAAGCGCGTCGGGCCAAAAACGTGGTGGCACGTTGGCGTGAAAAAGGAGGGTGTGGACCCGATCATTAAGAGTGCGAAGCACGCGCTCAGCGGCCATTCTGTTGCGAAGTGTACGGGCAAGTGAGACGAAAAGTCGTGCCGTGTGTGGCGAGAAGGTTGCGGATCGCAAGATTATCAAACTCCTTCCCGTTGTCTGTTTGCAACGCATGGATGGGACGCCCAAACTGCATGGAGACATAGGAGTAAAAAGCGGTGAGAGTGGCAACAGCATCCGACTTTCCCCGCAACGGGAAGGTCCACACATCATGCGAAAAATCATCAAATATGACAAGATAATAAAGATAGCCCGTGTTACTTGCAACAGGAGAGGTCCAAACATCACTATGAATTAATTCAAATGGGTATGATGCAACATGAGAGGAAGTCCTAAAAGGAAGATGAACATGTTTGCCGAGACGACAAGCATGACAAGTGTGATCGTCGATCTTATTACACGTGAATGAAAAACTCCGAAGAATATGACGAAGGGTGGCGGTGTTGGGATGGCCGAGACGAGCATGCCAAAGGTCCACTCCGGCGGAAAGCGCCATGGATGCAGCGACGGAGGAGGTGGATGAGTGGACCGGGTAGAGCTCGTCGGGGCTGTCACATCGGTGGAGCACCATCCGCCAGTGTACTGCTGCGGCGTGGGGGCGGTGTGGAGGGACGCTAGAAGCGCGGGGTCCCAAGGCGCCGGCGGGAGGGCCGGGGCCGACGGCGGCTGCTGTGGAGGCGGCGGCGCGATGAGCGACGGGTACCCACCGGCCGAAGGCGGCCCATAGGCCGCAGAGGGGCCGTAGGGCTGTGCGGCCGCGTACGGCTGAGGAGCCGCGTGAAGCGCCTGATGAGAGGCCGGGCGGGCGCCGGAGAAGCCGGGGACGGGGGCGCGCGGTACGGGCATGGAGTACGCGTGAACGACCCCCGTCTAGGGGTTTTGGCCTACCTGCCAGGGCGCCAGCGGGAACTGCTGATGCGGGTGGCGCGGCGCCCCGCCTTGGGCGGCCGGCTGCTGCTGCTGTTGCTTGCGGCCGCCACGGCCACGGCGGCCACCGCGACGCTCGGCGGGGGGCGGCGCCGGAGCCAGTTGCTGCTGCGGGTAGGGGAACCCGGGCGGCGGCGGCGCCTGAAAGGGGCCCGGTGCAGGCCGCGGCTGAGGGGCCGGGGCGGTGGGCGGCGCGCTGCCGTGGGTACCGGCGGTGAGGGCCGTGTGAGTGGCCCGTGTACGCGACATCCGCATCCTCCTCTCCTCCAGCTTCAGGTACGCGACTATCTTGGGGAAAGTCGGGTTGGTGATGAGGAGGATGTTGGAGGCGGCGTTCCTGAAGTTGTCGTTCAGGCCGGCGATGAGTGTGCTGAGAAGAAGCTCGTCGGAGACCTTCTCACCGAGGTCACGGAGCTCGTCGACAAGCTTCTTGAGGCACATGCAATAGTCGTCAACGGACGAGTCGAGCTGCTGACATCCAAAGAACTCGCCGTGCAAGCAAACCTTGCGCTGGAGCGCGTTGTCGGTGAAGAGGCCGTTGAGCTTGGTCCAAACGGCGTGAGCATCATCGTCGGCGGAGACCACCGTGTGGAAGAGGTCCTTCGAGATGGTGGTGTAGAACTAACGGATGAAGGTGGCGTCGACGGACATCCACTCCTCATTGTCCTCCATGAATCGGGAATCCACGGAGCCATCAATGTGATCCCGGAGGTTGTACTCACGGAACACAAGGGAGAAGTATGTCTTCCAGGCATAGTAGGTGGAGATGAGATGATCGAGGACGACGGGAACCCGACCGAGGATGTTGAGATCACGGATGACGACGGGGTCGGGACCGTCGAACGGGTTGGTGTGTCGGCTGCGGGTGGTGCCGGAGGAACCGGGGGAGGCCATGAGTCCGGGAGGGGAGGTGGTGCGGCGGCACGCGGGAAGGGCGGCGCGGTTAGGGTTAGGGTAGGGAGGGCGGAAGCGTGGGGAGGAGGCGGCGGCCGGACACACGGGCGGCAGCGGCGGCGTGGTGCGGCGGCGGCGGCGGCGATGGGATCGCGGCGGCGGCGCCGGCAGCAGAGGGTTAGGGTTTAGGATCCGAGGTATGATACCATGTTGGAAACGAGAGTTTTGGCAATGCTACTCGATGTATTGATCGGTGCATAGCTCACGTATATATGGAGTACAAAGTGGGCTACAACATCAACTATACAATGACTAGGAGATGGACCGAAGTATACAACATACATGCACAAACCATATGTTCAACACGGTTGACACTTGCCACGTCAGCATTTTTTGGCTAAAGCGACGCTAGGGTTTGATTTCTACCGGGATTAATTAGTTTATGGTGCGAGTGACAGGCATTTTGACTTCGGAGTTTGATTCGCCGAGTGCAGGTGGCGATGCGACGTCGCGAGACGACAACGAGCGCGGTGTACCGGTGGGGTGCGGGGGCGACGGGGTTGGGAGGCGGAAAGCGCGGCGCTGCGACGTCGCGGCCAGGCCAAGGCCGCGCGACCCGTCGGCACCCGGCAGGCAAGCACGACGATTCTGTCTCGATCGGAGAGGGTGAGGCGATTTCGGGAACGTACACGCACAAAGTGGACGCACGCGATCAATTCCAACTGCCTATCTCTCCCCGCGATTTGGTCAAAAAAGGGGATAGATTCTACTCCTCTCCTACCTTTGTCTCTCGATCACTCTTCACAGGTCCTGCCGGTGCTTACCGACACGGCACGGCACGGCACATTGTCGTCGCCCAACAGAATAACGAGATTGGCACGACGCGGAACAAAGACTGACATAATTCGGGAGCTCACCGACGGATACAGCATCACGACGTCATCATCCGACAACAGAGGATGTTGCTTCGTCGTATCATGCCGACAACAGTCCAATGCACGGTATGCACCTGCATATCAACTCTTGAATCGGTTACTCTTTACAGCATGCTTTACTTTGTTTATTTGTTCATGCACATATGTAGATATGTACATTTGTCCTTCCTCCTTTTTGAATTACTTATCATAGAAAATAATAAAAATAAATGTATGTAGAATTAAAATACATCTAGATGCATTCATTCATGCGATAAGTAATTTCGGACGGAGGGGTAGTAGATGACTGTTGTTTCAGATCTTCATGTCATGACAGCCATGCTATACTATGGAAATGTACATGCGTGTTCTGTTGACGCCCTGAATAACTATTTTTCTCGCTTTTTCTGACATTTTATCATGCTCCAGAGAACCAAAACAGTCCCACGCCGGTCATTCGGTCAACACGACCGAGGAACAGTGGTAACGCGAACGCGGCGGCACCGGCATGCATGCAACCAATTGTCACCGTACGTCGACCGCAAAGCTCTCATGGCCGCCCACCGTCTCCGGCCGCCACCCCCTACAAAAACCCGGCGACTCCGTTCCCGTCCAAGCATCGCACGCCATCTATCAACCCTTCCGCCACCTTGTCTCTCACTCGCGAAAGCCCCGTCCACAGGTTACGTACGTGCGCAGAAACGAGAACATGGCCCAGAGCAGGACCACCGCCGTCGCGCTGCTCCTGATCGCCGTCCTGGTGGCGGCCGCGTCGGTGCCGGCGGCGACCGCCTTCGGCTGCTACGACGACTGCTACGAGCGCTGCGCCAACGGCGCCAAGGAGGACCCAGCCTGCACCAAGATGTGCGGCGAGGCATGCGGCGTCGGCGGCAAAGGCGCCGGCGCCGCCGGCGGCGCGCCCGCCGCTTGAGCCGATCCCTACGTGTGCATGCATGCATGCATGCATGGCATCGCACACAACTCAAGATACGCACGTCCGACCGATCATCGGAGGAAACATGCGCGCCTGCATGCTCTGTTCGTTCATTCGTTCGTGACTAGCTAGTTCTTCTTGAATTCATTTGCTATTGTCTTTGATTTTCAACCTGGTGCGTGCTTGCATGCATGATAGGTGGAATCAAGTTCCGGCCGGCGTCGAGTTTATTGTTTTTTTTTTAGTTCTTGATTGTTTTTCGAGATAGCTACCCGCTTATTTCAGGCGGTAAGTTTATAATTATTAATTGATTTAAATTAAATATCTATCTCTGGTTCCATGTAGATGTGTGGGTGCCGATCGTCATCATCTCTTGTTAATTATTTTCGCTGTATCTCCTATATGTTGGTCAAGAAGACACATAGTAAGTACTATATATGTCGCGGAGTTCAAAAAAAAAGTATATATGTTGCGCTCTCATGTGATTGGAAACCTTCTCTCTTCTAGTTACGAACTCCTTTTAAGAAACATCGATTACAATGCAGATACTCACACGTAGGATACGAACGCCACTACCACACTTAGACTACCTACAGTGAAAGTAACATAGGTAGTAACATCACACATATCTAAATAAAATAGATGATGTGGCAAACAATAAATGAAGAAAGAGAGGCATGTGGTAACATGGCTAGTTACTAGTAGTATGAGTAACATCACACATATCAAGGCAAGATAAGTCTATAGCCTAATAAATGAAGTGTTACATGCTACCACACATATGTTACTCCCCACTATAGAGGTAGTAACATAGAGTAGTAACATGAGGCATGTTACTACTCTATATTACTACCCATTATGGCTAGTCTTACTCTCACACAATGTCTACTTTAATGTGGATCTAGGCATGGGTGGCCTGACCAGTTGGAGGCTTGGAGCGGGCTTTGGCTCCAGTTTTTCACCCGTGAGCCTGGGCCGAAAACCCGAATACTTAAAACCTATGACTTGGTGAAAATATGTGCATTGCTCCCTCCGTCTCAAAATAAGTGTCACTAAAAATAAATAAATAAATGATAATAAATCCTTTATGAGAAACACATATAACTTCATTCATACTCACAACTATTAAAGATGCATTCCTTTTGAACCATGCTTCAAGAAATTACAAACAACTCCTACAGCTAAGAATTACAATAAATCTCTTGGAGGCATCTTTTCCGTAGTATCAACCTTTGCAAGATGAAATATTGCCAAGACTTCAACAAATAGACCGCAATTCGATTGGAGTAGCGATACTGCGACTCGTTCAGCTGCACAAACTTGATTACCAATAAAACTCCATGAGTCACCTATCAAAAATATGAGAAACTGTGATTGATGAACGTACTTGGCCCGAAGATGATCCCATAAAAGTATAGTGATTAACCACAAAATATTCACCATAATGTCAAGGGAACATTTCAACTTCAAACAGGAAATTAAACCATCAAAAGCAGCATGATACAATAACATAAATTCATCATATTCGAATAATCAACGCTGTGAGAACTACTAGGTGCTAAAAATGACTATAAATTTCAGGACGACTAGAGGAGCCCATCTCTTAGTCCCAAGATGGAATGTGGTGGCTAGGGGACCAAAATTACTCCTCATGCGGCCACTGCTAATTGATGTCATTGAATAGAAAATGCCACTATTTTCATTTTATTTGGGTCGGCTTTGGATCTTAGGGTCAGCTTTTTAAAGCATGTTCAGAAAAGCTCAGTCCCTAACCTCTTCGCTCCTAGGATACTGTAGGAATCTATCCCGGAGCTCCGTCAACTACGTGGACAAACCCGAGGAGGATTGGAGTCCGGAAAATTTTGAAGGAGCATCGCGCCTACAAGGACTGAAAACCCTAACCTAAACTACTAACTGGAGCGGCGGCACCGGGATTCCCCCTCCCCACCACTGGCCGTCGGAACGGCGGGTAGAGGGGAGGAAAATCCACGGGCTCGCCAGTGAATCCTGCAGGGGAGAGCTTGCCCTAGCCGCCTAGGGTTATGGGAGAAAACAAGAGAAAGTCTTCAGTAAGATAGAAATGACCTTTGCAAAGAGTAGCCCATAATTGGTGACATCCTAAAATGATAGTCGCAAAGCATCAAGATTAAAAGGTAAAAACACACTCAAGATTAAGAGGTACAAACACTCTTCTAATCATGCCAAGCACATGATTCTTCTACTCCAACGAGCAAGAGAACGAGACATAGTTTCTGGTACTCCACAAAGACAGCTCTGCTTTTTCAAACCTTTCAAGATTAAAGGGGTGTTTGGTTCAAGGACTTTTTAGTCCCAGAGACTAGAAAAAGTCCCTAGGAACCAAACGGGAGGGACTTTCTCTACAGGGACTAGAAAAAGACTCTACTAGAGAGTCTTTTTGATTAGTCCCTGGGACTAGAAAAAGTCCTAGGACTTCTGAACCAAACACCCCTTAAATAACAGCATGTGGACGCCCCGCCTAGACATTTACAAAAATAGATAAATGCATGAAGCCATGAACCCGTCGGAATACGCGCGGCACCGTCCCCACCCATTGCCCAACGGCCGACATCACACAGAAACTTCTATTTGCGGCAGTTCGGACATAGTACTATACTCCTACTTCAGGGTCAAGTAGCTTTTTGGTCGCCCTGCGCAATTTCAACGGGCGACGTCGGGCAGACCGACGCAAGCAAAGCATATGCTAAACTTAATCCCGCTACTAACCTAATTTACCTACCCCACCTAACTATCCTAGTAGTTTAATTAACCCCGTCGATACGGGGCATATGCGCGCGTTTGAACGAATCCAGGGTCGGTGACTTTTGCACAAAAGGAATATGAAATGGCAGCAGGAGACTTTGCGTCGTGTGATATACTGTATAGCTTAGCTGCTCAGTCTTTGTCAATCGGTTAGCTGCTTCTCAGTTCCCTAGTGGAGACGGTAATGTTGCATGTGGGTTGAGATCAAGCTTACTTTACGTTTGTTTTGATTTGGCAAAATGGTCAAACTTTGTTTACGCGTTGCTACCAATTCTAACCGCCTTCTGTCTCTGTCTCTTTTTTGGGAGAAGCATCCAGTCTAATCATAATCGATCATGATTATACAAAGAATACCAAATACCAAAAGTAATAAGAATTACAACCAGATTCATGGATCACCTAGGGACGGTTGCAACTACTGAAGCAAGACGAAGGCGCGCCGCCGTCATCGCCCCTCCCTCATCGAAGCCAGACAAACCTTATTATGATAGACAGTCAAGAAGTCGTCGTGCTAAGCCTCCACAGAACCAGTGCACCAGATCAACAACCATCGCCAATGAAAAAAAAATAGATAGGAAGGATCAAACTTGTAACCACATGAACGAAGACTTAATCCAAACAAATCCATCGAAGACCATAACCGACCGAATTGTACAAGATCCAACGGAGACACAACTTCACATGCCCTTCGACGACACTAGACGTACCATCGAGGCGGGGGTCGGACGTAGGAGACATTATTCCTACTAAGGGACATCACTGCCGCCACACAACCCCAACCGACATTGAACTTTACAAGAAATAGAGTGGGGGGGCCCTCCCGCCAGCAGGGGCAAGGTCTGCCGCACCTCCATGGCCAAAAGGCCATCGGATGTGGGGTGGACCGACGCTGGTGCCAATGGGAGAAAGGGGAAAACTTAATTGCCTGGAGGTCGCCTCGTGGGGAGGAGGAAACGTTGAGGTGTTTTGGTCGATTTAATACTTCAGTTTTAAAACCCCATATATTCTGGATATCTTGGCATTTTCTAAGTATACTAACAAAAATCTACTCTACGCCTTTATTTCTAAACCTTGAAATGCTCGATATTTCTCTCTTTTCTAACATGTGCGGGTAGGTTGTGAATCCTCATCTTTTGCGGCAAGGTTGTCTTTGTAGCATCATACTTAAGGGTGAAAGTGGTTAGGAAAATTTCCATCTGGATCCATTTTTATAGGATACGGCGAGAGAATTTTTGGATCAAAAATAAATCCGATTCGAACCCGAGTCTGATTGGTAGGATATGGTATTACTAATACACGATCTCGTAGGATAATCCTTTTTTTAGCTGAAAAATACGACTTTTTAAATATGGATATTTCATTTACGGGTAATTTTTGAAGTGTTAACTAGCTATATGTGAATGCTACATTTGCTTATGAGACAACACATATGCTTGTTAGTAATTTATTTGACTTATTCTAGTACTTTGTAGTGTTTTATGTGTGCTTAAAGCATATAAGTATTAATACTTCCTCATTGTCTTTTTTATTTTAAAGCATTTATATTCCTCCTGTATACATTTGGTTATGACCGTTCTGATCTGACTTACCATACCACATCGGAATCCACATAATCCGCTATCAAATCCGCATAAAGTCGGCATTCGAATCCGCATTAGTCCCACTTCCGAATCCGAAAATAAATATGAAATTAGATATTGTATGGGCATTATCCGCCTGAATCCGATTCGGTTTCACCCTAATCAAACTAGAAACCAGAGTTTTCCCCGCGGTGACCTATTTTCGTGTGCGGCCCAAAGCATCTCATGGGTCTAAGAATTTTCTTGGCGGGATTAATTACGCCGCGAGGAAAATAGAATGGAGGAAAATAGTACATTTTATAGAACCCTAGTAAGTCACTTCAAAAATACGAGTAAGATAAATACTGCAGTCGCCAAATGCCCTGGCGGTTGTGCTAATATCACATTATATTGTAAAGCCTGAAGATCGTATTTTCTCATTAATGCTTATAATCTGAAATATTGTAAGTTTCTTAAACTGTTTTCGCTAGACAATCCAACTTTCCGAGCATAAATTCTGGTCTCTTTGTATTATGTTTCAGCCTGGTCCATTCTAAATGCATGTGTAGTATGCATAAATTCTGGCCTCAAGTAGTATCATACCTGGGTCATTCTCAGCCCATGTGTAGAAGCAGTGAGTATTTGATTGGGCCTGAGTCCACGCGGCGACTATTTCTCACATTAAGCGAGACCGTAGGAATTCTCGTTGTGCGCTTCAACAGCCCACTCGCGCACACTTCAAAATAAAATAGTGAAAAAGGAGCACCGAGGAAGGGATTTGAACTGTAGTCTCCTAGATAGATTGCAACGGTGCTAGCCACCGGGCTAGTGTCAGGATAGTGCTAAGTAATAGGGCGGCATTGAGTTGAGCCAAAATGAGCCCGGGTTTCACTGGTTTTGTTTTTTTGGGGGGGGGGGGGGGGGGGGGGGGGGGGGTCTTTTCTTTTTTTTCATTCTTTTTAAAAAAAATCAACTTTATTTGTCATTTTCTTTTCTATTTGGTTTTATTTTCTTTATTTTTGGGGTTTCATTTTTTGAATTTTCTTTGTTTCTTTTCGTTTTCATTCTACGTCTTTTTATATGTCAACAACATTATTCTAATAAGGGCTAAAAAAATTCCAATACAAAATTAACATTTTGAATACATAGTAAACAATTTTTGATACACATTTTTCAAATGCATGATTAACATTTTTCAAATACAAGATTAACAGTTTTTGTATACATGGTCAACATTTTTTTCTATACACACTTAAACCTTTTTTCAAATGCTTCATTAACATTTTTCTAATACATGGTCAACATTTTTTATATGAACAGTTAACAATTTTCAAATGCTTTATCAACATTTTTCAAATGCAAGATTTACATTTTTTAATGCATGGTCAACATTTTTCTATACCGATTTAACATTTTTCAATGCTTGATTAACATATTTTAATTATTTATTCAACACTTTTTAAATGCCTTATTAATGTTTTTATCTACATGATCAAAATATTTCATCATTTTTTTAATAGATAGTCAACATTTTCTCTATACACATTTAACATTTGGAAATGCTTGATTGACAATTTTTAAGTACTTGTTTAACATATTTTAAATACATGTTCAACTTATTCAACCTATTGTATATATTTTGTATACATTTTTCCTATACACATTTAACATTTTTCAAATGCATGATTAAATTTGTTTTTAAAAACATTATAAAAAGTATATTTTATAATATATATGATTCGTACGGCATTTTATCCAGTATAATCCTGAGCAGCATATGATTCGTATGGCATTGCTGTGAGATTCAAAATCACTTATCTATAAAAAAATGGATTAGGAAAATGTTCGAAATCATATTTTCAGCTATGTAACAGTACATTACCGGAATTAGTAAATGTACCAAGTAACTGTGTAATTGCCTCATACTACTACATTCTACTATACCGTATGACTGCACACAGAAAACGTCTTATACTCCCTCCGTCTCAAAATTCTTGTCTTAGATTTGTTTACATACAGATGAATCTATTCACATTTTCATGTTAGATACATCTATATCTAGATAAATCTAAGACAAGAATTTTGGGACGGAGGAAATATTAAATTACAGAGGGAGTAAGTCACAAACTAGCCCTATACATTTCACAGTTGAAATGCATTTCAACCACCATCGCTCAAGGTAATCAAACCTTGATGTAGTAAATGTCAGCATAGATCCCAAGTCTCCAGCAGATCATGGCGATGGACTGAAACAAGGACATCCCCTGCCAAAATCAGATGAACCTGGCCGGGATCATGTACGAAAACGAAACGTCTATGTTCAGCGAAACGCTTGTTCCTCAACCTCCATTGGTAGGCTATGGACAACAATGCAATTGTCATCATCATAAAAAAAACACTACTATACCTGACATGATCTTTGGAACAGGTGTTATTTTGATTACCTGTCGTAAGACTGTATAATGCCGCAGCTGTACAACGAATGAACCATGCCAAGATCACGGGATTGTTCACGTTCAACGAATCACACGTTCCCAGCAGCTCCTGCCGTCTTCTCCACATTAGTTGAGGACCAGCTGAACTTTTTTTATTCATTGTAATTGTCACTACTGATTACTTAATGTATCAGACTTGAAAAAGACTTCAAAACTAAATTCCAGCTGGCTTTCATACATACACCGCTAACTTTGATGATTATAGCAATGTTTAGGAAATTGTATCAGTATTCAAGAGAACAATTAGCGCAACTGTAACTAATATGTCTTGTTCGTGTCCACATGGTAGCAGCCTGGTGGCCACCGATCCTGTAAAAACAATTCATTTTAAACAGACATATAGTTTCCCAAATGATAAGTGTCATATATTTGGCACGAAGCAGAACGTCCTTTTTACCGTTTGATCTAGCACTCGCATCTTGGCGCACGAAACGCGCTACATCATCGCGAGTTACTTGTTCGTGTGCAGCTCGAATTCGCTCGACCGCCACCTCCTCCCATTTCGCCCACCCCAACTCCCCCCACTTCCTTATCTATTATGTGCTCGCAGCCGGATTCGAAGGAGGCGGCCGGCGTTGCACAGGCCGTAACAGAGGCGTCCATTGTCCACCGGTGTCCGCGATGCGCGGGTGGAGCGCAAGTGCGGTGGTGAGGCTGCGCGAGGGCAGCGATCGGTGGCCACCAGGCTGCTACCATGTGGGAGGGCGGCATCCCATGGGAGAGGTGTGGCGGCCAGCCCTCACCGGCGAGGGATCCACCACTCCCTCATGATATCAGCAACGCCCCCAACTCCTCCCCTTTCTCCAACGACGGTGGCGGCAGGACGCCTCTCCGACCGGCATCGATGGCGTGCTCCGGGACCACGTCCGGCGCCACCACTTGCACATGGCCACAACCGCCGACGTCATGGAAGCCGTCATATTTTTGCCATGGCAAAAACATTTTAAGAGAGTGGAGAACATGTTAGGTTGCCGACATATTTTTGCCATGGCAAAAAATTTGACGTAGGACACATATGCATGGTACTGAAAGTTGTCATGGCAAAAATAATTATCGAAACCTATGCATCGTGATAAAAGTTGGCATCAATTTTATACAGTAAATGATGGGCATGACAACTACACATTAATATGCAGGAAGTTTAGGTTTTTTTTTGTTCATTACATGGCAAATTCATACCTAGTCGCATGGAAAATTCTCTAACAATATATTTCCAAAACAAAAATAGTATAAATCTTCGTAATGTCGATGTGGCAAATCTATGTTTTTTAAACATGTCTCATGGCAAATTGTATAAAAATTTTGTTGTTCTAAGGTTGATGGCAATTTTAGGGGAAAAAAGTACAATAGATATGGCAATTTCTCAGTATATTGGGGTCATGGCAAATGTAGGGATAAAAAACATCTACATTTTTTTAATAATACATGGCAATTTCGTTTCATGACACATGGCAATTTTTGGGATGTCCATGTCCATTTCAGAAATGAAACTAAAATTGCCATGTCTCGTCTATATTTTTTTCCCACAATTGCCATGTCAATCAAGATTCTTTTTCATGTATTTTTGGCAATTTAATTTCATTTTTGCATGCCCACTAAACATTCGTCCATTTATCCATATAAAATTTTTAATTTCAAGATTCTTTTTGCCATGACCAAATATGAATTTTCCATGCTATGAACAAATTTCCTAAATTTGCCATGTGACTAGTACAGAAAAAACATTAAATCTACCATGATTTTCATGAATTTACCATTATCTAGATTGCAATTTTTGCCTAAACTTGCCATGTGATCCGTACACAAAAATTCTAAGTTTGCCACGCATTAGAAAGCAAAATTTCAACACAAACTATATTTTTTTATGTCATGGCGACTCTTCTTTTTGTTTTTTCAGGCCCACTAATTGTTGGTACAGAAGCCCAACAGAAAAAAAAAACAGACCCACTCAGCTGAATAATGCATGTGCAATTAGTTCCGTGCCAGGGGCTGCTTGTATTGAACGACCACGTGAAGTGCAATTTTCTCGTATGCGTTTTAGCGAGTTTGAAAATATTGGACATGTCTCTCTTTTTTTTAGACAAATTGGACATATCTCTCTTTTTTTAGACAAATTGGACATATCTCTTGATTTTATGTTATTTGTGCGCGCGTGAATGGGCCGCGAGACACGAATCAGTTGCTGGGCCTAAATACAAATTTATTCCGGGCCTGAAGAACCATTTAACGACCACGCGTTTCTCAAAAAAACAAAAAAAAACGACCACGCTCGAAATTAACGCTCGGAAAATGGCAATCGGACGCACTGGTACCTCACATTTCCAGGGCGGAAGGACAAACTGTTCCACGTGTGTGATTCCCAAAAATAGGTGTCAGTTAGAGCAACTCCAATGGGGCGATCCACTTCGTCCGTTTGGTTCGTCCGGACATAAAAGCTGGCCCAACGGGGCGACCCAAACGGACGTCCGTGTCCGTCTGCTGTCCGTTTGTTCTCCCCCCGACCCAAATTGAACGCAAAAATGGGTCACGAATGGGTTCGCGGCGGACAAAACGAGCGCTCTCGTCGTCCGCTCTCGTCCGCTGCTGCCCTCTCATGTCCGCCCCTGGACCCACGTATCAGTGACACAGCACGTGCCGCTCGACGGGGCGAGATCCCCACCTAATCCAGCGCCGCCCACACGCGCCGTCCCACCCCTCGCCGGCGTCGAGGCCCATCTACCTCCACAACCGCTGCAACGAGGAGCGAGCCCACCGGCGAGGCCACCGGCGCAGGCCGCCACCTACCGCGGTGGAGCAGCTGGCGCTGGCGCTGGAGCTCATGGGGGGGTGCTGGAGCCTGCGGCGGAGCGAGCCCCCGACTTGAGCGCCGGCAAGATCCTGCGGCGGCGCGAGGGCGACGTAGGGGCGGCGCGACGGGGGGCGGAGGGCGCGATGGGGTGCCCGCCGGCGAGGAGGAGCGGAGGGGCGATGCGAGAGGTGCCCGCCGCCGATCCAGAGGAAGAAGCGCTCGGCGGGGGACCTCCAGAGCCCCGGCCTGCGCGGAGTGAGCTCTCGACTTCAGCGCCGGCAAGATCCTGCGGCGGCCCGAGGGGGAGTAGGGAGCGACGCGGCTGGAAGCGGCGGCGGCGCAACGGGGGTCGGAGGGAGCAACGCGGCTGGAAGCAGTGGGGCACCACGACGAGGAGCAGAGGGGCGACACGGGGAGGTGCCCGCCGGCGAGAAGGAGGGGAGGGGCGACGCGACTGGGAGCAGAGGTGCCTGCCGGCGAGGAGGAGTAGAGGAGCGACTGGGAGCAGAGGTGCATGTCCGCTTTTGCGTTTGTGCGTTGGGAGCAGTCGTCGTCCGTGTGCGTACGCCTCATATTCGCTAGGCGAACGGGCGACCCAAACGGATAAAAAACAGACAAAATCCATATCCGTCTGGTCGCCCCATTAAAATTGCTCTTAGACGCCATAGCAGGTGAGTGCGATCGATGGGAAATCGTTGCTCGCAAGTCGCAACAGGAGTGGTTTCTAACCTCCCACTGCTTTCGCCATCAATCAAAGGTGGTACTCGCCAAGATATAGAGATAGAAAGCATCAATGGCTTGGAAGTTGGAACTACTTACATCTAATTTCTCCCTCAACGGAAAGCACATGGTTGATTATCCATCTTGAGTACGTGCTCCAGCGTAAGGTACTATAGTAGTGCCGGTCGTAATCTAATGCTGAGGAGATTAGATTAGGCCGGAGCTGTTGAAGATTATATGAATGATTAACCGGCAGTAGTACAGTACGTACGTAGCAGTTGGGTGGCGTCTCCGGGCTCCTGCGGGGAGAGGAGAGGAGTGCGACCGAAAGCGACGTGGATTATCATCGAATTCGGATCGGACAACCTTGTTAGTAACTAAAGTAAACCTGCCCACCGTCCACGGTGGGGGTGGGATGAGAGTGCCTGCCGCCATGTATGTATGCTAAACAGTGGAGCCGTACGAACCACGTGGCCGTGCCGCCGCGTTTACTTGCACACACGAGGATAAGAAGTGGGGGTTGTCGCGCCATCGACGTGGCGCCCACGACGCGACCCAGCAGCGGCGGCGCCCCTTCGCAGGCAGCAAGGGCCACTGCTTCCCGGCCGGGGAGTTGCGCTGCTAGCTCAGCTGGCCGTGCTGTGTGCTGGGCGTGTGGTGTAGCCATGCATGGGAATAGGATGGACGGCCCGGAATTATTGTTTTTTCTTTAAAAGCAAGGATAGATGGAGCAGTGACCAATTTTAAGGTCCTGTCTCGTCCCCGCATGCAGAAAACCTTGCATGCCATGCACACATGCATGCATGCAGAGAGAGAAGCACTAAGTGTCTGTCATCCTAGTCTGTTCAAGCTCTCGTTTTGGTGTAGCGGATCCTTGTAAGAGATGTAGCCGGTGGTGATTGCAGCGCATGCACGTTTATTTATTTCACACATTTGTCGCGTTTTATTTATACGACGAGATGGATCGAGCCAGCCATCTGTGGACTGGTCCAATGTTGAATCTCGCAATAACGGCCGATCTCCACTGTCAGGAGGGCGTAGTATCTTCTTTGGGGAATGGATTGGACGCTCGCTGGGTACTGGAGTACTAGTTACCATGCCCTTTACGTGTTGACAACGCATGCACGCTGGCCCCATGAGCATATATCCTTCCGACATGGGACGTACGGGATACTACTATAATCCGAGCGAGTGCGCTCGCTGCACACAAAGCCTGTTACGTAAAAACTGTACTACGTAACTTTACCTACCTAGGTGTATAGCATTACTCATACAGAAAAGGGTAGGGACTCATCATCAGGAATCAAATAAACCCGGCGCGGCCGACGGGAGATGCGGCGGAGCGCTCGTTGGCTCTCCTGTCCACCCACGGTCGCCTTTTCCATGGCACCGAGTTGTCGCCGCGTCAGAGGCCTCGTGTTTCTTTCCGTCTTCATTTCTTTCCCGATGTGATCCCTTCTTCCATCCAGCGATCCCCCGCCGCGGAGGGCAAATTTGACAATTTTGATCTCGGGACGAAATCAATTCACAGAATGAACTGGGTGCGAAACTATTTCACACCCCTGACCCTTTCGTGTAGCGCCACACCCTACGGTGCAGCGCCTAGCTCTGGGGCGTTGCACCTCTATCCACCGTGGCAGCCCATGGGCCCGCACCCAGCCGTGCAACGCCTCCGAGCTAGGCGCCGCACATGTAATGTGCAGCGCCTAGCGGCTAGGCGCTGCACTGTGACTTATCCAGCCACTTGGCTGGGCCCCCCTCCCCCACCCCCCCCCCCCCACCCCACCACACACTCTCTCACTCTCTCCCCGAGCTTTGCCCCCTCTCCCACTCTCTCCCCCTCTCAAATCTTCTTCCAAATCTTGCAAATTTGAAGAATTTGTCCGTGGATTTCGAAGTCAAACCCTCTCTCAAGGTAATAATCTCCGATCCCCTTGTTTTGATCCAAGTAAAGTTCTCCCATTGCTCATTTGTTGCTAGTTTGGGGAAACCCTAGTTTTGTTTGGATCTAGAGATTTGCATGGAGATGTGAGATGTTTGTTAGCCAATTTCTATGATTAGGCTTTGTTAGTATGCTAGGGTTATTCTTATGGGTGTTCTTATATTGGTGCTAGGGTTAGGTTTAGGGCTAGGGTTATGGTTAGGGTTATGGTTATGGTTAGGGTTAGGGTTATGGTTAGGGTTAGGGTTGTTGTTTCATATATATATTAGGGTTTATATTCCGTGTTAATCCATGGATTAGTACTCATGGAAGCAATGTTACCTTGTGTTCTTTGAATGCTTATAGGGATGGGAAGAACATGTGTGTTTGTTCATCATGGGGACAAAGACGCCTTTTTGAAAGGCAATAAAGAACCAGACCCGGATGAGCTTGACATGGTGTTTGATAGTAGTCCTAGCTATGCGGAGCTCTTGCAACAAGTTGGGAAAGATTTGAATTGGATGGACCCTAGTGATATCATTGAGTTGGAGGGAAGGCATAATGTTGGTTTTGGAATGCACATCCGTCGGAAGACAATGCGTGTCAACTCGGAGCAACGTTGGGTTGCATACAAGGAGACGGTGGCCGAATCACTAGACAAGGCTCTTGAGTTATTTGCAACGAAGAAGGTTGATTCAAGTTTGCATTTGGACTTGAACCGGAACCCCTCCCCTTTGGTTGCTAGTAGCCCCCCACCCTTGAAGCGAGATGAAATTGTTGAACCTCTTTTGACCCAAGAAGTGAGGCCAACATTGAGCCCGTATACAAACAACCAAGATGAATCTTTGCAAGAGGACAATGATGAGTATGCGGACGATGACAATGAAGTTGATCTCCATGACAACAATGTGGGTGATCTCAACAAATATCATTTGCAAGAGACAATGGACCATTCCATCCCTTTTTCCCGTGCATATGCATCGGACTCGGATGACGATGGTCCCGATGAAGAAGTTGATGCGGAGGGTTTCACGGTGAAGGAGGCCGAAGCTTTCGAGAAGGTATTTGGTCGGGATCATCGGACTACATTGTTCAAGGATGTTAGTCTCGTGGATGAAGCCGTGGTAGATGGTGGCCAATGTGTACCTCTTGGGGTTAGGCCAAGCTCTCACCGTGATTTGGTAGACGACAAGAACCGGATTGCTAAAGGTTCTAAGTTCGACAGCTTGTTGGATTTGAAGATGTGGCTCGACAACTACTCGGTTACGCATTATCGTCCACACAAGGTGGTGAACTCGGACGTCAAAGTGCGCTACACGGTTGCATGTGCATGTGAAGATGAAAAGGAGGTCCAACTTGGACTTACAAGAGGCCGTGGTGGTGGTAGAGCTCGTGGAAAGGAGGTCCAACAAGGAGTGGCAAGACGCCGTGGCGGTTGTCCGTGGATTGTGCGTGCAAGACCATGGAAAGGAGGTCCAACTTGGCATGTAGTGAGTTGTGTGCCAACTCACATGTGCCAAGGCAAAAGGGTGGATCGCAAGATTGTGTCCGAAGACCACAAACAACTCACGTCCGAGTTCATCGCTTACAGGCTCTCCAACTCAATATCCACACTTCCAACAATGAGCGTCCAACATGTCATTGACCTTGTGAAAGCCATCTTTCATTACAAGGTGAAATACGGCAAGGCATGGAAGGCGAAGCAAGCCGCATTTAAGATGTTGTATGGTACATGGGAGGAAGCATACAACCGAATCCCTAGGTTGTTGTTAGCCATGGCCGCGACAAACCCGGGCATAGTTCATGTGGTCGAGCCTCATGGGCACCAAACAACGGTTCATGAAGGAAGGAAAGTCAGAGTATTTGGCCGTGCTTTTTGTGCGTTCGAGCAATGTGTGAGGGCTTTCGAACATTGTAGGCCGGTCATCGCAATTGATGGCATGTTCTTGACCGGACAATACAAGGGCACCTTGTTGGTTCCGATAGCAGGTGATGCCAATAACCGGGTGTTGCCATTGGCATTTGCTTTGGTTGAGGTGGAAAACAATGACAACTGGGAGTGGTTTCTGCATCTTTTGAGGACGAAGGTGTTACCCGCTCAAAGGGAAATTTGTGTCATATCGGATCGGAATCAAGGAATTCTTAACACCGTGGAGATTGACATTCCCGGGCATGCTCCGTTGCACCATCGATGGTGCATGAGGCACTTTTGTTTGAACTTCTATAGGGCATGTGGCCTTAAGGAGTTGGCCGATGATCTTCAAGATTGTTGTCTCGCTTTCTCCGATAAGCGCTTCGCCACTTTGTACAACAAATTGCTCGCACACAAAAAACTTGATCCCGAGGGTCAAGATTTTCTCAATAGGCACATTCAATACCGGAACAGGTGGGCACGTGCTTTTGATGAAGATGGCCGGAGATACGGTCAAATGACAAGCAATATGGCCGAATGCTTCAATAGGGTGCTCAAAGGTGCACGTGGATTACCCGTGATGGCAATAGTTCAATACACATTTGACAAGATGAATGCGTACTTTGTAAAGTACTCGGTGGAAACCGGTGCACAGATAGCGGGTGAGAACCCACGGAAGTACAAGTACAAGTTCCCACCCAAAGTTGATGAATGGTTTGTATTTCAATCACGGAAGGCGGACTCAGAAGAAGCTATATTATATGACAACGAAGAGTGGAAGTACGAAGTGAAAGAACCAGGAGGAACCACAAACGATGGCCGGCAACATGGAGGTCGGGCTTTCAAGGTGTCGTTAACACAATGTGATTGCACTTGCGGGAGGTCATTGTTGCTTCATCTCCCATGCTCACATTTGTATGCCGCCGGTCGCGTTAGGAATGTGGACATCAATCACCCACGCACCGTGAGGGAGTCGAAGTTCTCAATCATGACGGTCAAGAAAACATGGGCTCCCCGCTTTCACCCATACTTTGACCAATCACAATGGCCGGAGTATCATGGAGTTCAACTATGGCCGGATCCGGAGTTGAAGGTTGTTAAACGGGGTAGACGTAAGACAAAGTGTCTTAGAGGCGACATGGACGGATGGGGCCATGGTGGGCGCCGCGAAGCGGGCAACGACCAATTCCAAGAGCCTCGTGAGAGCTTCCATTGTGGGGAGTGCAAAGGTCATGGCCACAACAAAAGAAAATGTACGAAACCAAGGAAAAGGTCCAAGAAAAATGATGCAAGCACAAGCCAACAAGGAGCTACACAAGGGAGCCAACCAAGTGGTAGCCAACCTAGTGGTAGCCAACAAGTGCCAAGCCAACTAAGTGGTAGCCAACCTAGTGGTAGCCAACAAGTGCCAAGGCAACCAAGTGGTAGCCAACCTAGTGGTAGCCAACAAGTGCCAAGCCAACCAAGTGGTAGCCAACCTAGTGGTAGCCAACAAGTGCCTAGCCAACCAAGTGTTAGCCAAAGAGGATCTAGGCAACAAAGAGGTCGGCAACTTGGACTTACAAGAGGCCGTGGTGGTGGTAGAGGTGGTGGTGGTGGTCTCGGCCGTGGTGGTGGTAGAGCTCGACGTGGTGGTAATGGCCGTGGTGATGGTCTCGGCCTTGGTGATGGTCTTGGCCTTGGTGGTGGACTTGGCCGTGGTGATGGACAAGCGCAAGTTCATTATAGAGGAATGTTTGGATACCTAGATGGACCGTTTTCGTATGTTCCTCACTAACTATAATGTATCATATGTTCTTATTTTTTCATATGTTCTTCTTTTTCATATGTGCTTCCATTTGTTCTTATTGTCCTTACTAACCATTATGTTTCACTCATTGTAGGTATGGCGGCTTCCCAACCCAACAAACCAACGATGAAGGAGGATGGCGAAGATGAGATGGCGGGATGGTGGGAGAAGGCTGCGAAGAAGCTTAGAGAGGAGGATGCAGCCAAGCTAAAGAAGAAGAAGGAAGAGGAGCTTGAGAAGGAGAGGAAGCGAAAACAGACTGCGGCAAATGCGATGCGCGCTAGGGAGCAAGCGTTGATGAGGAAAGTTGAGGAGGCACAGAAGAAGCGTCAACAGGATTTTGAAGAAAGAACCATGAAGCTTTGGGCAATTGCAGCTGAAAAAGAAGAGAGGGACAATCAGATATTCATGGAGAGGGTGGTTAAGGAGGCTCACCTCATAAGAAAAAGGGAGGAGGAAGAGGAAGAAGAGAGGAAGAAGAAGAAGGGAAAGGGGCCTTGCTCTACGCAATAGAGCTATGTCTCCTCTTCGATTTGGTTGTGAACTACTATGTCTCCTCTTCGATTTGGTTGTGAACTACTATGTGCCGTGAACTACTATGTCTCCTCCTCGATTTGGTTGTAAGAACTACTATGTGCGGTGAACTACTATGTCTCCTCCTCGATTTGGTTGTAAGAACTACTATGTGTCGTGAAGTACTATGTGTTATGAACTACTATGTGTCGTGAAGTACTTCGTGCATATGTTCTTTTCACAGTTGTTTGCTTGCTACGTATCAATCCTACTTCACATCTGGGCGCTGCAATCTATAGTTGTTACTTACTATGTTTGCATATGCTAAAAAATTCACTAAGTCAAAGTGCAACGCCTAGCATCTGGGCGCTGCAATCTACCGTGTGGCGCCTAGCTGCTGTGGCTCTCTGGATAGCTAAAAAATTCACTAAGTCCAAGTCCAAGTGCCTCAAACTGTAGGCCTACCTTCTGTTGTGGCTGCATAGCTACAGACCTGTGCAGCGTCTAGCCCGGAGGCGCCACACTGTACAGTGCAGCGCCTGGGAGCTAGGCGCTGCACTGTAGAGTGCGGCGCCTCCAAGCTAGGCGCTGCACAAACACTTAGCGAATTTTTTGCCTCAAACTGGAGGCATACCTTCTGTTGCTCTCTGGATAGCTACAGACCTATGCAGCGCCTAGCTTGGAGGCGCCACACTCTACAGTGCAACGCCTAGCTCGCAGGCGCTGCACTGTAGAGTGTGGCGCCTCCAAGCTAGGCGCTGCACAGGTCTGTAGCTATCCAGAGAGCAACAGAAGGTATGGCAAGTTACAGACCTGTGCAGCGCCTAGCTTGGAGGCGCCACACTGTACAGTGCAGCGCCTGCGAGCTAGGCGTTGCACTGTAGAGTGTGGCGCCTCCAAGCTAGGCGCTGCACAGGTCTGTAGCTATCCAGAGTGCCATACCTTCTGTTGCTCTCTGGATAGCTACAGACCTGTGCAGCGCCTAGCTTGGAGGCGCCACACTGTACAGTGCAGCGCCTGCGAGCTAGGCGTTGCAATGTAGAGTGCGGCGCCTCCAAGCTAGGCGCTGCACAAACACTTAGCGAATTTTTTGCCTCAAACTGGAGGCATACCTTCTGTGGCTCTCTGGATAGCTACAGACCTGTGCAGCACCTAGCTCGGGGGCGCCACACTATACGGTGCAACGCCTAGCTCGCAGGCGCTGCACTGTAGAGTGTGGCGCCTCCAAGCTAGGCGCTGCACAGGTCTGTAGCTATCCAGAGAGCAACAGAAGGTATGGCAAGTTACAGACCTGTGCAGCGCCTAGCTTGGAGGCGCTATACTATACAGTGCAGCGCCTGCGAGCTAGGCGTTGCACCGTATAGTGTGGCGCCCCCGAGCTAGGCGCTGCACAAACACTTAGCAAATTTTTTGCCTCAAACTGGAGGCCTACCTTCTGTGCCTCCTCCCCCCTCTACTGGGTCATTTTCAGCCACAGTTTTCAACAATTCGTATAAGAAACATTAAGGTTCAAAAAGGGTTCACCACAGACATCATTTCTTAGAAAGGACCATCACAATAAGTTCCAGTTTAACATAGAGCTACCACCACTCCAAGTTCAACGACATAACAAATTCCACATTACAGGTACGACCACTCCAAGTTCAACGACATAACAAATTCCACTCTAAGTTCAACATTATAAAAAAATGTCGATGACTAGTGCTTTCCACGCTTGCTGGCTCCTCCCCCCCCCCATCTTGACGCTTATCTTCTTCACCTTCCTAGAAAGAGGAACCCGCTCCGGCTCCGGCTCCGGCTCCGGTTCGACATCGTCATCCAAATAGTCATCCAAAGCTGCCATCCGCGAGGTGCCGACCGTCCTTTTGCCTCTTTGGCCTCTTTGGGTGAAGTTTTCAGGTGTGTACTTGTTGATTCCCTTCCTAGGCTTCAACTCGTATGCAGACCGAGCCAGGTACGTCCCCAAGGTCATATCATCAGCAACCTATGCATCAACAAAAGGTATGGAAAGACCGTGTGTGAGGATATAGTTAGCAATGCATCAACAAATGGATATATATCATCATGACATACCTCTTGGGTGACCACACCCACATCCTCATCCTCGAAAGGTTCACCATGGCTCTGCCCCGAAGCGGGATCTGATGGTGTCGCCGACCTAGACCGTTCTGGTGATACATACTCGGGGTCACGACAACCGAAAAGGTTTGATAGCCGCCTTAACTTTTGGCCCTGGCGCTGCAACATGTACAAGTGAATGAGACATGGAACGTACCAACAAATGTTAAGTGCTAGTTTGAAGGAGATGTGAACCTTAATGAATGCTCGAAGTGCACCTTCCCCATCGCTTTTGCCAGCCGGGGTTGTTTCCAGAATAGTCTCGGTCTCATCAGCTGCTTTCTTGATCTAGGCACGCTATGAACAGAAACGGTATCAAAGTGTTAGGCAAGCGAAGATGTGAATAGTGCGAATGGAAAAGCAAAAAGGGCTAACCACAAAGTTCATCATTGGAGCTGAAGGCATCACTGAGTTGCCTTTCCTGACTAATGCGTTGTACTGGTGCTGGGCTACCTCATCAAAAACGGTGGGTTCTTCCAGAATCTCCTCAGCATACGCCGGCTGGCATACCTTCACGCGGGTACTTGCAAGAAACCATGTGAGATAGTTGTTGAACGCGATCGGGCAGTGCTCACGAAGATGGGCTCGTTTTCTAGCCCTTGCTTGCTCCACACTAAGAGCGAACTGCACGACATACTTCCTGTGATGGTTGGCCCAATCCTTGATCTTCCGCTGCTTTTTCCTATCCAACCTGCAAGTTAGAAACAGAATATTAGCATCATTGAAACCGTCGAGAAGCTGCTAAGTGCTCAAGGTTAATTATATCTTACGCGTGTAGCAACTTGTCCGTGTCCTCCCACTCTGGCGGGTGTGGCTGGAACAAACCAAACTGGCGGAACACCCGATGTGGCAGGTGAAGCTCAACCGCCCAGTTGCATATCAGTGGGCACCGCATATGCCAGAGATCTCTACCCCTAATGCATATCGGATTCAGCCTGAACTCTATAGGGTTACCAAAACTCTCTCCTTTTCCATACGGCTCCCATTCCACCTGCAAAATGGGATTGAATGCAAAATTGATATCGAGTTACGATACAAGCATGATAATCACTTATGCAATGTCGGTTCACCTGCTCAGGCGTGATCGCGTCCAGCTCGCTCTTGTACAACTTGTACATTACCGAGGGGTCATCCGTCGTCTCATTTAACACATCCCACTTGTAAGCCCAAGTGGGGAGCCGTAGTGGGTCGCCTTTATCGTCCCAATCCTCGTACTTCACGGTTTTCGGTCGTCCAACCGGCAAACGCTCCCAGCTCCATATGGAAAGTGCGAGCAGACAACCACCAATACCTCCAGTGTGCCTACAACAGGCTTCGTCCAACTGCACATAAAAGAGAACATGGTCAAATTTGCCGCAAGAGCGCATTGATAATGTATCAATGAAGTGAAAAGGAAACAACTTCATACCTGTCGATACAAGTAAGCTAGTGTCGCCGAACCCCAACTCCATTTGCTATCGAAGACAGTCAACGCCTTCAGCCACATCCATGGAGCATTCTTGCCTGTGCCATCAGCAAACATTGTCCTGGATATCACGTACCACATGTAGACACGAGCATATGTCTTCACCATGTCCTCATTAGCATCATCAGGGCAATGACAGAAGTTCGATGATATCCACGTGAAAGTAGCGCCCGCTGCGACTCTTTCCTTCTTCTTATCTTCTGCTTCTGGTTCCCGAGGCTCCGGAGGAACCATACCGATAAGGGCTTGCATCTGCGCGCGCCACCCATCAGAATCGGTGTTCATACATAAAGGATTGCCATCGATAGGAAGACCGGTGATCATAGCAATATGCTGCAGCGTCACGGTCATCTCCCGGTCCGAAGATGGAAAGTGTGTGTCTCCGGCCTCCAATGATCAATAAGCGCGGTGAGTGCTGCAGCATTGTTGGGTGGCGTCGACCGGCGGACCAACTGAATGAAAGGGAGAAGTCCTGCCTCCCTTACATACGGTGTGTACCGCTCATCATAGCGCATCCCTCCAAGGCTGATCCCGTGAGACCGAAGCTTCAGAGGTGCAAGCTCCTACAAACAAACAAATCATAACATTACATATGGGGCATTTGTGTTTGAAAAAAAATACGAAATTCATAACACCGGCCACTTTCAGTATTACCCGCTGCTGCACCGACATAGCGTACGACCGGTGTTGTTTGTCCCAATGATCATCGAGAAGCCAAACCATCCTAACAATTTCAACAAAGCATTCTTGTCAACACGATTATCTTTTCAATTTAAAAAAACTAAAGTAGGTCTACTACATGCAAGATTCAAAGCATATGTATCCAAAGCATTTTTCTCAATACGAGTATAATTTCAATACAAATAAACTAAACTAGGCCTACTTCATACAAATAACTTTTCCATAGAAATAACATGTCAATCTATGTATCCAAACTATATAAATAACATGTCAACCTATCTATCCAAACCACATTCTAATCTAACAAGGGTTCCCCAAATCTAATATATGCAAGATTCAAACAAAAGTTCCCCAAATCTAATACATGCAAGATTCAAACAAGGGTTCCCCAAATCTTCAAAATATCATATTTTCTATGGATAGAAAGAAGGGGATCGGAGGAGAGTACCTTCTACGATGGATTGGTGAAGAAATGCACGGACCAAATCGTCGGATCGGAAGGATTTGGGAGAGGGGATTGAGAGGGGGAGTGGAGAGGGCCGCCGCCCTATTTGTTCTGTAACTGGCAATGGGGTGGGTGGGGGAGGAGAGGGCTGGCGCGGTTGCAGATAAGTCACAGTGCAGCGCCTAGCCGCTAGGCGCTGCACATTACATGTGTAGCGCCTAGCGGCTAGGCGCTGCACATTACATGTGCGGCGCCTAGTTCGGAGGCGTTGCACTGCTGGGTGCGGGCCCATGGGCTGCCACGGTGGACAGAGGTGCAACGCCCCAGAGCTAGGCGCTGCACCGTAGGGTGTGGCGCCGGCATGGCGGGCGCTACACAAAAGGGTCAGGGGTGTGAAATAGTTTCGCACCCAGTTCATTCTGTGAATTGATTTCGTTTCGAGGTTAAAATTGTCAAATTTGCCGCCGCGGAGTACTGGTCTCCGGCAAAGCGATCGGTCCCTCCCTGGACGTCATAGCACGATCGAGATGCCAATGCCATGGCGCGGCGCCATCGATGGACCCGTCGCCGCGGGCGCAGATAGACAGAGATAGATCATGGCCTCAGGTGAACAAGCATATTGCACGCACTAGCAGCTTCTACTAACAGCAACAGTAGCTGGTTGACAGTAACAGTAGCAGGTGCTCGCTCCGGCGGCAAATTTGACAATTTTGATCTGTGGATGAAATCATTTCACAAAATGAGTTGCCTCTAAAAAAAATTCACTCAGCTGACTTTTTTAGTGGCGCCCGACACGAAGGCCCCACACTACACTGTGCAACGCCTCACAGATGGGCACTACACGTCTGGCCAGCGTCGACCAACTCGTCTCACCGAGTGCAGTGCAGGTCTTTGTTTTAGCTAGCGTCAACTCCTCTCATCCTCGTCCAATGGGAGCACCAGGAACCGGAGGGGATCCGCTGACCTGAGCAGACGGATCGCCGGATCGGCTGGCTAGGAATATCCTCTCCGATGCACTCTTGGTTGGTTGGCTGGTGTGCTCCTCCTGTTGGCGCGAACCAGCCAAACCCACTGGAAACCTACCCAAGGGTTAATTATCACACCCACATGCATTGCACCAGCTTGCATCGCCATCGCCTCAGGATAAGAGACCTACCGGAGTGCGGAGGCACTGTTCTGGAGCCCCTACATGCGTAGCTGCTCATCTCTGAACGCGGATCACCTAGCAACTCCAACTCGCACGACGCAAATTGTCCGGCCACGTCTGCTTAAAGGTAAACGAACACAAATCACGGCCAAACGCGCAGGAGCAAACGTACAAACGTCTGTTTTTTATCCGCTTTCGACCTATTTCCTGCCCAAATTTCGGTTGCGTTTGCGTCCAAACAGACACGCGCGGACGGAGCGGGACAAATGTGTGCCTTTGTCCTTCCCGGCTGCCTCTCTGTTCAGCCCGTCCGCCCAAAGCACGACCATCGGATTTGTGCTTCTCTTGCCCCGATGGCCAACCGGTAGATCTGCGGCGGCGGGATCGGGCGCATCCTGCTGCCGGCAACTACACCTTGCCATGGATTGGCCGGGTACCTGACCACACAACCCGGCAACATCTTCGCGCCGCATGCAGGTATTGATTCTGCCTCTAGCCGCTCGGATCTATCCCGTTGGCGGTCGCCGGCAAAAACACGCCCGGTCGTTGCCCGAGCTCGGCGCTGGCACAGCGGCTCGTCGGCTCACCTTTGCCGATCATAAAGTGCGGCGACTGCCCGAGGCAAGTCGTGCGCCACGTTTCTACCACGAAGAAGAAACAAAGAAAAACCAAATAATAAAAACTAAAAAAGAAACAAAATAAACCAAAGGAAACGAAAAATGAAAAAAAAAACTAAAGAAACAAATGAAAAATACCCGGAGAAGAAAAAAAGAAAAGAAAAAAGAACAAAAAGGAGAAAACCGGCTTGACTCACTTCAAATAGGACGTGCCCCCTTTACCTAACATAAACTCTAAACTATACCTAAACTATAGCTAGACCTGGTGGCTACGTATGCTTGCTTCTTCCTGGAGAACCAGGGATCAATTCAGCGAGACATCCCTTCCACCTTGTTGAATGCGATAAATAGTCGCCACGCCAGATAAGGCAACCGGCGCTCACGCGTAGGAATTTGTGGGCCAGCCCAACACAGTCTTCATGAGCAAGCGAACCAGCGGCTGGGTGAGCGCCTTGTTCGACCGGTCTCCATGTACAACCGGTCCGGCAGTTGACCACTAACGAGTCAAACGTTGATTTTTGAACAATTTTTTTTTCAAGAAAACCCCGAAGAAATATCAAAAAATCATTAATTAAAAAATGTTCCTGGGTTTCTAAAAAAAGGTTCACAAACTTCAAAAGGTTCACCAATTTTGAAAAATAGTTCACAAGCATGAAAAAAGTTCATCTATTTTTAAAATAAGTTCGTAAATTTCTCAAAAAATAGTTATAATTTTGAAAAAAGTTCAAATTTTTGGAAAAAGTTCACCAATTTTTGTAAAAAGTTCATGAAGTTCGGGAAAAAAAAGGTCGTCAATTTTGAAGAAAAAGTTTATCGATTTAAAATCACACCTTTAAGAAAAATAAATAAGAAAAAAAGAAAAAGAAACACAAACTGGAGAAAGAAAAAAAAATTGTGCACTGAGTTGAAGTCATGACTCATGTTCCAAATATAAAAGGTCGTCAATTTTGTGTTGAAGTCATGGCTCATATTCAGCACTGAGGGCTAACCCTCGGTCTGGTTCCAGTTGAGCTTTCCACATTAACTTTGATTTCATCAGATCAGTCGGTCTAACTTCGACGAGTCGAGCTGTGCTTGTAGAAATACTTCAGACTTATGGAAGTCTACCTATCATTCTAACTTGAACAAGATAAGAACATAAGTCACAAGATAGTAATACCATGTTCTTCTTTACATGAAATTTCAATCGCTAGCGGCATCGTCCTACCTTAAAATTTCATTTACGTGACACTCCTGTGTGAGACCACATGCTTGATTATGCTGTATTTAAATCATCTTGTAGCACTTTGAGACCAATAACGTCACGGATATTATTTGGAAATGCTCTATGCCATCCCACTACTTTTTTATGGTTGGACATACATTTGGTTGATATCTTTTCACTTGTACCATACTTAGCATATTGATGGCCCCGTGTACTAACTCACCCCCGGCCCAGAAATCTCACGACCGGCCCTGGAGCCCGACCACCACCTCCCAGCCTAACAGTTGTCGGAGCCGGACGTCCCAGCCGCCGAGAGCCCCACCGAGCTCCGCGCCCCCACGAGCGGCTGGCCTACGCCGCCGCAGCCTTGAATAGGGGAGGGAAGGAAAGTCCCCGTTGCCGCCCGCGTCGCACGGGCTTCGCCCGGCGGACACCCTCCGACAACGGCGAGGTGGGTGGGGGGGGGGAGGGGGATGAAGGGGAAGGAAGTCGCCGACGGTGGATCGAGGGCCCCCGTGACGGACGTGCGGGGCGTGTCGCGGGAGCGCGGGGAAGGGGGGGCGCGATTCTATCGAGTGCCTTAGTCAAATCAGATGAACCTGGCCAGGATCATGTATGAAAACGTCTATATTCAGCGAACCACTTGTTCCTCGGTCTCAACTAGTAGGCATGAACATTGTAATTGTCATCATCAACAGAAAATACTGTAGTACGTGACATGATCTTTGGAACAGGTGTTATTTTGATTAGCTGTCGTTAGACTATGTATAATGCCGCAGCTGTACTACGAATGAACCATGCCAAGATCATGGGATTGTTCACGTTCAACGGATCACATGCTCCCAACAGTTTTTGCCCGTGCTCTCCACATTAGTTGAGGACCAGCTGAACTTTCTTTATTCATTGTAATTGTCACTACAAATTACTTAATGCATCAGACTTGAAAAAGACTTTCAGAACTAAATTCCAGCTGGCTTTCATGCATACGCCGTTGACTTTGGCGATTATATATAGTCATGTTTAGGAAAGTGCGTACCAATATTCAAGAGAACGAATACTGCTACTGTAACTACCCCCAATCTTGTAATTTTTCATGGAAAAACGTAAACGTTAACACATCCTTTGGATTTCAAATGTGCATTATAGAAAGTAATGGCCAAAGTTGTATTATGAAGATCCTATGATTATCACAAGTTTGGAACAACAACCATTAGAAGGGCCCAATGGGTACAACATTAGGTTGTGTGCAATCCCTTGAGAACATATGTGTCTGCTCGAATAAATTTATAAATCATGTACTCCCACCGATTCATTTTACTTGTCGGCTTGTTGCTCAAATGGATATATCTAGCACTGAAATATGTTTAGATACATTCACTTGAGCGACAAGTCGGAGGGAGTACGATGTAATGTGTGTGATCATAAGCATAATTAAAGCAGATAAATTCCGCAAAAAAAATGAAAGCAGGTGAGATATATATTTCACAACACCATCAAGCATATATTGGTATATCAAAAGGTATAAATATTTTATGTGTGCATGGAAAGTCTATAAACGAACCTCAGTGTTGTATAAAGAATCTTCGAACATCTTCTCTAAGAATATAACGTGGAAGCCACTTGTATCTGAATCAAAACATATTACGTGACAGGAGAAGCCATTTCTTCAGTTGTTGTTTCCTTTAGTTCCCCTCACATTCGGTAGTTCATCAGGCAACTAGAGGCGAAGGAACCCTTGGATCAATGTACGGATTGCCGTTTTTGCTACCTTAGTTTTGTATATATTTGGTGACAATGTCAACTCCGAGAAGCATGTGATGCCTTTTGTCCTGCACAAGCATTCGCATTGTCGTCCAACGATTCAACCTACCTTGGTGGTTCGACCTTTTTCGGTGTTATCGGCGTCGATAGTGGTGTGCGGTTTGTTTCGGTTAGTGATTCCCATGGTGGGATGTTTGGTTCCAAGCTGCGCTTTGCCATAACTCAAGTTAGGTAAGTTTGATCAAGTTAGATGGGTGTTTGGTTCTAGCCACACCTAGGTCTTTGTGTGAAAGTCTCACATGTCATACACACAAAAAATATATGGCAATGTGTCATTGGGCAAGGCAAACTGTGGCTATGAATTTGAACACCTAAGATTTGCTAAGTTTGCCAAAAAATAGTGTGGCAAACTATGGCAAAGTTAGCCAGCAATCAAACAAGCCCTGATTTTGTCTTTTAACTTTTTTTTCTCCCTTCAAAGTATGACGGCAAATCATCAGTTTGATGACCTGCCTTGCAAGGCGATGTGTCCCAAGACATACCGCGTATGACGATCTTCGGTTCTCACATGTTGGTTTGCGCGGTTCAAGTGCTTCTGGAATCGCTGGGGTCGTCCGGCTTGTTCAAATTTGGTCATATGAAATTCATTCACTATAAGATTCGGAGAGTGGCAAGGAACAAAACTCGAGTTTGGAAAACCTTGGAGTTGGAGGTATCTCTTGATTTTATCAGCGAGGTCTTGGTTACTTGTGCGCGCGTGATTGGGCCGGGAGACACGAATCAGTTGCTGGGCCTGAACACAAAACCTACTCCGGGCCTGAAGATCCCATTTAAATAAACGACCAGTGTCTCAAAAAAAATTAAATAAACGAGCAGGGCGAAATTAGCGGTGGAGAAATGGCAATCGTACGCACTCGTGCCTCACCTCACATTTCCAGCGCGGCAGGGCCACACAGAGACAGGACGATGGTTGATGAGCTGAAGCAGCTTAAGGGCAAACTGGTCCACGTATTGTTTCCCAGAAATAGCTGTCGGTTAGATGCCGTAACAGGCGAGTGCGATCGATGGGAAATTGTTGGTCGCAGACGCAACTCGCAGGTGCTCCCTACGTGTGTGTATACAGGAGTGGTTTCTCTCCCCCCGCAGAAAACACATGGCCCAATGCCGGCCCTAAACTAACCTCGCAGTGCTTTCGCCATCAATCAAAGGCCAAAGGTGGTGGTACTAGTACGAACGAGACGACTCGCCAAGATAGTAAACATCAATGGCTTGGAAGTTGGAACTACTTACATCTAATTTCTTCCTCCACGGAAAGCACATGGTTCATTAACCTTCTTATAACTACGTGCTCCAGCGGTACTTTAATAGCGCCGGTCGTAATCTAATGAGGAGGAGATTAGGCCGGAGCTGTGGAAGATTACATCGACGAACCGGTAGCAGTACGTAGCAGCAGCGGCTGGGTAGCGTCTCCGGGCTCCTGCGGGGCGAGCGAGGGAAAGCGACGTGGATCATGATCGGTCGTGGATAGGATAATCTTGTTAAATCCGTCTACCTGCCGTCCACGGTGGGGCGATGGAGCGTCCGGCCCCGGCAGCCGTACGAAGCACGTGGATAAGAAGAGGCGTTGTCGTGCGACGTGGCGCCCGCGATGCGATGCAAGCACCCCTTGGCGCGCGGCAAGAGCCACTTCTTCTTCTCGGGGAAGTTCTACACTTCTACTGCAATGCAAGCTGCACGTGTTGTGTGGCGATGCGTGCGAATGCGATGGATGGATGAAACATCATCTTCTTCTCTGCAAGCAGGGATGGATGGAGCTCCAGCTTGCTGCAGAAGCAGTGTCCAATTTAATTTAATGAGAGAATTCCTTATTTGGCCCTCTCTTAAAATTTAGTTCCCTTTTTGGTCCTAAAAGAATTTTTTTTCCTTTTCTGACACTCAAACTTCATTTTGTTCCCTCTATGACATTTCCATCAGTTTTGCCAACTAACACCGTTAAATACAACATGAAAAGTCCATTTTACCTCTGGTGTATTTTGTGACCAAAATGGAAGTCAAATCAGTGGCAATATGAACTGAAATATATTACCAAATGAAACAAAATCTACAATTATCCCCTGTACAGTACAGTACACACATGCATAAATTTCAATTGAAAATTTGGACAGAGCCTCCCTTGTATTTTGGAGGCATATCCCCTGTACAGTACACATATGCACAAAAAACACACATAATTGCTCCAGGTTCACATATATGCAAACATCCCATATAGCTGGTCATCTACACACATTCAGGTTCACATAAAAGTGAAATACAATAGTCCAGGTTCACATAAAGATGACATAATAGCCCAGGTTCACAACAGGTCGCATATAGCACGTAAAGAGGGTTCACAAAAGGTCACATATAGCACGTAAAGAGCCAAAGTCCACACATATATCACATAAACAGCTCAGTTTTCAAAATGAAACATGATACGGAAAGTAATGACATGAGAATCACAAACTAAGTCTCCTTTTGCTTCGTGTGCTCATTGCAGGGCTAGCAGGGTTGAATTTCTTGCTGCGTGTACCCATTGCAGGGCTGTCAAGTGGCACCATAGGAAGGTGCGGAGTAATTTCAGCAACCTCTTTGCTTTTTCTTTTGGCATGTACCTTCACAGCAACATGTGTTTTCTTTTTGGCGACATCATGTTCGCCACAAATGGGTTGTGTTCTTGATCTAGACATACACATACATGACATACAGGTAGCCCAAGTTAACAATAGAACAATGCATAACATAACATTAGAACTTCGAAACTACCATAGGTTACCTTTTTGCTCCTCCGGATCCAAATTTACCACCTTTCCCTTTTTGCTTGGTTGTTTTCTCCAAGATTTGGCTATGGTGAGAAGAATGCACTTAGAACACAAAGGCACAATTAATTATATTTAATTATGAGCATGGTTGTTGCTAACCTTGGCGGAAAACGTATGGCTGATGGAGCATCATCCTCGCAAGGCACAATTGATGATTGAGCTGATTTGGTGGTCTTTGTCCTCTTCTTTGGTGGTCCTCTACATGAGCAACAAAAAACTAGTTAACATGTATGGTTTTTACAAAAAAAAATGCAAGTGATGCAATATACAATAAAATTCATTACCTCACAGCTAAAATAGCAGCAATGTCATCTGGGTTACCCTTCTTGCATTTGTGCCAATGATGCCCATAGTCCTTGCAAATAGGGCATAAGTGTTGGCCGCTTTTTCTTTTCTTCTCACTGCAGCCTTTATACTTCTCAGTTTTAGGCCTACCCGCTGTGGCTTTTAGTAGTGGTGGAAACATGAAGAATCCATGGTCTGATTTAGGCCACTGGTTCTTGTCAACCATGGCAGGGATTAGTTGGTCATAAGCTGCTCTAAATTTGTGAATGGAGTAAAACGAGTCCACATAGTTCTCTATGCGTGCATTGGTAAGAGATGTGATAAATGCTAGACCATGTTTGCAAGGAAGGCCAGAAACTTCCCATTGTCTACAAGAACATGTCCTGTCAAGCAAGTTGACCACAAACCTAAAGCCGCTGCCTCCCAATGCGGTTACTTCAGCAACTTCTTCTGAGCTTTCAACCACCTCCAAGTTTAATTCTCTGGTCTTTGCATTCAACTTCTTAATTATGTGGGGAAGAATCAACCCAACTAACTTTCTTGTTACCTTTCTCCTTCGGTTCCACATGATCATAATCAATTGCCTAAGCTTATCAAAGAAGTCGTCCAAGTTCAAGGACTTGTGATGCTTAATCCAATTACTGAAGCGCTCAACCAAGTCGTTTGTAACATAATCCACCTTGGAAATTGTTGAGAACTGACTCCTAGACCACAACCTAGTGTGCCACTTCCTAAGATATGCAGTTGCCGCTGGCTTTGCTATGTCCATTGCAACCCAATTTTTTTCAAATAAATATGGGTTCCATGAGTAAGCAGCAGCCCAAAGGTGGTCATCAAAAACCTTTCCATGAAATTTCTTCTTGAAGTTGGACACCAAGTGAAACATACATTCCCTATGTTCAGCCTCTGGGAACACTTCTTTTACACCTATCATCACTGGCTGCCCAGCGTCGGTGCATATGGTTAAACCCCTTGGGGATCCTATGGCTTGCCTAACCAATTGCATGAACCAGATCCAGTTCTCATTAGTTTCAGAATCAAAAACACCCATACAAACTGGATACATCCAACTATGGCCATCAACGGCGGTAGCACTAGCCAGTTGCCCCTTGAATCTGCCTGTCAAGAAGGTGCTATCTACTGCCAAGTATGGCCTGCAACCACTAAGGAACCCGTCGATGCAAGGCTTCAAAGCGACAAAAAATCTCTTAAATCTGATTTTATCTTTTATTGTGTGGTGCTCAATTATCATATGCTACCGGGGCAGCACCTTTCAATTTGTGCCTTAAAACTATACAGATTATCAAAGCTTGTATCCCAATCACCATATAGTTCCTTCAAGGCTAGCAGCTTACCCATGTATACTCTCTTGTACTTGATGTTGATTCCATGGTGCTCTTTAAGCTTCTTTCGCAATGCCTTTGGTCCTAGAGTTGCATCATCAATTAGCCAATCCTTCACATGCTCACATATCCACCGCTTGGTTGCATTCTTTATCTTCTTTTTCCTTTTTGTACTTGAGCAATCATGACCACAAGAGTTCTTTCTCACCTACAAAAGACAAACATAGATGATTAGTAAAGATCTTTTAACAATTTAAGCACACATGAGTAAAGTTAGAAATTACCATTACGGTGCACCCATCTTCCATTGTAGAAGCATATATCGTCCATGGACACTTATCTTCATCCCTTCTTGAACAATAAGCCCTGGACCTATGTGGTGCACTTTTCTCGGTGTTAAACTCAAATTCATGTTTGATTGCATGTTGAGAAAGCGCCAACTTAAACTCTGCCATATTGGGATATTTTCTTCCTTCGATCATTGGGAGATCTAATTTATCATATTCTAAATGTGGTGCAAGCTCTGCCTCGTGCACTTCCTCATCTTCCTCTACTTCCTCATCGCTCTCATCCTCGCTCTCATGATCAAGAACATAGTCTTCGTCCCTTTCTTTATCGGAACAGGGAACCATGATAAGAGGATCTAATTTATCATAATCATCATCGTCTAAATAAATATTTTCCTCATCAACACCAACATGTTCATTCTCAGGTATTGGGTTGCGAAGATAATCATCATCGTCTTGTTCTGTGCTGCTAGGTTGGATATGCACATCAATATGCCACTCCGTGATAGGCTCATATGGTTCAGATGGATCACAATATGCAACAAACAAGGCTCATATGGTTCAGATGGATCACAATATGCAACAAACAAGTGCACAACCTTTGTCTTAGAGAGTTTCTCAAACATAGACACCAATTCCTGGTCAGATGTTACTTCTGGGTCGATTTTAAGAAAAGGATCATAGTACTGAACATGTGCAACTTCCAAATAGCGAGGCGAGTACTGCTCTACGATTGATTCAACCAAGTCCTTATAATTTGTTAAGTCGGAATCAATAACCTTATCATAACAAAAGCATTTGATATCCTTCCTAGCTTTTTTTGGGTTGCCAAGCAATTTGATTTTCAGCAAATATGTTGAATTTGGATCCATCCTGTAAAAGCAAAAGATCAATTGTGCATGAACATACTTACTTCGTGTTTTAAATAAAAAATGTGACATGTGTAAACAGATTATCCAATATAACATATTTGTTTTATATGAACATAATCTTTGTTTATTGTTTCATTGTAGATTTGGCAGCAACAAATATCCATCTCTAACTACTCTGTTGCATCTTCGATCCATCTCAAGTACACTGTTTAATATGAACATAGTGTTGCATTTTGAGAAAAATCATGTCAAGGAAGGTGAAGCAAATATGTTGCATTTTGGATCCATCTCTAAGTAATCTGTTCGTTCAAGGGCGTATCATGGCAGCAAATACTCAAATATAGAGAAAACATGCACTTACCCTTGTAGCCATGCCGGAGCACTTGCATCTGAGGCCGTCGCACCTGGACCTCCCTATGCCTCCCCGCCATGGCCGCCCTCCGGCGTCGCACCTGGACCTCCCTCCGCCTCCCCGCCATGGACGCCCTCCAGTGGCGCGCCTGGAACTCCCTGTTGGAATATGCCCTAGAGGCAATAATAAAATGGTTATTATTATATTTCCTTGTTCATGATAATTGTCTATTGTTCATGCTATAATTGTGTTATCCGAAAATCGTAATACATGTGTGAATACATAGACCACAACATGTCCCTAGTGAGCCTCTAGTTGACTAGCTCGTTGATCAACAGATAGTCATGGTTTCCTGACTATGGACATTGGATGTCATTGATAACGGGATCACATCATTAGGAGAATGATGTGATGGACAAGACCCAATCCTAAGCATAGCACAAAGATCGTGTAGTTCGTTTGCTAGAGCTTTTCCAATGTCAAGTATCATTTCCTTAGACCATGAGATCGTGTAACTCCCGGATGCCGTAGGAGTGCTTTGGGTGTACCAAACGTCACAACATAACTGGGTGACTATAAAGGTACACTACAGGTATCTCTGAAAGTGTCTGTTGGGTTGACACGGATCGAGACTGGGATTCGTCACTCCGTATGACGGAGAGGTATCTCTGGGCCCACTCGGTAATGCATCATCATAATGAGCTCATAGTGACCAAGTGGTTGGTCACGGGATCATGCATTATGGTACGAGTAAAGTGACTTGCCGGTAACGAGATTGAACGAGGTATTGGGATACCGACGACCGAATCTCGGGCAAGTAACGTACCGATTGACAAAGGGAATTGTATACGGAATTGATTGAATCCTCGACATCGTGGTTCATCCGATGAGATCATCGTGGAACATGTGGGAGCCAACATGGGTTCCAGATCCCGCTGTTGGTTATTGACCGGAGAGTCGTCTCGGTCATGTCTGCATGTCTTCCGAACCCGTAGGGTCTACACACTTAAGGTTCGGTGACGCTAGGGTTGTAGAGATATTAGTATGCGGTAACCCGAAAGTTGTTCGGAGTCCCGGATGAGATCCCGGACGTCACGAGGAGTTCCGGAGTGGTCCGGAGGTGAAGAATTATATATAGGAAGTCCAGTTTCGGCCACCGGGAAAGTTTCGGGGGTCACCGGTATTGTACCGGGACCACCGGAAGGGTCCCGGGGGTCCACCAGGTGGGGCCACCTATCCCGGAGGGCCCCGTGGGCTGAAGTGGGAGGGGAACCAGCCCCTGGTGGGCTGGTGCACCCCCCCTTGGGCCTCCCCTACGCCTAGGGTTGGAAACCCTAGGGGTGGGGGCGCCCCCCACTTGGCTTGGGGGGGAAGCCACCCCTTGGCCGCCGCCCCCCTTGGAGATCAGATCTCCTAGGGCCGGCGCCCCCCCAGGGGGCCTATAGATAGGAGGGAGGAGGGAGGGAAGCCGCACCACAGCCCCTGGCGCCTCCCTCTCCCTCCCGTGACACCTCTCCCTCTCGCTGAGCTTGGCGAAGCCCTGCCGAGATCCCCGCTACTTCCACCACCACGCCGTCGTGCTGCCGGATCTCCATCAACCTCTCCTTCCCCCTTGCTGGATCAAGAAGGAGGAGACGTCTTCCCCAACCGTACGTGTGTTGAATGCGGAGGTGCCGTCCGTTCGGCGCTCGGTCATCGGTGATTTGGATCACGACGAGTACGACTCCATCAACCCCGTTCTCTTGAACGCTTCCGCTCGCGATCTACAAGGGTATGTAGATGCACTTCTATCTCTCGTTGCTAGATGACTCCATAGATTGATCTTGGTGATGCGTAGAAAATTTTAAATTTCTGCTACGATCCCCAACACTCCCTCCGCCTCCCCGCCATGGACGCCCTTCGCCTCCCCGCCATGGACGCCCGTCGCCTCCCCGCCATGGCCGCCCGTCGCTTCCCCACCATGGCCGACCGAGGCCGAGACCGGCGCAGCGTCGGCCACGCCCTCCACCGCGCCGTCCATCCCGCCACCAGTAGCAGCATCGGCCACGCCCTCCTCCATCCGTGATTTTTTTAGGGTTAGGGATCGAGGGAAAGGGGAATCGAGGAGAGTAGGGAGGGGATCGGGCGGTTGACCCAGTGCAGCGCCTGACGGTTCGCTCAACCAGTTTTTTTTTCAGCGTCCTAGCAGTGGTAAGAACGACATTTCCAGTCACAGTTAACGTCGCTAACGGCAAAAACTGACAGATGTGTCAAAGAAGGAAGAAAATGAAGTTGTGGTGTCAAAAAAAGAAAAAGAAATTTTTTATGATCAAAAAGGGAACTAGATTTTAAGAATGGGTCAAATAAGGAATTCTCTCCAATTTAATTGCCTGTCTCGTCCCAGCATGCATAAACCTTGCGTGGCATCACGTGCGGAGATGCAACGAAATGTATAACTTTTTTGGTGTAGTTGGCTAAAAATAAGTCCTACATTTTGTTATAGCGGAAGTAGTAGTTAGTGTAATCCATGTGTATTATATAGGATTAAAATGCTTAACCGATACTCCCTTTATAAAGAAATATTAAAGCGTTTAGATCACTACGGGAGTAATTTCTACGATTATACATGGCATTTTTACGGTGAGTGATACCCATGGTCAAGCTCTAGTGTTAGCTGGAGGAAAAGATTGCATGCATCGATAATTCATTTATTCATTTACCTTGCGCATGACGCATATATATAAATACAGGGTGGATCGGCCTCTATTTGTCTCTCAAGATATACAAATATACGGAGGGGACAAAGGAGGTACGGCAGTACAAATACAAGATCCTAGTCCTATACATGTACATACGATAATGTATATTCAACACCCCCGCAGTCGAAGCGTCGTCGGAGACGCAGAGACTAGACCGAAACTCCTCGAAGACAGATGTTGGTAGTCCCTATGTCATAACATCAGCGAACTGCCGAGCGGTGGGCACATGAAGAACCCGAACGCACCCAAGCGTCACCTGTTCACGAACGAAGTGAATGCCGAGCTCAATGTGCTTCGTTCGATGATGATGAACAGGATTAACGGAGAGGTAGACGGCGAAGACGTTATTGCAGTAGACGATCATGGCCTTGTGAATCTCACAAAGCAACTCCTGGAGCAACTGATGGAGCCAAGAGCACTCAGCAAACGGCATTAGCCACTATGCGGTACTCCACCTCAGCACTCGAGCAAGAGACCGTGGGTTGTCGCTTGGACGGCCACGAAATTAGCGAGGGCCCGAGGTAGACACAGTAGCCTGACGTAGAGCGTCGCATGTCGGGGCAGCCAGCCCAGTCGGCGTCGGAGTAGGCGACAATGTCGGTGAAGGCGGAAGCTGTCAGTGTGAGTCCCAAGGTCATGGTGTCACGTATGTACCGGAGATGGAGTACGCGGGAGAATTCATGGCGGCGGCGGGGATTAGGTTTTGGTGGGCGGTGGTGGCTAGGGTTGTAAGTTCAACATAGGTTCGCCACTGCCAATCTGGATCTGGATTATTTCAAACGAAATTTGCCTGCTTTTCTAACGGTAGTGTTATCCTGGTATGGTCGTCAAGCTCGCCTGATGTGTCGGATCATTGAACGAGATCTGGCCGGTGATGATTGCAACGCATGTTTCACACATTTGTCGAGTTTTACAGGACGAGATCGGTGGAGCTAGCCATCTCTGGTCCAATGTTTTCAAGCTTGCAACAGCGGAATATAACGTCACACGTACCTGTCCGTCAGCTGGTATCTCTTCCTTCGGGGGCGGACGCTCGCTCGGTACTAGCTACACGCTCGTGGTGACAACGCATGCACGCTGGTCCCAGGAGCATATATCCGTCCGACACGGGACGTACGGGATCCGATCGAGTGCGCCAGTACTAGTACCACACAGAATACAGAAAAGGGCAGGGATTCATCAGGAAATCAAATGAGCCCGGCACGGGTCACGGGAGAGGAGGAGATGCGGCGGAGCGGTCGTTGGTTCTCTTCTCCTGCCGCGCGTGACGCGTCGCCGTCGCTTTTCCACGGCGCCGAGGTGTAGCCGCGTCAGAGGCCTCGTGCTTCCTTCCTTCCTTCACCCCCTTTTCCCGATGCGAATCCCTTCTTCCACGGGCGATCCCCCGCCGCGCGGTGGTGGTTTCCGGCAAAGCGACGGGGCCGGGTCCCCGGACGTCATCGCACGATGGAGATGCCGCCGTCGGTGGACCCGTCGGCACGGGCGCGGACCGTGGCCTCACGTGAGCAGAGCATATACTCACTGCTGCTGACAGTAACAGTGGCCCTTCCCGGTTGCGTGGCTGAGAGACTGCGCGCAACAGTGTGAGTGTGTGACGGGTGAACGAGGCCGGCGTCGGAGCGTGCACCATGAGCCGGGAATCTTGGCGCGTCGCTCGCCGCCGCAGTAGCTCTTCGCTCCACTTGGGACGGACTGGCTAGTAGGATCGGTTCGGCCCGTCGACTCGTCGTCGAGCACAGGTCTTTGTTTGTTTCTAGGGTAGCGTCAACTCCTCCTCCAATGGGAAATTGGGAACCTTGTTTCAGCCCGAGCAGATCGGTCGGAATATTCTCTTTCTTCTCCACTCGCCGCCGCTGCCATTGCAGCTCGGACGTGCGCTCGTCCAGCCCCCTTCCCCTCGACGCCCCCGAGCTACCCAACCACGACCACCTGATTTACGCACCCGGCTGCCGGATTTGGAGCAGACCCGGCCGGTCTTGAGCTCGTCCGGCTGTCGGAGGCCGCGTCGCGCCATGGACTGCCCGGGCACTGGGCCGGAAGGCCCCAAGCAAGGCCGCAAGGCTGCATGCAGGTAGTGGCTCCTCCTCTAGCCGCTCGGATCCACACCGTCGGTGATCCGCCGGCAGATACACGAATGGCGATCGGCCGGGCTCGGTGCTAGCCCAAAAGCTCGTCGGCGCACCGTTGCCACTCAGTAAGTGCGACGACTGCCCAAAAAAGGTCGTGCGCCGCGTGTCTACTATGCCAGAACATCCCGGATGGGCGTTCATCAAGTGCTCAAACGATGGGGTATATGCTATTTTAGCTTCAGTTGTGCTCTCGACTAGTTGTGCTAACTTCAAATTTTATTATGTAGAATGGATGCAAGTTTTTGTATTGAAAAAAGAGTACATCGATATGTTGATAGAGCGCAATTTAGTAGATGTTCGTACACTTTTAGCTAGTATAGAGGCTAGAAACGAGACTAGTGCACTTGTTGCTAGAATAGAGGCTAGACATGAGACTAGATGTGAGGAAGCAACGTCTACTTCTTTACACTCGAAGAAGAAAGACGCACGCAAGATCGAGCCTCCACAGATCAACAATGAATGCATCGAGAAGGCACTAATCCAACTTACAGGAGCAGTTATGGAAATTGGATATCTTCTAAAATATATTCTTGTGTTTCTTGTTTTTTTGGTCTTACTTTTCTAGTCAAAATTTGGTAATGTATTCTCATGTATCAAAAATCAATGATGAAAAAAGTTATGGGCTTGCAAAGAAAAATGTACGCGGACAGAATGCGGCCGGGATGCGTCCACGCATTGGGCGCACGACCAGCGCATCCCAGAAACGGCCTAGACACGACTTCATTGTCCTACCCAAATAGACAGAATCCGAACAAAACGAACGTCCGTTTGAAGTGGTGCGCTGGAGTCGGCTCGGAGCATATACTGCGGAGAACAGAACTCGTCGAGGCCACGAAGCATATCCGGAAGCACCATCACGCGAGGGGCGACCGAGCAGTGAGTACTAAACCAGTAGCAGCACTACTTGAAAAACCATTGCTGGCGAGGTCCACTGATAAAATATGGCGTACTCTGGCCAGTAGGAGTACTATACTACTAGTACTAGTGCTGGCGCCTTTTTTTTTCCTGGCTGGGTGGGTGATTAGCTTTGTGTTTGTGATGATGTTTTATATGCAGTGCGGTGGGAGTACTATTTTGGTTTCCAGTGGATGGGTTGGGATGGATCCCTCCCGTCGTCAGGTCCGGTGGGCTGGGTTGGGGGTGACCAGGGGCTGACGGATCCATCTTATCCGCGCTGCCAAATCCAAAAGCGGCACGATGCGAGCGCGGCTACCGGCTGCCGCGCGTCGGCGCCAGCCCTGCTGGGTGGGAGCATATTCCCACGCCCCATTCCATCCATCCTCCTGCGCTCCCACCTTTGTTTAACAGGTTCCCGCTCGCTCGCTCCGTCGGCCCGTCGCGGCCGAGACCCACGATCCCGCCGGGCTCCCACGTGACGCGGCGCGGGCCCGACCTGTCTGTGGCCTGCCCAGTTTCACACGAGGTGGTTACGTGCGTGCGGTGCGGTTCACCGGGCCAAAACAGCTGAGCGCGAGACCAACATCAACATCAACACCACCACCACCTGTCACCTCTGTCTGACACGCGGGCCTGCTCCTCTGGCCAACGAGTTTCGGCTAGAATTAACACTTCTTTTCGTGCCCGTTTCCGCAAAGACCAGGGACGTGCCGGGCATGATCATCGAGGCGAAATTTGCGCGTGACACTCACTGCCAAATGCTAGCCATGCAGGAGCGACATCTGCGCAACCTAAGAGCATCTACAACCGTAATACCCATCAAACGGGCGATTCGTAGTGCCCGCACAGTCGCCTTTTCCCTCTCTTCATAATCACACACCACAAATTCGCCTACTCTATTTCATACAAACACATGCAAACAACGTTGAAACATAGTAGCAATTTCGACGTCGGACGTACACATACTTCATATAAAAGGGCCGATCATCACAGCCAATTAAAACATAAAAGCTTAATTTAAAGCATACGGGGGTGACATTAGTTCACCGCTCCCTTGTCGGTCGCTTCCCCTTGAGGCCTCGACAACTCTCCGCGGAGTAAGCATCCGCAGTGGGCGGCTAGTTGTTGGCGTCCGTCGTAGAGCCGCTGTCGTCGGAACCGGAGGACGATGAGAGGAACCACGCGAAGCGCCCGGCGACACGGCTCTCTCCGCACCGCCATGTCCGACTCCTCAAGCGCGCGACGAAGAGCCGCCGCTTTCTCGGGCGTCGGCGGCGTGCGTCGGTCTCCGCCAGATGTAGGACCGACGGATAGCTAGGCGGAGTTGTGCGTTGTTGTCTTTGGCGGGCAGCGGCCGAGCAGACCCGCAGAATGCGTTTTACAGTTGGTGAAAAAAAAAAAACAGGTTTACGGGCCGGCGAGGGTGGCGGCCGAACAGACCCCGTATAATGCCGACCCGCAAAATGCGTTTACAGTTCGCGGAAAAACGGATTTATGGGCCGGCAAGGGCGGCGGCCGAGCAGACCCCGCAAAGCAACATACCCTGTCGTTTCCGCATTTGAAGAATGCCCACCCAGGGGTGTTTCAGAGTGCTAGATATTAGCCGCAGTACTGTCTGCATGCAGTCGTCGCACTGTATGAGCGGTATCGCGCGAGCCGGCGAGCCGCTGCGCGAGCGCCGAGCCCGGGCGACGGCCGGCCGAGACCATGCTGGCAAACCGCCAGCGGCGGGTAGAGAACGAACCAGTACTTGCATGCGGCTCTGGGGCTTTGCCGTGGCTGTGCGGGGTGCTCCCCGACCAATCCATGGCTTGGCGCAACCACTGGTGGCCGGAACCGCCAAATCCAGCGGCCGCGGCAAACAACCGTCGATCTGCAACTTTTCGGCCGGCGGGCAATATCTCGGGCGTGCGGCGGCCCGCAGGCGTGATCCCGACGGCTGGTATGACCGGAATCGTAGGCGGCGGCCAGGCGGCGGTGGGTGGAAAAAAGTGCGGGTTGAAATGTCCCTCCCACCAACCGCTACCGCTATATACCGGGCACCGACGGGGCGAGGGGAAGAACCCGCGTTTTTGAGGGTAGGAGTGGGAATTTTGCCGCGCCCCGCAAATTTTTTAATGGTCGGACGCGTTTGCGAGGTCTGATCGGACAACATTTTTCGAGCGGAACCATACTTTGACGGTTATTTTGCGGGTCGGGCCATTATACAGGATCCGCTAGAGACGTTCTAAGTACCCCAAATTTAAGAATGCTTATAGTAGGCCGTCCGGCCGGTTGCCTCGTGCCTAAGCAACGAACGACGCAGCAATCAAATTCAAACCGTCCAACGTACTAGCCACTAGAGCTTACTCCAAGTTTACAGATATTCGTCCAAGATGCGACGAATAACCCAATTCAGCTTCTGCTACTGGACGTCCATGGCAGGCACAGCGATTAAAATAGCCCCCCAAAAATAATAATATCCTACTCCTTACCACAGTGTGCGCCACAATGGCCGGGAAGAAGCACCGATGCAGCGCACCAGGCAGCCCGCAGGCAGACCCCAAACCCAAAGCCGAATTGGCCACAGCCCCGTCGTAGTACTACTAGTTGTATTTGCGACCGACCGACCAGATGAATTTGACTCCATTTCTTTTTCCTTCTTTTTTCTTTCATAAAGAAAAGAAATAAAGAAAAGAAAAATGGTTTCCGCACACTCGCGGGGCAGCAGATAAACTCGCACGCAGGCGGGCACGTAGGAGTATATAAAACCACTGTGGCCACCAGCAGCCACAAAAACTCTCTCTCTCTCTCTCTCTCTCTCTCTCTCTCTCGAAATCCCTCTCCCTCTTTCCATTTTCCTCCCCCTTTTCTCCTCGCCCGAGGGGATCGATCGCGCGCGATTTAATCCCCTCCCTTACGAAATCCGCGAGCGACCGAGGTCGCGGCGAGCCCGGCCCGGCGGTAATGGCGGTGGAGGAGGTGGCCGAGAGCTGCGGCAGCCACGCGGCCGCGGCGGCGGGCGGCGGAGGCGGGGGGTCCTCGTCCCCGCCGGGCGCCGCGGGGTCCGGGGCCGGGGCGGGGGCGCAGTCCAGGAAGCAGCAGCAGCAGCACCACCACAAGCTGGAGGTCTACACCGAGGTGCTGGCGCGCCTCCACGCCGCCGAGGAGCGCGCCCCCGGCTTCGACGACGACCTCTGGAGCCACTTCAACCGCCTCCCCGCGCGGTAACGCTCCTCCCTCCGACGACGCGCGCTGCCAATTCAACGCATGGGTGCGACGCGGCGGTACTGACGAGTCTCGATTTGGCGTTTCGGGTTTGCCTGCAGCTACGCGATGGATGTGAACGTGGAGAGGGCGGAGGACGTGCTCACGCACAAGCGCCTCCTCGAGCTGGCCAAGGATCCGGCGCAGCGCCCGGCCTTCGCCGTGCGGGCCGTGCAGGTGACCCGTTCGCTCCTCCTCGCGACGGCTTCTTCCCCCTCGTGCTCGTGCTGGTTTAGGAATGCGATTCGGAGCGCCACTGATGTGATCGACCGCTGTAGATGACTTGAAATTCGATTGTCCGGAGTTGTATTATATGGTCTGACTTATGTGCTCATCGTCCCTGGTTGGCTGGCCTCGCTGGGTTGGGGGTTCAGTTTTCTGCCCTTCAGATCTCCTTTTTTATAATCATTCCATCCCATCACTACTGAAGCTTAGTCAATGACACTCATTCTCGGTGGTAACACGCGTTTCATCGTCCAGAAGAATGGGGACATTTTATAATTCTCTTAAACTGGATTGGTGTTCTTATCTATGAAGGAATTGGCTCATTGGCACTTAGTATTACCACTTCCGGATACAGCAGTTGTTTATACGGTCAGCAGCACCAACTAGGAAGGAGCCTTATGGGTATCCCGTCACCACTGTATTTGAGATTTGAGAGTTGCCACGTTAGGTCTTTTGAGTGGTCTAAATGCTAACACTGCCAGGAAGTAATTTTTTTGGTATTTACTTGACTGATGGAGTATCAAACTGTTAAAAATCTGTTGTACTATGAATATGATGTTCAAAGAGTAGATGTAGGGTGGGGTCCTAGAGCATTTTTAAAATGAGATAAAAAAAAGCCTGAACGTTCCCTCTGAGTGTAGCATATTTTGATTGATTTTAACCACTTACTTACTGAGTGAAAGTTTAAGCTCACCCATTATTAGCTGGCAGCGCCGATGCATTATTTTATTCCCAAGTTGTGCATTTCTTTTTCTTTAACTGCAAAAATAGGTTCTAACTTGCAGTCTGCTGTGAAACTTCTATGCTGTTCATTGTCCTTATTTGAGTCTTGATTCATTAGGTATCTCCAATTGTTGATGGGAATCAGACTGATGCTGATTCACACACTGCAGGGGAGGAAGTTGCTTCAAGGCTGTTGAATAGGCAACAAAGGTACCTGAGCTTTTCCATCTGTTACTAAATATTTTTTGCTGATTGGAAATTGTCTAGTATCTTTCTTATTCCATGCATTGCAAAATATACCTCTACCAGTGGTTCAATTTTCCTTCATTTCTAATATGTACAAGTTATGTTCAGCATCCACCCTCCTCCTGCTTTCGGTTCATCTACAAACCTTGAGGCCCTTGCGCTTGAAGCTAGTAAGTCGCAAGGCCAAGATCAGGATAGCACCTCAGATAATGTTCGATCTCTCTACAGGTAAGACTTTGCTAGTTACCTTTGCCTCTATTTTATCCTCATACAATATTATTCTGGTTAAATCAGTATGTGTCACTTGATAGTTAACATATTATAGGTATATGATTATTGCATTTTCTCGGTTTGTAAGTGCTATTTCCTTTGTCGAGGACACTAATTTGGTTGTATTTGTATGCCATACAGACCCATGCATGAAATTACGTTCTCTACCATTGACAAACCAAAGCTTCTCAGCGAGGTAAACAAGGATCTCTGTACATTTGTGGATTTTATTTGGGATATCTGTTTATATGTTCCTAGATTTTTTAACAATATAATTCATGATATCAAACTTGAATAAATACGAGTTCGCTGAATATGTGTGTTTCATCTATTTGTTTAGTGATGCCATGTTTTCTGATGCCCCCAGCTGACATGTCTGCTTGGTGAGATTGGTCTCAACATTCAAGAAGCACATGCATTTTCGACAAATGATGGCTACTCACTTGACGTGTTTGTTGTTGTTGGTTGGCATGCTGAGGTATGTCGGTCCCTCATTTTGTCTTTGTACCCATGATTTTGTGTTTCGTCGCTGTTTAACATTTAATGATCTGTTCATTTATTTAGGAAACGGAGGATTTAATAGAAGAATTAAAAAAAGAAATCAACAAGATTGAGGAGGTGAAACAGAGACACATATACTTCATTGCAATTTAGTTAGTCCCAGTTTCACATGCTTGTTTTCTTCATGCTCATATTTTGCTTTGGCTTGAATTGGGCAGACACAAGCATGGTCTACATCTCATTCATGGTCTTCTCCAGTTGAAAATATGCAGATCGTGGAGAACTCAACAGCCGATCATGTTGCTATACCTACAGATGGTGCCAGTGAATGGGAAATTGATATAAAACTACTCAATTTCGGGAATAAAGTAGCATCTGGGTCATATGGCGATCTGTGAGTGTTCACTCCTGGCTATCATGAAAATTTATTTTGAGTTTTCGCGCAGTCATGTAACTGACTCGTTCTTTTACCAGTTACCGGGGTACATATTGTAGTCAAGATGTAGCTATTAAAGTGCTCAAACCTGAGAGGGTAAATGTGGACATGCAACGTGAATTTGCCCAGGAAGTTTATATTATGAGGTTTGTTACATCATATGCTCTGTTTTCTCAATATACTTTAAGGCTTTTGCACATAAACCTGTGTTTCCCCCCTCTGTGTATTTATGTCATCTCACTTAGTCCTGTTTCTTCTGTTACACAATGAATGCCATTCCTCTGTTTTTGAGTCGCCGACTAATCGCCGATTAGTCGCCGACTAATCGCCAAGTCGTCGCGGCGTGGCTGGCTCGCGCAGGCGACTTGACTCAGGGAGCGAGTCGCGCGACTCGCGTGGCTCGCCGGCGACTTGGTGCGATTAGTCGCGTGACTCGCTGGCTCGCTGGCTCGCGTGGCTTGCTGCTGCTGTATATGTGATCATGTGGGGACTGGGGAAGGAGGATGACCGAAGGAAAGAGAGCGCAGGGTGGGCTCTATAGGTGTTCTGCTTAGATGTAGTATATGAAAGAGAGCGCAGGGTGGGCTCTATATGTGCTCTGCTTAGATGTAGTATGTTTTCTCTGCTGTATATGTGCTCTGCTGCTGCTGTATATCTATGTGCTCTGCTGCTCTATGTACTGTTGTGCTATGGCGACTTGGGGCGACTAATCAAGCCAAGTCGCTGACTCAAGCCAGCAAGCCACTAGCCGCAGCCTCGGCGACTTGGCTTGACTCGGCGACTCAAAAACCTAACCATTCTTAAAAATATTAATCTCAATCTCTCAGATGCTCTGGTTGTCACGTTTTCTCTGCTGAAATATTTACTTTTAGGATGCTAAGATGATAAAGATCCACCCTTGCTGTCATTTACCTGTCAAACATCTTATTCTCTCAGTTCTTTGCCTGCTTTACTAACTGATGTCTGACAGTACAAGTTATGTAATTATAGCTACATGTTAAAAGTATCACCCTTAGGGATCAGTTTCTTCCAGTAGTGCTCCTCTGTTTTTCCATTTATCTTCTAAGTTCATGAAGTATACATTGGAATTCAGGAAGGTTCGTCACAAGAATGTTGTGCAGTTTATTGGTGCATGCACTAAACCCCCAAGGTTATGCATAGTCACAGGTATGATTAAACAAAGCCCTTCCCTTCCAAGTTTCCATTTTCCTAGTGTGGCAGTGACAGTAACAATGACTGAACCTGCATTTTCTTCACTCGTCCAGAATTTATGTCCGGTGGGAGTGTGTATGATTATCTTCATAAGCATAAAGGTATCTTCAAGCTCCCTGCCTTAGTTGGAGTTGCAATGGATGTGTCAAAAGGCATGAGCTACTTACACCAAAATAATATTATTCATCGGGATCTGAAAACCGCCAATCTTCTTATGGATGAAAACGGGGTAAGTATTGTCTTCTTCCAATTATTCATGATGCATGCATCCTTGGAAATAATGTTCCACAAATCATAGCCCGAACTCCTAGACATGCCTCCACTTTTCCAGGTTTTCTGTAAAAGAATAACAGGTGTTAAGTCCCCCCCCCTCCCTCTCAAAAGATGTTCTATCACAAAAATAAGAGGGGTTCTCCTATAACACAATGTTTATCTGTAATATTTGGTCTACTTAGCCAAATCTTGTTTGTGATTGATGAGTGGCTGGCCACTGGGATTGAACCTTCTTCCTGGTTGGGAGTACATGTGATGAATGTGTTACTGCAAACCGTTGTTTCGTTTAGTGCGTGATTCAGTAAGAAGAATTGGCTAATTGTTCTAACTGATTGTTTCCTTCTACAGATGGTTAAGGTTGCTGATTTTGGTGTTGCACGTGTTAAAGTTCAGTCTGGAGTAATGACTGCAGAAACCGGGACATACCGTTGGATGGCCCCGGAGGTGATTTCTCTATCATTACTATGCTACCGCTATCACAACTTGGTTGTTATGTAATACGAATGCTAAATTTAAGCTGTAAAGAGCAGATTCTCCATTAGAGGTTGCGAGCCTGAATACCCAAGCTCTGAGTTCAGATTGACAGATTGACAGGGTAGGAAACACCTGGCCACCAACTTCTTCATTGAAAAAGAAGAAACCACAGAGTTCAACAGTTGTGAACTTGTGATCTAAAGCATTCTGGTGCAACAGCAACCTATCAATGTTTTAGTTACAACCCTTGGAATACGGCACCATCGCACCACCCCAAGGATGAACACTTGTGAGACCAAAATAGAACTGCTATCCTCTAAAAAAAAGAAGTAAAAAACTGCTACCAGACCTACACAAGGATGCTAGACATAATCTTACTCAGATATTCACCCATCAGTTGGTAGTGTGTTGTAGTGTAGCAGCAGTTGCATTTTTCCTCATGTTTTTCATCTCCAACTCCTGAAGCTTTCTTTTCGTCAGTACTACATGATTCAGGGTCGCTCTCTCACCTGGCTTCCAGTTCCCCCTTGCTCCTCTCTAGTTGATTCAGTTTCAGAATTTGTCATATCTGCGTCTAGGTGTTGAGAAGCTGCTGTAAGCACCGCGAAAATATCAACAAACTAGCACATGATATTTTGTTAAAATGTAAATCATTCCTCATCTTTTTAGATTAACCATAATGCAGAAGTAATCATGTTTGCATCTTCAATTTTAGTATGACTGCTCCATCATTTGGACATTGATTCGTCACTTATCAATTCTGAAAAGCTCAGACCAAACATTCTGAATCGCCTCGCAAATGAGACGAGGCACTGCTCTGAGTTCATTTCGATGGCATTGCTTGACATGTGGGCAACATTGTATTGCTCCATATGCTTGATAGAAGCAAGGAGATTATTTTGTTTCTTTGCTATTTTTGAAACTAAACGGGAAGTTTCATTCTTAAACCTCTGTTTAATTCCCCCCAAAAAAAAAACAAAAACCTGCATTTAATCTTTAGCCAGCAAATTATTATTTATTGGTAGAGATAGTGTGCAAACCGATGTCATTAGCTCTGATTGTTACCTCTTTATCTTTTTTCACAATAAATTCATCTACTACCATTTTCTGTATCTTAATAGTGCAGTGGCGGTGAATTCAAGAAATAGAGGTCATCAGTGAAATACTTTTGATTGATATATCACCTTACAAAGTTTTATCTGTTATAGGTTATAGAACACAAGCCCTACGACCACAAAGCTGATGTTTTTAGTTTTGGAATTTTGTTGTGGGAACTGCTCACTGGGAAGGTACTTGCATCACTCTTCTGCCACTGTTAGTTCATTATGTTAACTGCATTGTTTTAAATGAGTTAGTAATTTGTTTATACATCTATTGCTTGCAGATTCCTTACGAGTACCTGACACCATTACAAGCAGCTGTAGGTGTGGTTCAGAAGGTAAAATTGCTTGTCCTTTTTCCATGACCGTAGTCTTCTTTGTTCTTGTTATGTTCAGACATGGATTCTTACTCAACCTATCATGTCCACCACACAGTACCATGATAATGATCATATATGTTTTGGGCTACTACTGCTATGTTCAGACATGGATTCTTACTCAATTTATCATATCCACCAACCATAATAATGATCGTATATCTTTTGGATTACTGCGCACAGATAACATAACATGGTTTGAGTTTCTTTTGTTCCATGATATCATGGGATTTCAAGATATGATCAGTGTTAACATACTCTTAGGAATGGTTTGCTGACGCACAAGCAAAACGAATGTTATTTGGACATCGGTGCTTTGTTTACCACTTTGCCTGATCAATGGTGTTATAGTGAAACAGTAACATCCATCTAGTCGTGTTTATGAACTCTGTGACTGCAGATAAACATACGTACTCTCCGTACTTCCTAATTTAAAGATAAATGCAGAGATATAATTACCTTATACTCCCTCCGTTTCCAAATGCAAGTCTTTGTACAAATTTCAGTACGGATACATACTGATGTATATAGACATATTTTAGAGTGTAGATTCACTCATTTTGCGTTGTATGTAGTCCATATTGAAATCTCTGAAAGGACTTATATTTAGGAACGGAGGGAGTACAATCTTATTAACATGTCAATCTTGCTTCTCAGGGATTGCGGCCCACAATACCAAAAAATGCTCATGCAAAGCTTGCGGAGCTCCTTCAGAAGTGCTGGCAGCAGGACCCTGCTGAAAGGCCAGATTTCTCCGAGATATTAGAAGCTCTCAAGAAAATAGCAGAGGAGGTTTGTGACTGAGACTTGCTTTAATGCATCGAGGTTTACGTGCTTATCAAAGTGATGGCGCAGGTTGGAGATGAGCACGACGGAAAGCACAAGGACAAAAGCCTGGGGGGATTCTTTTCGTCTCTGAGGGGGCGAGGACACTAAGGTGGCGCAGGCGTACCTGGTTTGCAATCCATTTGGACGGGCCTGAGCGAAGATCAGCGCCTGTTTGTCAGCATACCATCAGTGAACTGGGCTGGATGGCAACTTTTCAGTTGTAGTTCCCACTCATCGGCTGCAGCCAATAGTTTTTTTTTGTCTGGTTATTTACTTCCGGGTTCAATTACATGTAACATAGGGAGAGAGTGCTTGTGGACTGTACATTATTTAATCTGATCTCCTCTAACAGGCTGTAACTTGCACATGAAATAATAAGCCTAGCTTAGGGCGTGCTGTGATTCTTTCACTTGCGAACTATCTCTTTACATCCTGCCGGCAGCTTGAATGTTCTTGCATGGCTGGTTTTTCCCCAACAAAATTTCTGTCTCGGTATGATGCTATCCTGATGTTCTTATCAGCGCGCTGCGTGTTATTGTCTTGTGAAATGGCGAAGGCACATGCATGCCCAACTCTCCTCTGAACAAAGATGAGTGGGAGTTGGCTGCTCATTCGTGCCAAGATTCTTGTGATGCTCCGTGGCCCTTATGATGCTAAACTTGCATCACCAGCTTACTTTCCTGCTCCCCTTGGATGAAAGGGCCAAGAAATGAATAAAGTGGTGTTGCGGCAGGCGACAGAGCTTAGCTTTTACTCTTTGCCTGCGGAGCCACTGTTTTTACGTAGTACTCCACGAATGAAACGCACCTGTTTTACGCCGTTGGTTTAGATCAATATAACCATTTGGTTATGGTTGTACTATTATCTTAAAACTGATCGTTTGCTTCTTTTTACAAACAATAACTTCTGGTGGCCATGTAAAAAAAAAACCTAATGGTCGCATGATGTGTTGTTTGCAGTCCCTGACTGCATTGTCTGCACAAATTCCGTGTCGATCAAAAGGACATACAAGATCTGCTTCTTGTTGGATTTCCCAAGGAACTACTTTTCTAGTTTTAGGATGTCACAGCAATTCGTAAAATGTGAAGTGCTAAAAGCTTCTGTATGGTGAATTTGTTGTAAAACATGATTAGGGGGCTAGATCCATGGCCTGCCTTTTGCCTTTTCTTTTTCCCTTTGTTTCCTTCTTGCCCCTCGTCAATATTCACTCATTTTGATCTGTTGTCCTACTGAATTGATTCCCTCGTTTGCTTTCCCACTTTAAGCATCTTGTCTTTGCTTGATCAGAGAGTCATGGAACCTATCATATTGGCCAGTGGATGAGTTAATACATATACTTCACCTCATTTCAGCACTGGTAACCTAGGCTCTGGCCACCATGGCAGGGCTTGGGATTGGAGCACCAATCGTGAAGGTGTATCATGAGAAATCTATAATCTTACCGGATGTGTCAAGGGTGCTTGCATGCCTGTATGAGAAGGAAATCGACTTTGAGAGAGAGACATTCTCCTCTTACAAGAGCCTACTCAGACTTCAGGTACGTGGTGTCTCTAATTCTCAACTCTGCACGGAGTTAACTGTTCAAGACCATAGGCAGTCTAATATCAGTTTCTAGCAAAACAGTTCAATACCATCATTACATTTTGTTCATGTGCACTCTACAGGCATCGAGCCATGTTCCAGTTCCATTCTATGATGGACCTAATAAATTCCTAGAAGGTAAGGTTTCAGATTTGTGAAGTTCAATTACCATTTCACTTTAGTCCTACATGTCTGGATGCTTATCCTTCTTTCCTACAGTTAAATGATCTTGCTAGTTAGCCTGCTACAAGGACATTTATTGGGCCTTAACTAGGAATCTGTATCAGAAACAAGTGAAAAATCTAGATAGTCTGGCAAAACTTTGTATTATCTGCTAAAGCACACTAGTGTTTGTTGTCAAATTATATTCTTGAGACTTTTGGCATATGCAGGCTCCATTCTCAGTCACTCACCATACCCTATCTCCTTCATTTTGCATGGTAGTTAATCAATGTAGTTAGTACTTCCTGCTTGTCCCTAAAGACTCCCAAATAGTTTGTTCCAAAACAGCATTGTGAATTTTACTGACTTACATCACGCTGAAAGAACTACGATCATGATTAACTTGCCATAAAAGCAGACTCCAGAAATATAGCTTCCATAAAAATAATAGATCAGAGAAATTCATGTTACTTGGGGACGGCAAATCAGCTAAACACTGTTATTTTCTTTTGATGTAATTTGTTCCATCAGCTAAACACTAGTATTTATTTTCGTGTAATTTGTTCTTAGAAGCTAGATGACCCATCATGTTGTTGTTTTTACATTTTGTATGACTAATATTATCCAATGACAAACTCTTCCATGGACCATGGAAGATAAATCCTAGGTTTGCCATGGTTATGTGTTGATTGTATGGGAAAACAATCCTGTAATTCATAAATAAAATATGTAGGATGAATATTGTCACTGCTATATGTTTTGTGTGGTAATAAATAACAAAGTCGAGCATTAGAACACTATGTAAGCTCTCCCATATATTGGCTGAGCCCACACTGAAAAATCTCATCAAGAACTTGAGATGAAAGCCATGTTATGTGGGGCTGGGTAAGAGCTTCCTTCCAAACCAAACTATAACAAACTAAAGGCACATCATAAATCATGTACATGTTCCAGTCTGTATATTTCAGTGCTTGTCAGGAGCTCATTATGAAACTGCAATCATGGAAGCTGTTCTAAAATGGCTTTTTACAGTGGACAGTAATGATTATTGGTGGAATTTCAGTTTTTTTTTCTTTGTGTTAGGTAAGTTTAAGGAATGTGTAAAGACAATGATGTTTCTTCATGTGTAGATGGACTTTGATCATATGATTATTTAAGCTGTATAGACAATGATGTTTGATTAAGCTATGCCGTCCATTTTTGATTAAGCTATGATGTCCTTTTGACCGATTAAACTGTAAACTGTTAGCATTTCAGTCAAGATGGGAAATTGCTTTCTTTAAACTTGCCAACTGTGAAAATATGTATGCTGAATTGTGCCTGAAGAATTTTGGCTTTAGTACATGTTGCCATGCCAAGGACAGTGAGCGGGTTTTATCCAAATGAACACATAATTTTTCTCATGCTGTGTTTTTTTTATCACAACAACAATCCTCTTGTCCTAGATACGGTTTTAAGGCACTCAAGCAACATATTTTAAATTATGTACCAGCATAAGTATATAACAAAAATAGAAGAGCAAATAAATGTTCCAACAGAGATATAATTATGTAAGATGTGCTATAATATAGTTTCTTTCGACAGTTGATGTAATAATTGTCATACTATCTTTCTTATTAGCACTAGGCGTTAATATTTGGCGTGCTAATAGGTATAGGACTTTAGTGGGCTGAATATAAAACCAGTATACTTTGACACTCCAGAAGATCATGTTGTGACCCAAGGAGCCTGGCAGTTCCGGAGAGCACATACTTTCCATTAAGAGAGGGGATGCAACATGATCCAAGATGAACTGCTCCTCATACTTATTTCTCATAGTAGGTGGCACATAAAGTAGAACTGATGTCTATTTTGCCAGTAATAAGGAAATTTTATCATTAATACTGAAATACATATATATTTAAATTTCAACTGCTCTCGGTGTTCACACTTTATCCTAGATTTTCTTGTATTCCACTCTTCTGGCACTTTTTCTGTGCTAGTGAAAAGAAGTCTTCATGAAAATGATCATTAGTTTATGCTTATTCGAAATTTATGTTTGTCTTCAATTCCAGAATCAAGAGATATCTGCCGCCATATAGCAGAGACTTATGAAGATCATGGATACCCATTTCTCCTTGGGAAGGATTCCCTTGAGAGGGCTTCCATCGAGGAATGGCTCCACCATGAAGAGCATAATTTCAACCCTCCGAGCAGATCCTTGTTCTGCCACTTGGCCTTTCCCGTTGCTGAAGAAGATGATGATATAGACTTGCAGATGAGAAAGCTAGAAGATGTTCTGGAAGTTTATGAGCAAAGGCTTGGTGACAGTGAATTCCTTGCTGGCAACAAGTTCACTCTTGCTGACCTAGTACACCTGCCAAACTCCTACCACATCACAAATTCTGAAAAGTTTCTGTACCTATATGATTCAAGAAAGAATGTGCAGAGGTGGTGGCATGCTATTTCTAGCCGGGGTTCTTGGCAGAAGGTGCTGAAGGTTATGCATGAGGTGGAGCGGCAGAACAAACAAGAGGAACTTGACAAGCAGCAGCAGCGCAAACAGGAAGAACTTGAGAAGCAGCAGCGGCGTCAGTGGCGGAGACAGCATCCTCCAACCAGCAGATCCCCGTTCCGTCTAGACTCCCGGGAGCAACCCAGCACAAAACCTCACACGATATTGGTTCGCCCCCCTGCTAGTATCATCGCTCCCAAGGCTCCTCAAGCAGAGGAGCCTCATCCTACTGAAACTTCCCGTGATGAAACACCAGTCTCCTCAAGCCCAAGTATCCCTACTACTCATAAACCTTCAGATGTCCGAAGCAAACATACTACCATTTCTACTACACATGAAGAAACTCCACCAGCCTCCGTCCAAAGTACTCCCAGAATTGCTAAAAAGTCTCCTATTCCTGTCGAAAGAAGAATCAATTTTTTTACCCCAGCTACCTCTCCTACCACTACTGAGAAGCCCTCAAGAATTGGTGTTGATAAGCCCAGAATTGGAGACGCCTCACTAACTTCTGAAGCCACCGAAATAGACCTCCCTACTAAATCCAAGCCAAGTTCATCCAAAAAAGCACCTAATAACCTTCATGTGTTTGATTTCTATGAGGCAAGCAGACATACTGATGAAGCAGAACCTTATACTGGACCCACCTCATCAAAACCTTCAGAAATGCTGGACGAGATATCTGAAACTGATGGGCCAAGCAATGCCATTGATCATGCCGAAACCAGTCCAAGATCAGCTAAAGAAGATTCTGACCGACTCAGGGCGTCAGGTTTCTGGACTGAGAACACAGCCCCTAATGCTGATACTGAGGATAAGAAATCAGTTCGATACACTGAGCGTACTTCACAAAGACCTGTTGGAAATATTTCTAGTAGAGCTACTGACCAGAGAGTTACATATACTTCTCCTGAGAAGCCCCATTCAACTGAAGCTCATCAGAAACTGCAGTCTGAGCAGTGGCATGCTGCTGCAGCTGGGTTCCCTGCTGACCGCAGAAAAGATGCTTCTCTCCCTAAGGGTGCAGGAGATGACACTCAAGCTATTCCATTATATGATGATGATGATACCAACCAGGAAGCCAGAGAAACTGCATCTGCACCAAGGCGAACAAGAGCTCAAGATCCATATGATACCCCTGAAGGAACATCATCTAGATCACAACCTATCAGTGCTCCACATGATGCTGTTCCTCCGCCCAAGCGAGCAACATCTGAAGGCCCTTATGCACGAAAGGATGTTGTGGAAGCAAGAAGGTTCCGTGTTGACCGCAGAAAAGATGTTCCTCTCCCGAAGCGTGTACGAGATGACACTCAAGCTACTCCATTATATGATGATGATGATACCAACCAGGAAGCCAGAGAAACTGTGTCTGCACCAAGGCGAACAAGAGCTCAAGATCCATATGATACCTCTGAAGGAACATCATCTAGATCACAACCTGTCAGTGCTCCACATGATGCTGTTCCTCCGCCCAAGCAAGCAACATCTGAAGGCCCTTATGCACGAAAGGATGTTGTGGAAGCAAGAAGGTTCCGTGTTGACCGCAGAAAAGATGCTCCCCTCCCGAAGCGTGTACAAGATGACACTCAAGCTATTCCATTATATGATGATGATGATGATGATACCAGCCAGGAAGCCAGAGAACCTGTATCTGCACCAAGGCGAGCAAGGGCTCAAGATCCATATTATACCTCTGAAAGAACATCATCTAGATCACAACCTGTCAATGCTCCACATGACGCTGTTCCTCCGCCCAAGCGAGCAACATCTGAAGGCCCTTATGCACGAAAGGATGTTGTAGAAGCAAGAAGGTTTCCTGCTGACCGCAGAAAAGATGCTCCCCTCCCGAAGCATGTACAAGATGGCACTCAAGCTATTCCATTATATGATGATGATACCAGCCAGGAAGCCAGAGAAACTGCATCTGCACCAAGGCGAGCAAGAGCTCAAGATCCATATGATACCTCTGAAGGAACATCATCTAGATCACAACCTGTCAATGCTCCACATGACGCTGTTCCTCCGCCCAAGCGAGCAACGTCTGAAGGCCCTGCACGAAAGGATGCTGTGGAAGCAAGAAGGTTCCCTGTTGACCGCAGAAAAAATGCTCCTCTCCCAAAGCATGTACGAGATGACACTCAAGCTATTCCATTATATGGTGATGATCATGATACCAACCAGGAAGCCAGAGAAACTGCATCTGCACCAAGGCGAACAAGGGCTCAAGATCCATATGATACCTCTGAAGGAATAGGAACTTACCACTCTTCATCATCTAGACCACATCCTGTCAATGCTCCACATGATGCTGTTCCTCCACCCAAGCAAGCAGCATCTGAAGGCTCTCGACGTGCAACTGCACCATACCTAGCTGCTCAAGAGGTTTTCCAGCAGGGTAGGAAGAGTCCTGCATCAAGGCCAATAGTGCCTCATGATGCCCAAGGCAGCACCGAAGAAGAAGAAACTGTGGAATCATCATCCAAAGCACATCCATTGGATTCTCATCTGGCTGATGTTCGTCCACCTAACCAATTTTTGGATGAAGATGGTTATGGTGCAAGTACACCATTGCAAACAGGAGATACAGATGATCCATATAATGGGAAGCGAGATAGAGGCGCTGCTGCTCCAAAGCGGATGATGTCTCAAGATGCCTTTGAAGAAACAAAGATGACTGATTCTGCATCATTTGAAGCACAAACATCAGATCATCGGCAAGCTGATGCTCCTCCACAAAAGCAACGGCCAACTGAACATCCTCTAACTACTGCTTCACCATCCAAGAAAAGATATTCTGATGATGAAGATTCGGCCAAACAAGCTAAGCATGCTCATCAGAAACTGCAGTCTGAGCAGTGGCATGCTGCTACAACTGGTTTGAGTAACCTAAAGGGAGAAACTGATGATTTTATGCCTCCTACTCAACAAGAAAAACCTAGCAAAGATGTGCAACATATCTCATCACAAGATACAGAACAAGCAAACACTCGGCCTCTTGCACAAGAACCAGTAGGCATGGATGGACAACTGGTGCAAGGACCAGAAAGGACAGCTCAAACATCCCCAACAAGATATCCAAGAGTTGAAGAAACCAGCAAACAACCTAGAGCCCCTGCTTCTATACCAACACATATAGCAGCTCAAGGTGCTAGGGATGTCTTTAGAGTCTCAAAGGTTGCTGATTCCACACCATTGCAAAAGAGATACCCTGATGCCAAAGATGTCGCCAAGAAATCAAAAGTTACCTTTGAAGAAACAAAAAATTCTGATTCTGCACCATCACGAGGGCAACCTTTGGATTCTCAGGGAGCTGATGCTCCATCATGGAAGAAAGAAGCTGCTGATGCTCCATCACGAGGGCAACCTTTGTATTCTCAGAGAGCTGATGCTCCATCGCGGAAGAAAGAAGCAACTGAAGATCCTCGTTCAACTGCACCAGTCAAAAAGAGACACTCCGATGTTGAAGACACCACCAAACAATCTAGGGATAATGGTTTTAAGCCAAGGCAAATTGTGGGTCAAGATGCTCAAGGCACCTACAAAGAAACAAAGCCCAGTGATCCTGTGTCGTATAGAGAACAATCTTCAGATACTTGGCAAGCTGCACCCACTCCAAGAGAGAAAATAGCAACTGAAGGTGGTCCCAGTGTGACTCCACCATCTAAAAGAAGGTCTCCAAGTGATGAAGACACCATCAAGCAACCTAGGGGCACTGCTCCAGCACCTAGGCGGACAACTTCTCATGATGCTAATGTGAGATTTCAAGATTCAAAACCTGCTGATTCCATGTCATCTAGGGAGCAGCCTTTGAGATCAAGAAAAGAGGTTGAAGATTCTCGTAGCAAAACTTCAGCATTTGACAAGACTCATCCTTATGTTGAAGATAGCACTAGGCAAGCTGCAGACACTGATTTTGGGCCAAGGCAGATTGGAGATGAAGACATCACTGAAGAAAAAAAGGTTGCTGATTCTGCACCATCTGTCAGAGCAAGACACACTGACACCCCACGAACTGCACGTCCTCTGTCAAAGCTAGCAGAAGAGGAAGAAGATGCCCAGGATAAATACAGAGAAGGTAGAGAAACTGCACGTCCTCTGTCACAGCAAGCAGAAGAGGAAGAAGATGTCCAGGATAAAGACAGAGAAGGTAGAGACACTGTTTCTGCACCAAAGAAAATGGTGTCCAGAGATGCTCATGACACATATGGAGAAAGGAGGACTCCCCATTCTACATCCACCTCACCCACACCATCCAAAGCACAACCTGCAGATTCTCGGAGCCCTATCAAGGTGGAGAGACCACGTTCTATTTATGAGGAGGACCATCTCGTTGGCCAAGATAGCCATAAGCAACCTCAAACCCTCCCAACTGGTGGGAGAGCAGATGGCTCTACACTAAAGCATCAACAAGATCCTGTGGTTCCATCTATTTCTGAAGAGAAATCAAGTACTCCTCCAGCTCCACCAAGGGCAAGAGTTCGTGATGATCATCCTACTGAAGAGCCATTTAAAGGAGACATTGTTGATGACCGAAAAGGATCACCACCTCTATTGGGCCAAGAACCAACTTCCCAAGTCCAACGTGCCACAGAACTGTCACAGAAAGCAGCTCCTGATGGTGAATTGTCCACCATTGATCAATGGCGGCGCACATCTGTGCCATTACAAGGTGATGATGTGCTGGGTGGGTCTACCATTGATCAAAAGCCAACACCAATGAGTGAAAAATCAATACCCAGTGCTCGGCGTGCCAATGAGATGGTCAAAAAAGAGCAAAGAATGGTACCACCTGCACGAACAGGAGCACAAACGCCCGATGTTCAGCGTGCTCCGTCATCATTCTCAAGAGCTGACACGGCTGAAAGAGATGGAGAGCCGGTACAAATGCAAGCACCTACTCAGCATGCTCGTCCTACTTCAGTGCCTACCAGAAGAGCAACTCCTGATGCTCGTGACACTAGTGATCAAGAGGTTGCGAACAAATCTGATGCCCAAAGATGGAATGCCTTGAAAGCTAAGCATGATGTAGCCATGACCAGTGAAGATGTTCGGGATGACAGTCTGTCAACTCATGATGCTACTGTTGACAACAAGACAGCATTGCCTGCTAGTGAAGCACAAGGTTCAGGCCCTTGGCCCGGTTCAACAGCTACCCCCGTAAATGCTCAACCTACCAGTGACGATGCACATGTCAGAAGATTTCCACGTGATAAAGGGGCACAACCACCTGAATCAACTCAAGCACAACCCCCTTTTGATGCTCCACATGACTCTGTATCAACCCAAGATGTACCTCGTGACACCTTGGGCAAAACCAAATCTGCCAAACCAAGTTCAACTGAAGGCATGACACCTACAGCTGGACCAGCGCCAACTTTGAAGGCCCAACTTGCTGAACATAAATTTGCTCCATCAGGTGACTCTTAAGTATATTGACTAAAATATGAACCTTCTAACTGACCAAGCGAGGATTAGAAACATGAAAAGATCGTCAAAGCTAATTGTTTGCTTCATGAATTTCAGATCAAAAATTAGCTCGTGCTGCACAACCAACTTCAACTGAAGGCATGCCACCTACAGCTGGACCACAGCCAACTTTCAAGGCCCAACTTGCTGAACAGAAATTTGCCCCATCAGGTGACTAGTTATTCTTAAGTATCGATTAAAATATGAACCTTCTAACTGACCAAGGGAGGATTAGGAACATGAAAATATTGTCAAAGCTAATTGTTCGTTTCATGAATTTCAGATAAAAAAGTAGCTCGTGCTGCGCCTGAATCAAGTAAAGAAGGTACTGGTTTTTCTGCACCCGAGAAACCACAGACAATTTTTCGTCAAGAAGCAAGACCATCTGCGCCAATCACAAAACAAGTTCCATCCTCAGATGCCCACCATGATACCAGGAAAATCAAGCATGTCACCCTTGCTAATTTTCCCCCTGATGTTTCACCAATACCACCTTTTCCAAGTCGTGAGCAAGTTCCCCATGCACCACAAACATTCCCTAATAAAAAAGACATGGCACCTGCACCAGGCACAAAGGACTCTCTAGCCCCAGATACCCAAATTGCTTCAGAAAATGTTCAGGAAGCCATTCCTGACAATTATCGCACTGATGAGTTAACAGTGCCATTTGTCTCGAGTGGAAAACAAGGTTCCTATGCTGGACCCTTTACTGAACCACAGGAAGGACCATCTCCTGATGCTCATGGCGCTGCAGATGACAAGGACATAACTAAATATCCATCTGATAGTTATGTTCGTCCCACCAGTGGTAGCGATGTATTTCCTGCTGTGAAGAAATCTGCCCCATCAGGTAACCAGATTCTCTTTCAAGTTGAAAAACAGTGCACCTTCTAGGATCCTAAAGCTACCTTTCTCAAAACTAAATATCCTGCTACGTACTGACATCTCTTCTTGCTTTTTAGGTCAAGATTCAATTCAGTCTGCACAACAATCTTCCTCAGCTGAGACTAGGAAAGAAGAGACTATCGTTTCTGCAGCTGGACCGACACTGCCCACAACCATCGGTAAAGACACGCAAGGTTCTCGGCGCCCTATCAAGGCGGAGAGAACACCTTCTGCTTATCAGGAGGACCATTTTGTTGCCCAAGACAGCCATGAGCAACCTCAAACCCTCCCAACTGGTGGCAGAGCAGATGATTCTACACCAAAGCGTCAACAAGATCCTAAAGATAAATCAAGTACTCCTCCAGCTCCACCCAGAGCAAGAGTTCGTGATGATCATCCTACTGAAGAGCCTTTTAACGGAGACACTGTTGATGAGCAAAAAGGAGCACCACCTCTATTGGGCCAAGAACCAACTTCCCAAGTCCAACGTGCCACTGAACTATCACAGGAAGCAGCTCCCGATGGAGATATGTCCAGCAAACCTTCCACCATTGGTCAATGGCAGCGCACATCTGTGCCGCTACAAGGTATAACTCCCAATTCTGGTGATGATGTGCTGGGTGGGTCTACCATTGATCAAAAGCCAACACCAATGAGTGAACAATCAATACCCAGTGCTCGGGGTGCCAGTGAGATGGTAGAAAAAGAGCAAAGAATGGCACCACCTGCACGACCAGGAGCACGAACACCCGATGTTCTGAGTGCTCCATCATCATTCTCAGCAGCTGACAGAGCTGAGAGAGATGGAGAACCAGTACAAATGCAAGCACCAACTCTGCATGATCAAGGGGCACAACCACCTGAATCAACTCAAGCACAATCACCTTTTGATGCTCCACGTGACTCGGTATCAACCCAAGATGTACCTAGTGATGCCTTGGACAAAACCAATGTTGCAAAATCAACTTCAACTGAAGGCAAGGCACCAGCGCCAACTTCGAAGGCCCAGCTTGCTGAAGAGAAATTTGCTCCGTCAGGTGACCAGTTTCTCTTAAGTATTGACTAAAATGTGAACCTTCTAGGTCAACGAGGGAGGATTAGGAACATGAAAATATCGTCAAAGCTAATTGTTTGCTTCATGAATTTCAGATAAAAAATTAGCTCGTGCTGCACGACCAACTTCAACTGAAGGCATGACACCTACAGCTGGACCAGCGCCAACTTCGAAGGCCCAACTTCCTGAGCAGAAATTTGCTCCATCAGGTGACTAGTTACTCTCAAGCATTGGCTAAAATATATAAACCTTCTAACAGACCAAGGGGGATTAGAAACATGAAAGATCGTCAAAGCTAATTGTTTGCTTCATGAGTTTCAGATAAAAAACCTGAGAAACCACAGACAATTTTTCGTCAAGAAGCGAGACCATCTGCGCCAATCACAAAACAAGTTCCATCCTCAGATTCCCATCATGCTACTAGGAAAATCCAGGAACCCACCCTTGATAATGTTCCCACTGATGATTCATCAATACCACCTTTTCCAAGTCATGAACAAGTTTCCCATGCACCACAAGCATTCCCTAGTAAAAAAGACAGGGCACCTGCACCAGGCACAAAGGACTCCCCAGCCTCAAATACCCAAATTGCTTCAGCAAAAGTCCAGGAAACTATGCCTGACAATTATCGCACTGATGAGTTAACAGTGCCATCTGTCTCAAGTGAAAAACAAGGTTCCTATGCTGGATCCTCTACTGAACCACATGAAGGATCATCTCCTGATGCTTATGGTGCTGCAGATGCCAAGGACATAACTAAATATCCATCTAGGCAAGCACCAGTTTTAGAATATAGGCCTGATTCAACACCAGCTGATAGTTATGTTCGTCCCATCAGTGGTAGCGAAGTATTTCCTGCTGTAAAGAAATCTGCCCCATCAGGTAACCATATTCTCTTTCAAGTTGGAAAACAGCACACCTTGTAGCATCCTCAAGCTACCTTTCTCAAAACTAAATATCCTGCTACTTACTGACATCGCTTCTTGCATTTTAGATCAAGATTCAGTTCAGTCTGCAAAACAACCTTCCCCAGCTGAGACCAAGAAAGAAGAGACTATCGTTGCTGCAGCTGAACCGACATTGCCAACAATTGTCGGTAAAGACACAGAAGGTATGCGAGGCACTCCAACCTTGGATTACGATCCCACGGGAGACAAACGTGCTGATATTCAGAGTGGTAGATCTGATGAAGTAGCCCTTCCAGAACAGAAATCCGGACCCTCAGGTTAGTTATCTCAGTGTGACTATGCAGGCCTATAGATGATTACATGCAGAAAAACTTACTCTAAAATACAAAGTTACCCTTGTATAATTTTCTTGCTACTACTAATGCTGCCACTTGCGTTTCAGATCGGGATTCAGCTCGTTCTACGCAATCAAGATCCTCTGCTGAGCCTATGGATAAAGAGCTTAATTATCCAAGTTCTGCAAAACCACTTTCCTCTGCCACACCTGACCAGACAAAGGACTTACAACCTACTATTGGTCAACAAGTGCCTGCACCAGGAACATCAGAATATCCATCCTCAGGTACCCACCATACTTCAGGGAAATTTCAGGAAGTTGCTCCTGATGATCACCATATTGTTGAATCAATTCCAGGCAAAGGACAAGTTTACCGCACCGAACCTGATCTTGAGGTATCTGAAGGCCTAGTCCCTTATTCACGTAGTGTCATAGGTGAAAAGACTATGAGACCTCCATCTAGCCAAGCACGAAGTTCAGACTCAAAACCTGATCCCACCCAAAACCGTGGCGATGAGCCTTCCACAAGATCTTTACCCAATCAAGTAGCAAAACAACATGCAGAAACCCAATCACCACCGTCTCTCGTGGTTCCATATGACTCCGAATCCACCCAAGATGTAACTTCTGACACCTTAGGCAAAGCCAAGTCACTAAAACCATCCTCTATTGATCAACAAGCTACAGGCTCAGCATCAACTCCTGACACTCATCTTGGTGGTGCATCAGGGGAAGTAGCTCGCCCAGGACAGAAATTACCCTTGAAAGGTAATGGTCTTACTGTGCAAAACAGTGCACCTTTTAGCAAATTTGTAGCTGATTTAACATAATAAAGCTTCATAAAAAACCCACAGCTCTGATAAAAAAAAATCCCTTTCGGAATTTCAGATCAAGATTCAGCTAACTCTACACAGAAGTCTTCCTACAGTGAGCCACAAAAAGAACAGTCCACTGTTGCTGCACCTAATCAATCCAAGGGGTCACAAGCAACTAGTGAAGTAGTAACCCCCGCTGATCAAAGCATAGCTCCATCAGGTAATTATCCTTTCTTTAGTCTGGAGAAATAGTGTACCTTCCAGCACACCTACTATTGAACAAGAGCTTTCCTCAAAACTAGCAGTCTCACCACAATTATGCCATTTCTCGGCAGTACTCAGTTCTTCTTTCTATTTTGCAGAACCACTTTCTTTTGTTGAAACAAATAAAGAATTTACTGTTGCTGAAGCTGAAGAAAGCAAAGTGTCTCGACCAGTCAACGCTCAGCAAGACATTAAGCATGTACCGGACATTTCAGAACCAGTACTTGATAATGTTTCGATGGAAGAACAATATCAACATGCTTCTGAGCCACGTGAAGGACCACCTCCTGATGTGCATGGCACCTTCGTCGACAGAAAGACAGCTCCCTCTTCTAGTCAAGCACAACGTCCAGATGCAAAACATGATGTGCTACCATTGAGTGTTGATGTTGACAAAAAAACAGTTCCACCTTCTAGTCAAGCACAAATTCTACCATCGAGTGTTGATGTTGGTCCTAGCAGTAATGAACAGCCAACTACAAGACTTCGACGTGATCAAGAGGCACAGGCGCAGCTACCTGCAGCAACTAAGCAACCACCACCTTCTGAGGCTCCAGTCTACTCTAAATCTAACCAAGATGCCCCTAAGTCCTTCAAACTACCCTCTGCTGATCAAGATGTCATGTCACCTAAAGTGGTGCCAGCATCAGCACCAGACACTCAATTTGGTCTAGTATCTGATGAAATAACTCATGATGGGCAAAACTCCCCTTTGTCAGGTAATCAAGCTCTTTACTCTGATGAGTGTGGACAAACAATAGTAATTCTAGCAAAGCTATATTTGATTGTGTCTAACATGATTCCTTTAAAAGTTGATTAAATACATGCTCTGACAGTAAGGCTGTTCCATGCATTTCAGCTCAAGATATAGCTCGTTCTGCACAAAGGCCTTTCTTTGTTGAGCCAACAAAAGAAGATGGTATTGTTGTTGCATCCGGTCAAACTAACGAGGCACGGCCTATAAGTGGTCAACGAGGAATAACTCCTACTCCAGACAAACAAAGAATTCCTGATCTGCGTGGTGCTGGTGATGAAAAGAAGTCACTTCCATCTAGCCAAGCACAAAACTCAGACATTAGGCCTGATTCAGCACCAATTGGTGGTGATGTTCATCGTACTAGTGGCGATGAACCAGCCACAAGCTCTGTACGTGATTCACAGGCTCGGCCTCCTGCAGGAACTCAGAATGTACCTGATGGTTTCTTGGAAAATACCAAGTCACCAAGACCACCCTCCACTGATCAAGAACCTATGGCTAGTCTAGCACCAGCTCCAGATGCTCCGCAAGGTATCGCACTGCATGAAGCAACTATTGCTAAACACAAATTATTAAATTTACTCCACTAAATAATCTGTTCTTTTGGCGCACCTTTTACTCGTCAATTTTACATCAGGCATTTTTTGTGCTATAGAAATTAATCATCTTTACACTGTTAACACTGATCATTGATGTACTGCAGATCAAGATTCAAATCGTTCTTCACAGTTTTCTCCCTCTGTTGTATCAAGGAAAGATGTTGCTAATGCTGATCAAACCAATGTATCACAAGCAGGCCTGCGAGAGCCCCCGAGTTCAGATGCTAAACTTCCTTCAAAGGAAATACAAGAATCTAGCCCCGATGCTTATCTCACCAAGTCAGAGAAACCACTTCCTATGAAAGGTAAAACAGTAATGCCCTAGACTTATTCAGTATACAGAATTTTGTTTTAGCCCATGATGTTGAATCTAAAATCTCTTACGAGATCATGCTGAACAACACTAAGGACAATGTAGAAACTTGCTAGACTATTAATGAGTGATCCCTGCTCATTGAACCTGTAACAATTCCGCATAAACCATGTAAAATGCATCTGTTCCTTCATTTTTAATGTTAGGACAAACGTGTGTACTTACACAACTAAAGGTGATGAAACATTGTTCTCAAATCATATGTACAGATCCAGTTCGGCCTCCACATGAAGCTTCCTTTGATTTATCGAGCGGTGAAAAGCCCCCTATGATCAAAGGTGATCAGGCCAGCACAATATCAGATGTCAGTCCCTCAGCCAGCGAAGAAGTTGGTCAATCCAAAAATAGTGCAGTTAAAGGACCAATCTCTGCAGAGTTAGTATCATCATTCCCTCAGAAGAACCTCGAGAAAACATCACCTGAAGAAAAATGGAACCAGCAGCAGCAAACAGACCAGTCCACCACTAGATCATCTGAAGATAACAACATCGAAGCCAGTGGAACTAGAAACCCTAACACCTCAACAACGTCTAGAGATATACAACCTTCACCTCTCAAGGAAAGAATGCAGGCAGTTGAAGGATCCAGAAACCAACAACAGTCTGACCAAGCTGTCTTTCAATCCATACAGGATAACAGAACACAAATTCAAGAAACTAAGGCACGAGACACTGGATTTGACAAGCCTGAAGTGATTAGGGCCGATTCAGCACCAACCAGTGGTGATGCTCATCGTACAAGCGGTGATGGGCCAACCACAAGTTCTTTACGTGATTCACAGGCACAGCCTTCTGCAGGAACTGAGAATTTACCTGCTGTTTACTCGGAAAAGGAGTCACCAAGACCACTCTCCACTGATCAAGAAGTCATGAAACCTATGACTAACCCAACACCAGCTCCAGATTCTCCGCAAGGTAACGCTAAGCAGTCACTGCTAAACACATAAATTTACTCCACTAGATAATTGGTATTTTCTGTCTGCGTCTTTTACTGGCAATTAAGGATCAGGCAATTTTTGCGCAACATAAATAAATTACTGTTTCACTGTTAACACTGATAATCAATGTACTGCAGATCAATATTCAAATCATGCTTCACAGTTTACTCCCTCTGTTGTATCAAGGAAAAATGTTGCTAATGCTGATAAAACCAATATATCAGAAGCAGGCCTGCGAGGCCCTGCGAGTTCAGATGCTACACTTTCTTCAGAGCAAATACAAGAATCTAGGCCTGATGATTATCTCACCAAGTCGGAGAAAGAACTTCCCATGAAAGGTAAAACTGTAATGCCCTAGACTTATTCAGTAAGAGATTTTTGTTTTAGCCCATAAAGTTACAGCTGAAAACTTTTGCAAGATCATGCTGAACTACACCAAGGAAAATGTGGAAACTCACTATACTCCTAACGAGTGACCCCTCCTCATTGAACCTGTAGCATAAACCATACACAACACTATTTTGCCTTGATAGAGATAATGATAGCACACAATTTTGTACTTCCACAACCAACGGTTTTGTCCTTGTATTACAGGTACAGATCCAGTTCAGCCTTCAGAAGTAGCTGCCTTTGATTTGCCGAGCGATGGAAAACCTACTATGATCAAAGGTGACCAGGTGAATACAATATCAAGTGTCAGTCTCTCAGCCAGCCAGCCAGTTGGTGAGTCTGAAAGTGCAGTTGAAAGACCACTCTCAGATGAGTTAGTATCATCATTTCCTGAAAAACACCTTGAAAAAAGATCACCTGAAGAAAAATCGAACCAGCAGCAGCAAACTGACCAGTCCAGCACTAGATTAACTAAAGATGATAGCATAGAATCCAGTGGAATCGCAAGCCAAAATATCTTGACAACATCCAGAGATATACAACCTTCTCCACTCAAGCAAAACAATCAGGCAGCTGAAAGATCCAGAAAACAACAACAGGCTGACCCTGTCTTTCAATCAACACAGGACAACAAAAGGCAGACTGAAGAAACTGAGGCACAAGACACTGGATCTGACCAGCATGAAGAAATTAATCCTGATTCAGCACCAACCAGTGGTGATGCTAATCGTACAAGTGGTGATGGGCCAGCCACAAGTTCTTTACGTAATTCACAGGCACAGCCTCCTGCAGAAACTCAGAACGCACCTGTTGTTTTCTCGGAAAAGATCAAGTCACCAAGACCACCCTCCACTGATCAAGAACTTGTGACACCTCTGACTAGCCCAGCACCAACTCCAGATACTCCGCAAGGTACCACAACATGTGCAGCAGCCACTGCTAAACATAAATTTACTACACTAGATAATCAGTCTATTTTGTATGGACAATGTATGCACCTTTTACTGGACCATCTTAGATCTGACAACTTCTGCACACCTTTAATTAACCAACACTACTCATTACTGTACTTTGCAGAAAAAGATTCAACTCGGTCTCCTCAGTTGCCTCCTCCTGTTGAATCAAGGAGAGATATTGCTAACACCGGTCAAACCAATTTATCACCAGCAGGCTTGAGAGAGACCGCAAGTTCAGATGCTATGCCTCCTTCAGAGAAAATACAAGAATCTAGCCCTGATGCTTATCTCTCTAAGTCAGAGAAACCAATTCTTCCTTTGACAGGTAAGAACAATTATTGTAGATTTATTCAGCATACAGATTTGTTTTAGCTCACAAACTTGAGAAATTAGTCTGAACAACACCAAGGGACAATGTGGGAACTTAGTAGTTCAGACTCCAAACGAGTTAATCCCTGATCAATGAACCTATGCCAGTTTGGAAATAAAGCATATAGAATGCAACTCTACCTTCATAGTTCGCGCGTAATGTTAGGACAAAAGTCTGTACTTGCACAACTAACGGTCATGAAATTTCTTGCCTCTAAATCAGGTACGGATACAGTTCAGCCTCCAGTTGAAGGTTCCTTTGATTTGTCAAGCGATGGGAAGCCCACTATGATCAAAGGTGACCAGGCCAACACAAAATCAAATGTTAGTCTGTCACCCAGCCAAGCAGTTGGTCAATCTGAAAATAGTGCAGTTAAAGGAGCACCCTCTGATGATTCAGTATCACCATTTCCTCAAAAGAACCTCGAAAGGACATCACCTGAAGAAAAACCGAAGCAGCAGCAGCAATCCAGCACTAGATCATCTAGAGATGACAGCATAGAAGCCAGTGAAACCGCAAGCCCAAACATCTTAGCATCTGGAGATATACAACCATCACCTCTCAACCAACGGTCACCTATGAAGGAAAACATTCAGGCAGCTGAGGGATTCAGAAACCAACAACAGGCTGACCAAGATTTTTTTCAACCAAGACAGGACAACCGAAAGCAAATGGAAGAAACTGAGGCACAAGACACTTCAACTGACTATCCCGAAAACACAAATGGAGCATCTCAAAGAGCTGCTTTGGAACAACAACAGGGAGAAAATGTCCGGAGGGCTCAGCGGCAGAGCAATGACACAAACAATAGCTATGAACCAACTAAAGATGCTCCAAATATCATCCAGGCAGACAATAAACCTGAGAGCAGCTCGAGAACTCCTGAAGAACCCAGGCAACAAGCACAGCCGGAAGGCAAAACTCGAGGTGGCGAAATCATGTCGCCAGCCTCTGAAACCGGGCAGCCTGAAGAAAGCGATCTCCCACCAAGCAATAAGGGTATCACTAGTCAATCTCAGTCAGAAACCTCAGACAAACTGGAAGACCAAACTTCCTCTTCTACCCGGAACAGAGGCACAGACTCCAGCAAATTGGACGGGGCAACTGACGACACCAAGTCCGCCGACACGGACGATAATAATCCATCGTCATGAATCACGGCGGCATGGCTCCTCAACCAACACATGATGCTGGAGTGCGCCCCTGAATAAATATCAAGGAGAAGTCTGTTTGGGAACTCACTCACCTCTCTGTCTTGTTTTTTCATGGCTTTGTTTTGTTCAGATAATAAGGCCCGTCCTCTTGTCATCCTCGAATGGGGCCATTGTCATGTAGCAGTAACTTTTTTCCTGCTCTTTCTGTTGAAAACTGGCAGCTTGTTTGCTCGTGAAAGTGACTGTATTCTGTCTGATTTTTGTAATTATGGGACTGCGACGGGCAGCTTTGTTCTCTGCAATCAATCCCAGTGGCATGCTCAAGATGGTTCTCTGCAGTTGCTGGTTTTTAAGTATATGGATGTTAATGTAAGCAATGATCCTTGGTCAAACCCAATTCTCCTCGTATGATTAATTGTTGTTGGGTTCTCTTACCAAATTCACATACGAGGGTGGATGTGAAGGCCGATTTTACTGTTCCTGCTGTATCATGAATTTGATGCGTGTGTAGTGTGTCTTGATTGAGCATATGAACTTGGTTTGCTTGATGCGTTCGACTTTTTCATTGAAGAAATTTCTGACAGGCTGCAGTTTTTTTTTTGCTAGATAGTAATTTTTTCAGCATCCTGATTTGTATATTTAGACAGTATTCGAGCGTTGTTGTTACAGACACTGCAGGAAAAATTAGGTGGAGGCGCTAGAGTGTAACAGCTCCGAAGTTGATATGAACATTCAGGGAACAAACAACTAAAGAAGATGATGCAAGCAGACGATACTAATGCAGTGGCACCACGAATTCTCTCATGATATTTTTTTGGACCTCATTCTCTCTCATGGTATTAGCAAAACTAGGCCAACAGATTATCTTGGTGAAGCAGCAGGCCTGAACGGCGTGTGCCCACGCACTGGAGCAAACACGGCCAGCCCATGCCCTCGCCGGCCTGCCCCCTGTTAAGATATATTTGGATTACTTGTATTTGGTAGTCTAGAATTTGTAATCTGTCTCCTACCTTATTTTCAGGAGAGGCTTCTTGCCCTTCAAGTCTTGTACTCAATATATACTCGTCCTCGAGACTCAATAATACATCTATCATATTCCGCCAACAATCCCTCTCTCTTCCTTCTAACATGGTATCAGCATAATCGATTCAAATCCTAGCCGTCGCCCGACGCTTCCGCTCCGTGCCGACCCCGGGGGTGTCGGCCTCCATGACCACCGCTGGGGCCGCGCCGCTCGTACCTAGGGTTCGTCTGCCGGTCGTGTTGACCGGCTGCCCTAGAGAGTCTTTTTCCCGAGCCCTTGCTTCGGGTTTTTTTCTCTCTCTCTCGCCGGTCATCTTGATCGGCATTTTTTTGATTTTTATCTATGCTTGATCGGTTTGCGTCGCCCGCCGCCGCCGTCGACCCCCGCGCGCCTCTACTTCGAGCCCAACGCAACCAGACGGCCTCTCTTTTGACCCGGCGGCCATGCGCGCCAAGGCGGCCCGTCAGGGCCAGCCGCCGTCCGTGTGTCGGCCCGCCCGTCGCCCTGCGCCGGCCGTCTCCGCGCTGCTCCGACCGGGACTCCTGCATCGCCCTGACCCGTCGGCCTCGCGCCATGCGGCGGCCCATCATAGCCGCCGTTCGCGCGTCGCCCCACCCATCGATCGACACCACTCGCCTCCGCCGCGTTTGCACGACGGCCCTGCGGTCTGCCTCGTCGGCTTCGTCCCCGGCTGCGTCGGGCCGGCCACGTCAGGCTCGTCGGCTGCCTCAGCTCGGGCGCCGCAGTTACGTTGGTCGCTCGGGCCTTGCTGCCCTGGCGCCAACGCTGTTTTGGCAGCCCGGGTCCCGGCGCTGACGTGCTCGTCCGCACGCCGTCCCATGCCGTCGGTCATCGGCGGCTTCATCTCGGACTCCGCCGCCACCCCGCCTCTGCCGAGCGTCATCCCTGACCTCGCACGCGATCGGCTTGATCACCCGCTCGCCGCCGTGATCCGCCCCATCTATGCCGCACGACCGACCTGACCCGTCGGTTGCGCGCGCCTCCGCTGTTCCCGTGAAGACCGTCCCGGGTGCAGCGCGCCTCTCCACCGATCGAGCATCGGGCTGCCGCTGCGACGCCCTGTCGGGCCGCAGCACCGCCGCCCCGTGGTTCTCCTCGTGGCTGCATCGACTCAGTGTGTCGCCGCTGCATCGCCCCTTCGGCCGTAGTGCCACGATACGCGGTCCCCGCCGCCGCCCGAGGCCGTCCTCGCGGTTGCACCGACTTGCGCTGTGCCGCTGCACTGCCCCTTCGGGTTGTAACGCCGCGGCCCGCGGTCCCCGCGACCGCCCCGAGGTCTTCCGTCGTCGCCCCGACCTGCCTGCCGCAGCTGCGTCACCCCTTCGGGCCATAGTGCCGCGGCCCGCGGCCCAATGCCGTCCCAGCACGTCGACCTCTCGTGGTATGTGCCGCGCCCCCTCCTTTGGCGCGTGAACGCCACCGTCCGCGCCGGTCTTCGTCACGCTGTAGGGTCCCTCGCCTACTTCGAGCACCGCCGCCGCGCTACTAACCTAGCCGTTGCCGTCGCCGCTCTTCTTCGACCGCCGCTCCCGCTACCTTCCTAGCCGCCGCCCGTCCACCCCCTTCGTCTTCGTCCCAGCACCAGCCCGTCGCCAGCGTCACCGTCATCTACCCCGACCACTTCATCTACTCCGACGACCGTTGGTGACACCGGCCCCCACGCCGATTAGCGCTGCAATCGTCGTCGAGTCCTTCTTTGCTGGCCTCTCCGACTTCTTCGACGTGGCGTACAACTCGTGCAGGTCCCTCGTCTACGCATGCCCGGTACTAGCAACACCGGTGCATGCCTTCGTCCACACGTGTCCCTGGGCCTGGCAAGCCTGGAGCGGCGCTTCGTCAACTTCGTCTTCATCCGTCTACGCATGCCCGGTGCTGGCAACACCGATGCGTGCCTTCGTCCACGACGTGTCCCCAGGCTTGGCAAACCCGGCGCGACGCTTCATCAACACCGTCTACCTCCCGGGGCACCCCTACTTTGACATCACCACGCCCATGCTAACTCGGCGCCTCCTTGCGCCCGCGGCTCCACGGCGTTTTCCTTGACACCGGCTACCCCGACTCGACATGGACCACGGCATTCTTTGCACGGGTACCTCGACCACGGCTACACTACCCTACGCTCTCGGTTACCTTGACATCGGCACAAATGGCTATCATCCGCTTGAACAACTCGTCGGCTTCCTCTATAGTCAACGCGTCCGCGACACGACACCGTCCACGATGCTCCCGCTACGACTGCGGGGGGATGTCAGCCCGTCGGCTGCTATTCTCTCCAGTCTGACCGTCCGCGACGCTCTTGCTGTCTGCGACGCTACCGCTACGACTGCGGGGGGATGTCAGCCCGTCGGCTGCTATTCTCTCCAGTCTGACCGTCCGCGACGCTACCGCTACGACTGCGGGGGGATGTTAGAGATATATTTGGGTTACTTGTATTTGGTAGTCTAGGATTTGTAATCTGTCTCCTACCTTATCTCCAGGAGAGGCTTCTTGCCTCGCCCCTCGAGGCTCAATAATACATCCATCATATTCCCCAACAATCCCTCTCTCTCTCTCTCTCCTTTCTAACACCCCCAAAGAGGAAGAGGAGGAGGTTGGTGACGCATCCGACAACTCTGGGAGTGAGCAGATCCGGCTCGATCCATATTGCATCTTCGACGACAATTTTCGTGACGAAGATGGCAAGGACAAGAGCAACCGTGGGTGAATTTTCTCCATAGCCATATTTCATAGCTAGTAGAACATACCAATTTTGGTAGTCCGATGACATGTATGACAACTCCCGTATGTTATGTGTGTTGATTCAAATGAATATGCTATTTTTAACGTTGCACGAAGATTATACGAAATAAGGGGCAAGACTATGGGCGCAAAGATTTAAGGGGGTGACCGTGAACAATCTGCGGGCACGTTGATGTATTTTGTTGCGCTGTTAAACTATTTATGGGATTACCATGATATGTATGGTCACCTGGTATGGTCCCGCATGGCGGTTTGCAAAGGCCAAAATTTGCTGACAACCGGGTCATACGTGAATCAACCTGTGATTGGATGATTAGAAAGACAGTGATATCCACAGCCCACCAGGCTTCAAGTCATAAACTTGGCTCTGTTGCTCGCTTTTTCCTAGATTTATCTAAGGCCTTTCGGCGACGTGCGTTTAGTGGGAGAATACGTTCCCGTCGACTGTGAGGGCGTTTGTGGTGATTTTGTCAATCTCAAAATGATGTGTCGGTTTAGTATCTCAGAGGTGTGCATAGAAACAGGATGTGCATGTATGCATTCATAAAGATGAGTGTAATATATAAGCATCTAGTTTCTGTATCACGTAAAAAAAGTCCCGCACGATACCCCGGCCTCGATTCAACAGGAGAGGTCAAGGGTCAACGGTCGCGCTGCTACTCTTCGTCGCTCATTACTTGCACCGCGGTCTAGGAAAACGCAGGCCAAGCCCTCACGCACGCAATCAACGACGCAAGCACAGCACAGCACAGCACTGTCTCCTTTGGGTATCCTATGAAGACACATTTCTCCGATTTGGGTTTGAGCTTATTAGGATGAAACTTTTTCACATAAGCATCGCAACCCCAAACTTTAAGAAAGGACAAATGCATAACCCCAAAACGATAGTGGTAAATCGGTAAGAGACATCATAGATTGCACCATATCTAATAAAGTACGGTTACGATGTTCGGACACACCATTACACTGTGGTGTTCTAGGTGGCGTGAGTAGTGAAACTATTTCACATTGTTTTAACTGAAGACCAAACTCGTAACTCAAATACTCTTCTCCACGATCAGATCGTAGAAACTTTATTTTCTTGTTACGATGATTTTCCACTTTACTCTGAAATTATATGAACATTTCAAATGTTTGAGACTTCTGTTTCATTAAGTAGATATACCCATATCTGCTCAAATCATCTGTGAAGGTCAGAAAATAATGATACCCGCTACGAGCCTCAACGCTCATCGGATCGCATACATCAGTATGTATGATTTCCAACAAATCTGTTGCTCTCTCCATAGTTCCGGAGAACGGCGTTTTAGTCATCTTGCCCATGAGGCATGGTTCGCAAGCATCAAGTGATTCATAATCAAGTGGTTCCAAAATCCCATCAGTATGGAGTTTCTTTATGCGCTTTACACCAATATGACCTAAACGGCAGTGCCACAAATAAGTTGCACTATCATTATTAACTTTGCATCTTTTGGCTTCATTATTATGAATATGTGTATCACTACGATCGAGATCCAACAAACCATTTTATTGGGTGTATGACCATAGAAGGTTTTATTCATGTAAACAGAACAACAATTATTCTCTAATTTAAATAAATAACCGTATTGCAACAAACATGATCAAATCATATTCATGCTCAACGCAAACACTAAATAACATTTATTTTAGGTTCAACACCAATCCCGAAAGTATAGGGAGTGTGCGATGATGATCATATCAATCTTGGAACCACTTCCAATACACATCGTCACCTCGCCTTTTACTAGTCTCTGTTTATTCTGCAACTCCCGTTTCGAGTTACTACTCTTAGCAACTGAACCAGTATCAAATGCCGAGGGGTTGCTATAAACACTAGTAAAGTACACATCAATAACATGTATATCCAATATACCTTTGTTCACTTTGCCATCCTTCTTATCCACCAAATACTTGGGGTAGTTCCGCTTCCAGTGACCAGTCCCTTTGCAGTAGAAGCACTTAGTCTCAGGCTTAGGACCAGACTTAGGCTTCTTCACTTGAGCAGCAACTTGCTTGCCGTTCTTCTTGAAGTTCCCCTTCTTCCTTTTGCCCTTTTCTTGAAACTAGTGGTCTCGTCAACCATCAACACTTGATGTTTTTCTTGATTTCTACCTTCGTCGATTTCAGCATCACGAAGAGCTCGGGAATTACTTTCATCATCCCTTGCATACTATAGTTCATCACGAAGTTCTACTAACTTGGTGATGGTGACTAGAGAATTCTGTCAATCACTATTTTATCTGAAAGATTAACTCCCACTTGATTCAAGCGATTGTAGTACCCAGACAATCTGAGCACATGCTCACTGCTTGAGCTATTCTCCTCCATCTTTTAGCTATAGAACTTGTTGGAGACTTCATATCTCTCAACTCGGGTATTTGCTTGAAATATTAACTTCAACTCCTGGGACATCTCATATGGTCCATGACGTTCAAAACGTCTTTGAAGTCCCGATTCTAAGTCGTTAAGCATGGTGCACTAAACTATCAAGTAGTCATCATATTGAGCTAGCCAAACGTTCATAACGTCTGCATCTGCTCCTGCAATAGGTCTGTCACCTAGCGGTGCATCAAGGACATAATTCTTCTGGGCAACAATGAGGATAATCCTCAGATCATGGATCCAATCCACATCATTGCTACTAACATCTTTCAACATAATTTTTCTCTAGGAACATATCAAAATAAACATAGGGAAGCAACAACGCGAGCTATTGATCTACAACATAATTTGCAAAATACTATCAGGACTAAGTTCATGATAAATTTAAGTTCAATTAATCATATTACTTAAGAACTCCCACTTAGATAGACATCCCTCTAATCCTCTAAGTGATCACATGATCCATATCAACTAAACCATGTCCGATCATCACGTGAGATGGAGTAGTTTCAACGGTGAACATCACTATGTTGATCATATCTACTATATGATTCACGCTCGACCTTTCGGTCTCAGTGTTCCAGGCCATATCTGTTATATGCTAGGCTCGTCAAGCTTAACCTGAGTATTCCTCGTGTGCAACTGTTTTGCACCCGTTGTATTTGAGCGTAGAGCCTATCACACCCGATCATCACGTGGTGTCTCAGCACGAAGAATTTTCGCAACGGTGCATACTCAGGGAGAACTTATACTTTGATTATTTAGTGAAGGATCATCTTATAATGCTACCGTCAATCAAAGCAAGATAAGATGCATAAAAGATAAACATCACATGCAATCAATATAAGTGATATGATATGGCCATCATCATCTTGTGCTTGTGATCTCGATCTCCGAAGCACCGTCATGATCACCATCGTCACCGGCGCGACACCTTGATCTCCATCGTAGCATCGTTGTCGTCTTGCCAATCTTATGCTTCTACGACTATCGCTACCGCTTAGTGATAAAGTAAAGCATTACAGGGCGATTGCATTGCATACAATAAAGCGACAACCATATGGCTCCTGCCAGTTGCCGATAACTCGGTTACAAAAGATGATCATCTCATACAATAAATTTAGCATCATGCTTTGACCATATCACATCACAACATGCCCTGCAAAAACAAGTTAGACGTCCTCTACTTTGTTGTTGCAAGTTTTACGTGGCTGCTACGGGCTTAGCAAGAACCGTTCTTACCTACGCATCAAAACCACAATGATAGTTTGTCAAGTTGGTGCTGTTTTAACCTTCGCAAGGACCGGGCATAGCCACACTCGGTTCAACTTAAGTTGGAGAAACTGACACCCGCCAGCCACCTCTGTGCAAAGCACGTCGGAAGAACCAGTCTCGCGTAAGCGTACGCGTAATGTCGGTCCGGGCCGCTTCATCCAACAATACCGCCGAACCAAAGTGTGACATGCTGGTAAGCAGTATGACTTATATCGCCCACAACTCACTTGTGTTCTACTCGTGCATATTACATCAACGCATAAAAACCTGGCTCGGATGCCACTGTTGGGAACGTAGTAATTTCAAAAAAATTCCTACGCACACGCAAGATCATGGTGATGCATAGCAACGAGAGGGGAGAGTGTTGTCCACGTACCCTCGTAGACCGAAAGCGGAAGCGTTAACACAACGCGGTTGATGTAGTCGTACGTCTTCACGATCCGATCGATCAAGTACCGAACGTACGGCACCTCCGAGTTCAGCACACGTTCAGCTCGATGACGTCCCTCGAACTCCGATCCAGCCGAGCTTTGAGGGAGAGTTCCGTCAGCACGACGGCGTGGTGACGATGATGATGTTCTACCGACGCAGGGCTTCGCCTAAGCACCGCTACAATATTATCGAGGTGGATCATGGTGGAGGGGGGCACCGCACACGGCTAAGAGATCAAGAGATCAATTGTTGTGTCTTTGGGGTGCCCCCCTGCCCCCGTATATAAAGGAGCAAGGGGGGAGGCGGCCGGCCTAGGAGGAGGGCGCGCCAAGGGGGGAGTCCTACTCCCACCGGGAGTAGGACTCCTCCTTTCCTTGTTGGAGTAGGAGAGAAGGAAAGAGGGGGAGAGGGAGAAGGAAAAGGGGGCTGCACCCCTTGTCCAATTCGGACCAGAGGGGGGTGCGCGCCTCCTTCCTTTTGGCCTCTCTCCTCTATTCCCGTATGGCCCAATAAGGCCCAATACTTCTCCCTGGCGAATTCCCGTAACTCTCCGGTACTCCGATAAATACCCGAATCACTCAGAACCTTTCCGAAGTCCGAATATAGTCGTCCAATATATCGATCTTTACGTCTCGACCATTTTGAGACTCCTCGTCGTGTCCCTGATCTCATCCGGGACTCCGAACTCCTTCGGTACATCAAAACATATAAACTCATAATATAACCGTCATCTAACTTTAAGCGTGCGGACCCTACGGGTTCGAGAACTATGTAGACATGACCGAGACACGTCTCCGGTCAATAACCAATAGTGGAACCTGGATGCTCATATTGGCTCCCACATATTCTACGAAGATCTTTATCGGTCAAACCTCATAACAACATACGTTGTTCCCTTTGTCATCGGTATGTTACTTGCCCGAGATTCGATCGTCGGTATCTCAATACCTAGTTCAATCTCGTTACCGGCAAGTCTCTTTACTCGTTCCGTAATACATCATCTCGCAACAAACTCATTAGTTGCAATGCTTGCAAGGCTTAAGTGATGTGCATTACCGAGAGGGCCCAGAGATACCTCTCCGACAATCGGAGTGACAAATCCTAATCTCGAAATACGCCAACCCAACAAGTACCTTCGGAGACACTTGTAGAGCACCTTTGTAATCACCCAGTTACTTTATGACGTTTGGTAGCACACAAAGTGTTCCTCCGGTAAACGGGAGTTGCATAATCTCATAGTCATAGGAACATGTATAAGTCATGAAGAAAGCAATAGCAACATACTAAACGATCGAGTGCTAAGCTAACAGAATGGGTCAAGTCAATCACATCATTCTCCTAATGATGTGATCCCGTTAATCAAATGACAACTCATGTCTATGGCTAGGAAACATAACCATCTTTGATCAAGGAGCTAGTCAAGTAGAGGCATACTAGTGACACTCTGTTTGTCTATGTATTCACACATGTATCAAGTTTCCGGTTAATACAATTCTAGCATGAATAATAAACATTATCATGATATAAGGAAATAAATAATAACTTTATTATTGCCTCTAGGGCATATTTCCTTCACCGACCTGCCTGCCGCAGCTGCGTCGCCCCTTCGGGTCGTAGTGCCGCGGCCCGCGGCCCAATGCCGTCCCAGCACGTCGACCTCTCGTGGTATGTGCCGCGCCGCCTCCTTTGGCGCGTGAACGCCACCGTCCGCGCCGGTCTTCGTCACACTGTAGGGTCCCTCACCTACTTCGAGCACCGCCGCCGCGCTACTAACCTAGCCGTTGCCGTCGCCGTTAGGCCGCCGCCGCTCTTCTTCGACCGCCGCTCCCACTACCTTCCTAGCCGCCGCCCGTCCACCCCCTTCGTCTTCGTCCCAGCACCAGCCCGTCGCCAGCGTCACCGTCATCTACCCCGACCACTTCATCTACTCCGACGACCGTTGGTGACACCGGCCCCCATGCCGATTAGTGCTGCAATCGTCGTCGAGTCCTTCTTTGCTGGCCTCTCCGACTTCTTCGACGTGGCGTACAACTCGTGCAGGTCCCTCGTCTACGCATGCCCGGTACTGGCAACACCGGTGCATGCCTTCGTCCACACGTGTCCCCGGGCCTGGCAAGCCTGGAGCGGCGCTTCGTCAACTTCGTCTTCATCCGTCTACGCATGCCCGGTGCTGGCAACACCGATGCGTGCCTTCGTCCACGACGTGTCCCCAGGCTTGGCAAACCCAGCGCGACGCTTCATCAACACCGTCTACCTCCCGGGGCACCCCTACTTTGACATCACCGCGCCCATGCTAACTCGGCGCCTCCTTGCGCCCGCGGCTCCACGGCGTTTTCCTCGACACCGGCTACCCCGACTCGACATGGACCACGGCATTCTTTGCACGGGTACCTCGACCACGGCTACACTACCCTACGCTCTCGGCTACCTTGACATCGGCACAAATGGCTATCATCCGCTTGAACAACTCGTCGGCTTCCTCTACAGTCAACGCATCCGCGACACGACACCGTCCACGATGCTCCCGCTACAACTGCGGGGGGATGTCAGCCCGTCGGCTGCTATTCTCTCCAGTCCGACCGTCCGCGACGCTCTTGTTGTCTGCGACGCTACCGCTACGACTGCGGGGGGATGTCAGCCCGTCGGCTGCTATTCTCTCCAGTCTGACCGTCCGCGACGCTCTTGTTGTCTGCGACGCTACCGCTACGACTGCCGGGGGATGTTAGAGATATATTTGGGTTACTTGTATTTGGTAGTCTAGGATTTGTAATCCGTCTCCTACCTTATCTTCAGGAGAGGCTTCTTGCCTCGCCCCTCGAGGCTCAATAATACATCCATCATATTCCCCAACAATCCCTCTCTCTCTCTCTCTCCTTTCTAACACCCCCAAAGAGGAAGAGGAGGAGGTTGGTGACGCATCCGACAACTCTGGGAGTGAGCAGATCCGGCTCGATCCATATTGCATCTTCGACGACAATTTCCGTGACGAAGATGGCAAGGACAAGAGCAACCGTGGGTGATTTTTCTCCATAGCCATATTTCATAGCTAGTAGAACATACCAATTTTGGTAGTCCGATGACATGTATGACAACTCCCGTATGTTATGTGTGTTGATTCAAATGAATATGCTATTTTTAACGTTGCACGAAGATTATACGAAATAAGGGGCAAGACTATGGGCGCAAAAATTTAAGGGGGTGACCGTGAACAATCTGGGGGCACGTTGATGTATTTTGTTGCGCTGTTAAACTATTTATGGGATTACCATGATATGTATGGTCACCTGGTATGGTCCCGCATGGCGGTTTGCAAAGGCCAAAATTTACTGACAACCGGGTCGTACGTGAATCAACCTGTGATTGGATGATTAGAAAGACAGTGATATCCACAGCCCACCAGGCTTCAAGTCATAAACTTGGCTCTGTTGCTCGCTTTTTCCTAGATTTATCTAAGGCCTTTCGGCGACGTGCGTTTAGTGGGAGAATACGTTCCCGTCGACTGTGAGGGCGTTTGTGGCGATTTTGTCAATCTCAAAATGATGTGTCGGTTTAGTATCTCAGAGGTGTGCATAGAAACAGGATGTGCATGCATGCATTCATAAAGATGAGCGTAATATATAAGCATCTAGTTCTGTATCACGTAAAAAAAGTCCCGCACGATACCCCGGCCTCGATTCAACAGGAGAGGTTAACGGTCAACGATCGCGCTGCTACTCTTCGTCGCTCATTACTTGCACCGCGGTCCAGGCAAACGCAGGCCAAGCCCTCACGCACGCAATCAACGACGCAAGCACAGCACAGCACAGGCAACGTGCGCTGCGTCCGGCCCCTATAAAAGCTCGACCGGGACCAGCCAGCCACCTACACCACCACCAAGTCGACGCAGCCTTCCATTCCGTCTCCAAGCCAGACAAGCTTTGGTGGTAGGCAGGATCGGGATGGCGAACGCGGAGGAGGCGCCCACGGCCGTGGCGGGTTCTTGCAGGTGGCCGTCCGCGCTGCGCTGGAGCTGGATCCCCACCTCCGCCGACGGCATCGTCGCCGCCGAGAAGCGCCTCCTCTCCCTAGTCAAGTTTGTACCAAAACCCCCTCCGCTTAATAGTCCATCTTAATTACTCCCTTCGTTCTTAAATATAAGGTTTTGTAGAGTTTTTACTATGGATCACATAAGGATGTATGTAGATGCATTTTCAGGTGTAGATTCATTCATTTTGATTCGTATATAGTCTATAATGAAATCTTTATAAAGACTTATATTTAGGAACGGAGGGAGTAATTCAAAATATTAGTCCCTCTGTTCACAAATGCACAAATGTAAGACAACTTTGTACGTTTGTTCATCTGCTCCTTCATATAAAAATGCATGAGAGCTCGCCCAATAGTATAACTGACTATAGAAACTCTAGGATAACAAGAATGAATAGTACGTAAAAATTGCACAAATTCAAAAAATAGTTAGAAAAAGAAGTCCCAAACATAAACATAACCCTCCTAATAGGAAAAAGACTGGCTACACATAAGTTGCCCGGAAAATTATTCTGGTTAAGTTATACTCAGTCACGTGACGTAGTATATAAGAAAAAGAAAAAACTGAAAATAAAAAAAGTGTACGAATCTCCATGCAAGATCAAAGGAATATAGCATCGACTGAGACATAACGAAGTCTTAGTCGTAAGATCTAACGGTCATCTTTTTTTCTTCTTCCTTCAGCTTTCTTCCTCCTTTCACCCGCAAAAGAAAGCTTTCTTCCTCCTTCAATCATTCACCCTCCCACAAAATTGACTTATTCAAATTACAAATTCAGTCAACTTGCATATAACTCTTGTGAAAAAAAGGGAGACCAATTTAGAAATTTAGAATTGGACTAAAGGCAGAAGAAATTCAGTCCACTGAAAATTTCAGCAAGAATCACAAGGGAGATCGGACAGACAGAAAAATGAAATAGAAGCGAATTGAAATCCGTCGGCTAAAAAATAGCATTCATGCAGTATATATTAATTGCTTTGTTTAAGACCTTTCCGTTTATTATGTAACTTATTAACTTTTACAGAACTGGGTATGTCCAAGAGAAAGTTAACATTGGCTTTGCTCCAACCGGGTCAAAAGCAAGATGGTTTAGATCAAGTGAAGAGCCAAGGTTCATCAACACGGTGACATTTGGTAGCAGCAAGGAGAATGCTCCCACCCTTGTCATGGTTCATGGTTATGGTGCTTCACATGGGCTCTTCTTTCGAAACTACGATGCCCTCGCAAGCCGTTTCCGGGTCATTGCCATTGATCAGCTTGGGTAAGTAGCTCTAAGAAAGTTTAAAAGGACTTGACTAATTGTGAAAATTTTCCTTGGTACTTGTAGAAGAGGGAAATTGTTTGAATAATTTTGTGCATCACAATACTTGCACACATTGTATTTTACCTACCCATACTAGGTTATGACTCTTGCTTGTTGCCATTGTCACCGATACTATTTTGATTGCTGACAACTATTGGTGTTGATGTTGCTTGCTTTAGTTATTTATATGTAAATAAGGATACGTTAATGTGGATTTATATCAAAATTTGAATGATATCATGGTGTTAATTAGGAGGAAGAAGCAGTTGCCTCTTTACCTTTTCCCCTAGTTTTAATGTTTTCCTCTTTCATGTGATCTATGAACCTAGAATAGAGAATATGCCCTATATGACATTCATTGGAAAAAACCACCTCATCTAAAATAAAGAATTTCAAAATTAGCCTGATGGCACATGAAGTGTTTGCCAACTATTACATGAGTAATGTGTTATGCATGATAACAAGGCTTTATATTGTTTTTTCTGTTACCCCACACTGCATAGTGTTGAATTTTTCTTTCCTTTTGCAGTTGGGGTGGATCAAGCAGACCCGACTTCATCTGTAAAAGTATCGAAGGTTAGATACAAACACTTTATTTGTTGTGCGACTTTTTGAGAAGTTGTAAGATGTTTCATTATGCTAGTTGTGACCCTCGGTTGTAGATGTTATTTCTATTGTTTAGCATACTATGGAATGTAATTTTATGGCAAAACATCTCAAAATGCTCCCCTTTATTTGAGTTCTAGGTGATTTTGTAAGCAACTTCTGTGAGAACCCCACGTAGATTTACTTTGCTTTGTGTTTAGATCTTGCCACATTCATTTTATAAACAATGATTAATTTGTTCCCCTTCCTTCTTTCGGTCAACTATGTAAATAGAAACGGATGCTTGGTTCATAGATTCTTTTGAAGAATGGCGCAAAGCAAAGAACCTCAACAATTTTATATTGCTTGGACATTCTTTGGGAGGATATGTTGCTGCTAAGTATGCCTTACAGGTATATTTATGATAGTACATTTAACACGTGAAGCTACCCCACCGATGCCTATGATTGTACTAAAACCCATGTCTTATTTCAGCACCCTGAGCACGTGCAACACTTGATTTTGGTTGGTCCTGCTGGCTTTTCACCAGAAGTAGATGATAGCGCTGAGCGATTAGCCAAGTTTAGAGGAACATGGAAAGGCATGCTAGTGAACCATCTTTGGGAGTCCAATTTTACTCCTTCGAAAATTTTGAGGTAAGCCTGGTTTCGATCTTAAATTTGAATAATGTAGGTACCGTTCGAAAAATGGAGTAATCTACCTCTTCTGCCCATGGTGAAAATGTTTGATGGGCTGGATTTATCCATCTAGCTAAGCAGATGAGTACAATGTTCAGATTTAAGTAGAGAGACCGATCTAATGCGAAAGCAATAGCACTTCTGATGTGACTTTTATTGTGAAGATAACTATTCTTGTAAGGGACAAATACATTCTTGCCCGTAGTAGTTCTCACATGTGGACTTTGCCCCTAATTATTGGATCTCCTTAGTTTTGACCATAAAATTGCATTTCAGGTCACCCGAATGCCCTTCCGTCAAGATTTTGTGCAGTTAAAGGTCATTGGTTGTTATTTGATGAGAATACCTCATGTAGCTGGCAAATGGCCCATCTCCCTTACACATGGGGCCCACCAAGAAAAAAAAGCCTAGAACTAGTCCAACTACAATGTAGTAGAGTAGCCCACTCGAGGTGCAATCTCTTATCTCACCCGTTCTAGCCTAGCCTAGCCCACTAGGCCTGACCTCCTTCAACCTCAAGCCGAAGCACCAACATGCGCCCACAATGCCGTCAGGCACCAGATCCTTTCACCGCCATTTTTGACTTCACATCGTATTTATCCTCTACCAACATGATTCCCAAGACTCGGCGGTTCCATTCTTTCCCTTTGCGTAGAGATTCGAGCCCCATAGATGATGAAACCATCCTTGATCCGATCAAAGTTGGCCATTGTGCCAAGAACTGTTGCCTCTGTTGACCACCTCATCTCCTCCTTCTCGCGCCATTCGACTTGCCTTGCCACACGGTCCACTTCCTCTGGGCGCACCCTCTCGAGCTTTGTACATAGCTGGCGCCCAGTTCCTGTCGAGGTCGGCGACCTTCATCATCCCCGCAGTTAACTGTCATTTCGTACCGAGAAACCTTGTCCAGGAGGTTCTCCAGACCCCGTAATGGACCCCTATAGAAGGAACTAGGGGGGGGGGGTCAGTAATCGATGGCATGGCCATTGTCTTCCTTGCCTTCGACAATGCTCCACTACTCCCTGGTCTCCTTTGTTGTTGAGCTCCATTCTTCCTTGACAGCACCTCACCTCCCCCAGGTCATGTTAGAGATTCCAACATTGTCAACTCGGATCTCCTCGTCCTAGACTACCTTGCTGCGAGATCATGCTTTGCCGCTGCCGCCATCAACGGAAACAACGCTTTGGTGCTCCACAATGGACCCCTACCCTCTGCGGTGTACTCCTATTGGGCGAACAATCCTTTTCCCTCTTCTTCCATGCTCCCACGTGCTTTCTAGCCCACTCAATTCATGCTTCGCCCGTAGCCACCGCTACTGCTCGTTGGCGTCGTCGTTTCCAGTGACCCTAGTTCCCCGTCCCGTCTCAGTTGGTCCCTAAGAGTTGAACGCACTACCCAACCAGTCATCTGGTGCCATGTGTCTCCATCCCGTGTATCTTCGCTACGACAGCGTCCTCTACTTCTATTGTTGGCTAGATATAGAGAGAGAGGTATGGGGAGGGAGCTATTTTTTCTTTTAGTTTTTTGGTCCCACATGAAGTGACTTGGCTTGAAGACATAAGATCTTTTTTTTGCTTTTTTGGATGGGTCCCTTGTGTAAGGGGCATATATCCCATCTAGCCGCCAGCAAAAGTAATTTGGTTATCTAGGACAACGATCAAAGGCCTTTGACCGAATGGCAGATATATAGAAGATCATTTGTGTGACACAAAATGCTTAGGGGTAAAAATAAGGAGAGCCGAAAATTAGGCAAAACCCACGGGTGGAAACTAACCAAGGGCAAGAGTGTATTTGTTCTAATGCCCCATTTGTTTTTTTAAGCAGAGGATTGGGTCCTTGGGGCCCATATTTTGTTCGAAGATATACCACAACTAGGTTTGGATCGTATTCAACTGGTGAATTACTAACAAAACATGAATCTATCTTGCTGACAGGTAAACATTATTTACTACATTAAATAAACAACTACATTTTCTAAATGATGCTTGCAGCTGAACCTTACTCTTGCTTTCACATGTATGAAGATTATATTTACCACACTTTAGTTGCCAAAGCCAGTGGAGAGTTGTGCTTAAATTATACTTTTTCTTTGGGGGCATTTGCAAGAAAACCTCTTCTGAAGAGGTTAGCTCATTTTTGTATGTTCGTAGTTTGCACGAACTTTCCTGTTTATCCTTCTTATGTCTTAACAACATGCACATTAAATATGATTCTCATTAAGTTTAAAATAACATATTCTTTGAATTCTCATCAACAATTAAGAGTTTAAGATAACATATTTTTATTCTCATTAATCATTAAATTTTAAGATAACATCTTTCTTTATTTTTTACTTAGAGCTGTCAGTTCTTAGTACTCGCGAAGGACAGTACAATTCATTACTTTTCTACATGATAGGGAATGAAAATACTTAAATAGCCGCAACTATTCAGCACCCATTGGAAAAATATTTTGCTTTAGAATGGTGAAAATGGTTGTGTGGTCTCAACTAGCTAATGAAAATACCTTTTCATTTATTATCAACTTTTAAATCTCATGTAGACTGGATAATATATGTTTCTCATGTTCTTCCCTAGTAGTTGATAGTTCCCTTTTCTCTTAAATTAAAATCCATGTTAAGTTTAGATATACTTCCTTTGGTTTCCATGAACATATTCTAATTCCATCATAGCTAGTCTATAACGAAAAGTTGAACAATAATTGTAATTCTCTTATTGATTCTGATTTCCGTTTTATAATGTCATTGATCCCACTATCCCAGATTGATTCTTTTACTAGATTATGGTTTCAAAGGTTCAAAATATTCTTCACATGATGCACGCTTGCTAAGGATTTAGTACATAATGATGCAATTTAACTATTCTTTTTTTACTCCATTGCATTATATTTCCCAACCGTCTTGACAAAAATTGCCCTGTCAAGAAGCCACTTTAGGTGATACAATATTTTGTGGTAGAGATCATCCTAATATGCATATGATTACGCCATTCTTCCATTCACACTTTAAGAGAGTATTAGTGTATAAGTTATTAATCATACTATCAATGTCCATCCATATTTTTAATACTCATGAGCTTATAATCTTGTTAATGCAATAACTTATCAACACAATACTGCGAAGAATTCATAGATCATGAGTATATTTTGCGATGTTTTCTCACTATCCTGTAACCCGCAATAGCGCATCCGATTGGAAAGTGCCGACTACTTTCATATATGGACAGGATGATTGGATGAATTACCAAGGGGCGCAACAAGCACGCAAGGATATGACAGTTCCTTGTGAAATCATCCGAGTCCCACATGTCTGTTTGTTTTCCTCTATGCCAATATATACACTAAGACTAAGATCTACTATATTGGTATTGCCTACTAACGCTTTAGCGACAATGCAGGGAGGTCATCTTGAGTTCATAGAAAACCCATCGGGGTTCAACTCAGCGGTCTTGTACGCATGCCGAAATTTCTTATCTGAAGATGTAGGGGACGACTTCTCTCGTCCTGATGGCTTGATATACGCATAGAGTTCCATCACACGCGGTCTCATGTTGGTATATGATAATATGAACATGAAGCAAAACCGATACATCGATAGTATCAATATTAGCACCAATGTCACATGATTTGTTTGTGTATGTACGAATTGTGTGAATATGTCTCATTCATATCATACGTGCTTGGGTAACCAGTAGTGAAAAAAATAATGTTATATATGTAAGCTCTCTAGTCGGTCGCGATGTTCCAACAATTAGTTGATGGAGCCTATCATTTTCCAAGCATGTTTGTTTGATTTCTGACCAGTTGCAGTCATCAAGTTCTTTGATATACATCTTCTTGAGAGGAAGCCACTTTGGTCTCCATGGACCAATAGGTGGGTTAACGCTTTTCATTGGTTTGTGAGGACCTTTGCAACATCATTGATATGAAAGTTTGCACATACTCTCACCCTATAAATGCATGCACACATACCCTACCATATGAGCACCTCCGAGAGACTGAGTCGGCAAGCAGATTGACAAAGTCACCGCAGGAGCCTTGCTATTGATGGAAGTGTTGCCTCCCACTAAACGAATATTCCGCCTTTATAAGACAGAAATGTGTCTCATTATCTTTATAGCTTTAGCTAAAAATAATTGTGGCTTTCATATGTATGTTTTGCTAAAATGGTCGATAAAAGTGGTAGCCTTAAATAAGAGTCGGCAACGAGTGATGGTATGAGACCCCCTCCCTCACTCTTCCACATCCACAACCCATGTTACTCTTCTCACAGACTAGTCACATCATATTTTCAAAACGATAGTGCTATTTGTCGAAGATTGGGGCAACTTTATGAAACTCACATGTTCAACCAAACAGAACCACTTCTTATAAATTTGCACTACTTTCCAAATTAGGGTGGAACAATGGGACAAACTTCCGATCAGATAGTGTTTTTGCCATCCGCATCCCCCAAATTCCATCATTTTCCTCCTCCCCTCCTAATGTTGACCCAATCCAAAGGTGCTTAAAAATCTTCTTCACACGCACTATTACTACCATCATTTTCCCCTTTCTGTCGTTTCATTCCCCCCACCCCCAGTGTGCGGTCCGCAATCCCCGGCTATTGATTTTCAAGGTATGAGCTTGTTTTGTGGCATTTCCACCCAAGATTTATGGGCTCAGCATCACGCCCCTGCAAGATAGCCCAATGTGAGATCTACCTCGTAATTTAATATATGCCAAAGGGCATCGAAAGGCGGTGCCTATGGGCCCCACACCGGCACACCATGCGGTCAGGGGTGGTTGTGTAAACTGCACGCGTGGGCCTCACAGGTGCCCCTGGTTCCATCTTCTGGCTTGTGGGTCTTTTCTTCCGGATAAAATTTCTATAATTTTTGGAGCAACTTTTCTACACAGAAAATAACACATAGAAATCTCGCTGAAGCGTTAGTCCGCATTAGTTTTTATTCAAATTATGCAAATTAGGTGGCAAAACATAGCAAAGTGTTCAGAAAAGTAGATACATTTGAGTTGTATCAATACCCAATGCCAATTTTGCTCGCGGACGATGTGCCACCGCATCTCAGCCGTACCCATGTAGCTGTCATGGTAGCTGCGCCATCATGGTCCATCAAGCTCCCCCACATTCACAATGGTTGGCTGCTCTATTGTGCACACCCCATCGTTGAGCTCGTCCTCCGGTGATATCAGTAGTGAGGACATGGAGATCACGACCTACTCCTCCTCCAAGTCCAACCATCAACTAACATGGTTTTGAGCAGCTATAGCGTGAGCAAGAGATGGAGGACGATGAGATCATGGAGGAGCAACAAAGAATCGAGGTCTTTGTGGCCTCGTGTCATGCCAAACTTGGAGTAATGCTCCACCATTGAGAAATTTGTCATCGTGGAGGAGCGCCAAGAAATCAAGGCCTTCTTGGCCTTGTATCATGCTGAGCTCGCCTACTATGAGCACCGGGTCGCCTTTGAGGCACGGTGGAGGGCTCACAACGAGGTCTTCAACGAGCTACAGGAGGACATTGCCACTAAGGTGGCAACGGAGGAGGAGGAGGTTTGCAATGTAGCAAGGACTAAACTTGGATTATATGGTAGTTTTATTTATATTTAAGATATTTAAGCTAACTTTATTTATATTTAGTTGTGCTTATGGTAGGCTTGACTTCCGCCAGAGCTAAGTTTAATTATGTATCTCTAATTATGAAGCTGAAAGTCATGTTTAATTATGAACTGCATGTTTAAATGTTGTTCATGTGTTCATTATAAAGTGCAATTTGCTCATTTGAATGCACAAATGAAAGAATGCAGTTCAAAATATGTGACGCCCCCGATTTGATCGTACACTAATCATGCACGCAAATGTGTACGATCAAGATCAGGGACTCACGGGAAGATATCACAACACAACTCTAAAACATAAATAAGTCATACAAGCATCATAATACAAGCCAGGGGCCTCGAGGGCTCGAATACAAGTGCTCGATCATAGACGAGTCAGCGGAAGCAACAATATCTGAGTACAGACATAAGTTAAACAAGTTTGCCATAAGAAGGCTAGCACAAACTGGGGATACAGATCGAAAGAGGCGCAGGCCTCCTGCCTGGGATCCTCCTAACTACTCCTGGTCGTCGTCAGCGGCCTGCACGTAGTAGTAGGCACCTCCAGTATCATAGGAGTCGTCGTCGATGGTGGCGTCTGGTTCCTGGACTCCAGCCTCTAGTGGCGACAATCAGGTAGAAAGGAAAGGGGGAAAAGAGAAAGGAAAGCAACCGTGAGTACTCATCCAAAGTATTCGCAAGCAAGGAGCTACACTACATATGCATGGGTATATGTGTAAAGGGCCATATCAGTGGACTGAACTGCAGAATGCCAGAATAAGAGGGGGATAGCTAATCCTGTCGAAGACTACGCTTCTGGCCATCTCCATCTTGCAGCATGTAGAAGAGAGTAGATTGAGGTCCTCCAAGTAGCATCGCATAGCATAAACCTACCCGGCGATCCCCTCCTCGTCGCCCTGTTAGAGAGCGATCACCGGGTTGTATCTGGCACTTGGAAGGGTGTGTTTTATTAAGTATCCGGTTCTAGTTGTCATAAGGTCAAGGTACAACTCCGGGTCGTCCTTTTACCGAGGGACACGGCTATTCGAATAGATAAACTTCCCTGCAGGGGTGCACCACATAACCCAACACGCTCGATCCCATTTGGCCGGACACACTTTTCTGGGTCATGCCCGGCCTCGGAAGATCAACACGTCGCAGCCCCACCTAGGCTCAACAGAGAGGTCAGCACGCCGGTCTAAACCCTATGCGCGCAGGGGTCTGGGCCCGTCGCCCATTGCACACCTGCACGTTGCGTACGCGGCCGGAAGCAGACCTAGCCCCCTTAATACAAGCGCGAGCTTACGGTCCAATGCGGCGCGCGCCACTCAGTCGCTGACGTCAAAAAGAGCTTCGGCTGATACCACGACGTCGAGTGCCCATAACTGTTCCCGCGTAGTTGGTTAGTGCGTACAGACCAAATGGCCAGACTCAGATCAAATACCAAGATCTTGTTAAGCGTGTTAAGTTTCCGCGAACGCCGACCAGGGCCAGGCCCACCTCTCTCCTAGGTGGTCTCAACCTGCCCTGTCGCTCCGCCATAAAGTAACAGTCGGGGGCCGTCAGGAACCCAGGCCCACCTCTATCGGGATGGAGCCACCTGTCCTTTTAGCCCCCTCATCAGAATCACTTGCGGGTACTCAACGAGCCGACCCGACTTTAGTCACCACATGTGTCATGTATATAAAGTATATAGTATATACCCGTGATCACCTCCCGAAGTGATCACGGCCCAGTAGTATAGCATGGCTGACGGACAAGAGTGTAGGGCTACTGATGGAACACTAGCATCCTATACTAAGCAGTAGGATAGCAGGTAAGGGTAACAACTGTAGCAACAATGACAGGCTATGCAGCAGAATAGGATTAACCGAAATCAGTAACATGCTACACTACTCTAATGCAAGCTGTATAGAGAAGAATAGGCAATATCTGGTGATCAAGGGGGGGGCTTGCCTGGTTGCTCTGGCAAGTAGGAGGGGTCGTCAACAGCGTAGTCGGTCGGGGCACCAGCAGCGGCGTCGGTCTCGTAGTCTACCGGAGAAGAGGGGGAAGAAACAATAAATATAATGCAAACATAAGCATGACAATGCATGACATGACAATGAGCGGTGCTAGGTGTGCCCTAACGCGGCAGTAGGTGGTACCGGCGAAGGGGGGGAACATCCGGGAAAGTATTCCCGATGTTTCGCGTTTTCGGACAGATGGACCAGAGGTGAAATGTTGCAGGTTCACTATGCTAGGGACGTGTGGTGAATGAACGGGCTACGTATTCGGATTCGTCTCGTCGTTCTGAGCAACTTTCATGTACAAAGTTTTTCCATCCGAGCTACGGTTTATTTTATATTAAATTTTAAAGATTTAAATCATTTTTAGAATTTAATAAATTAATTTAATTCGAAATTTAATTAATGCATCAGCATGAGGTCAGCATGACGTCAGCAGTCAACGTTGACCGTTGACCTGGTCAACCTGACAGGTGGGTCCCACCTGTCAGGGGCTGTTAGCTAATTAACAGTACTTAATTAGGTTAATTAGTTATTAGGTTAATTAATCTTAATTAGTTAATATTAACAGGATTAATTAAGTTAATTAATTATCTTATTATTTATTTATTTATTTTTATTAATTAAATTTTTTAAATCATTTTTTTTATTAAAACGTTCTCTGGGGGTGGGGCCCCTTTGTCATAGGGCCCTGGGGCCATAGCGGGTGCGGGCGATGTTTTAGGGCGCACGCCTAGGGGGGGGGCGTGGCGGACGAGGCCGTCGAGGCCGGGCGGTCGCCGGTGGGAGGGCAGCGGCGGGCGCGGGCGGTGGCTGCGGCAAAGCTGCGCAGCTGCGGGCGCGCGCGTGTGAGGAAGGCCGGGGCGAACGAGGTAGCTGCGGCGCCGGCGAGGCGGGGCCGCGCGTAGGGCGACTGATGGCTGCAGCGACGGCGGTGCGGGCGTGAGGTGCGTAAGGGAGGGGCGAGCCGCAGGCGAGCGCGGAGCAGGGGGACACGGGAGCGAGGCGGGCGCGCAGACACGCGCACGGCCACGGGCGAAGGCGAGGTTGCAGGAGGCATGCGCGCAGTGGGGGGCACGGTAGTGAGCGGGCGAATGGCAAGCGGACGACGTGGGTACGGCTGGGCGGAGGCCAGCGCGGGGCGCGCCGGGGTTGCGGGGCAGCGACGCAGGACGAGCGCACGCGGGGCAGGAACAGAGAGGGAGTGCGGGCGGCGATGCTCACGTTCGAGTAGAGACCAGGGGGGCGGCGAGGCCTGGTGGAGCCGGCGAGGGAGAGACGGGGATGGTCAGTTCGGCGGGGAGGTCCGACGAACGGCAGGGCGGCGAGGCGACGCCGGCAGGATCGGGCGCGGGGAGCGCGGCCCTGATCTAGATCCACGAGAGGTGGGAGAGGAGACGAGGGATGGGGAGAAGTGGGGTCGTGGGTGCGGGGGTTAGGGTTCGGTGGTGAGGGGGGCAACCTAAGTAGGCCAAGGGAGTGGGTGGGCCGGCCTGTTAGCGGCCAGGTGGGCCAAACGGCCCAGAGGGAGGGGCCCCTTTTACTTTGTTTTTTTATTCTGTTTAGTCTTTCTTTTTATTTATTTCTTTCATGTTTCTTTTAGTTGCTGCTTATTCTAGTGTTAACCATATACCAACGTGGCACCTAAATTGATGTCACCAATTATGCCACTGCCACATTAATTTTGCTACTCAAAGTAAAATAGTTTTACAATGAATTATTATTTAAAAGTAATTAAATAATAGTTTTCGCTATTGTTTTATCCATCTTATAGTATTTAAATATTTTATAAAGATGTGATTTCTCCATCATAATTACCTATGCAACTTTTGGTTCACTCCGAACATTTTAGTTTTAATATTTGAAAACTTTTATTGTTTGCTTGATTTTGACTTTGAATTTAAATCGGTTTCGAACTAATGTGAGATTAGCAACAGTAATCGAAGTGACGTGGCATCATTAGCAGAGGTTCACTGTAGCTTAATTATCCGGGCGTCACAATTCTCCTCCACTACAAGAAATCTCGTCCCGAGATTTAAGAGGTGAAGTAAGGGGGAAAGATTTGGTTACGAAATTCTAACGAGTCATCTCGGTCTTGGTTGCCCTTCCGAAGAGTCACCATGATCAAGTCGTCATCCTTTCTTCGGGATCTCCAACGTACTTACGAATAGGTAAGGGGCAGCTCGGCTACGACAGAATGCTTAGGAGGGAAAACAATCAGGGGTTAAGCCATGAATGAGCATAAGATTATCTCTCGAGTTGAACATATAAAATACATCGAGAGTAAGGTACGAAGGTACAATAAGAGGTTCCCGGCGGATAGATAGTTGCTCGAAGTCTGAACCAGAGTGAGAAAGGGGTTCAAAGCGGCGAGAGTAAGTATTGCGTCTGATACCATAATAGATTACTAGGCATGTGGCCCGTGAATTACATACGAAGTCAAGCTCGAGGAATAACTTTGACAACAGGGCGTACAGGAGAGTCAGGTTTCGATCCTGTGGAACTGTGGGTTATGGGCCCACCATGTGGTCTAAAGTAGGAAGGTCGGAGACATCTTGCACGATCATGTAAGCAAGGCATGTCAGAGGGTAGTCTGTCGGTTATGTCGGCAACAACATCGGTACCAAGGGCGAGGGACGAAGAGAACCATTTTCCTGCTCGTTGGACGAGGCGGACCATTAGGCAAAGTTCTCGTCCATCGGTGGATACCGGAATGTCATCAACAATAGTAACAGGTTCTTACTGACAGAGTTGTACACCGAGGTGCTTACAAAAGCAGTGACTTATTACTGCTTAGATCATATAAACCTCAAGAAGGTTAAACAAACAATGGAAAGGGAAATGTGATTATTAGATTAAACAAAACGATGGAAAGGAAAATGTGTTTAAACACATATTTCAGGGGTATATCCTTCCCAAGGCCAAACAGAGCATGATATCCATAACAGGATAGAAGTAGAAAACCATTTAGGTAAGGGGAGAGGAATTTCATGACATTACCCAAACAACAGTGTTTGAATAATTGATAAAGAAAATTTAGTATTGTGCTTCAAAGGTTCTTAGTGAAATTCGGAGTACCACAGACATGCTTCGAGATAGCATTGACATGGTCTTCAAGCAAAGGTCAGACTTTGGATACAGGAAGGATCCATCAGGAACAACTTGTAGAATAAGTCTTACAATTTCCTCATGGAAGAATGGATAACCTTGCTAATAAGGAAACTATAACAGCAGGTCATCCGGCCAGGTGTGCTGGGCTTGCCATCACCTTACCGGGTCATAAAAGACCAGTGTTATAACTCTTGGAAAAAGTTCCGACCATCATATCTGACCGAGATTCAGATCTGATCGGTGTTAGGATACCTCAGACTCAGGATGCCTGAGAAGAAAAGGTGCAAAACAAATTGACGAGACGACATTGTAAGATTCTCGGGAAATTAACTATGGAAGCGAGTTCCGAAGCAAGAGTTCATCATTAAACCAAGGAGAGGATGAGGAGGTAGCTGATGAACTCAGCGACAACTCACCGAGATTTCCACAAGATGGATTTCCACAATTATGTGAACAAGGAGATATCATTTGTTAGATCAAATGATATAATGAAGTATGCTCGAGGAAAACATACACAATTAAACATTGGTTGAAAGGTGCGCTCGAAATATGGGTTGGGTTGCACGAACAATGTCAGAATGGCGATTCAATAATCAATAGTCTAAGAATGAATGGCCGACCATTAGCTTCAAAGCAATAGGGTTGCTAGAAGGGCAAAATCCAAACAGCACCGTTCATTTATTGGTACCCCGGTTGGAATCAATACGAGGACCAAGAAAGAATTGTGATGGTGAGAAGTATCATCATATCGAGAATTTCTAAGAGGTGAAGCAATCCCCACAACATTCTCGACAGAAAAGACAATAATACTTCGAGACAGAACACAACACTAGCTGGAGAGCAAGTTGTATTCATAATGTGGACAAGTTCGCGATGAAAGGAAGTCAAGGGTGTTGTCGATGATGATAAAAATCATCGAGGGCAAGGAGGGTATTTCTCATCATGAACACGGTTAACATATCGGAAGAAGTCAAAGTGTTGAAGGTGATCCGACACATTTGCCGGGAGGTTTCGAGAGGATGCAATCAAACATCAACGGCAACAAGTAAGGGAAGGACGAAGTGGCAAGTTATAGGATCAATATATAAGATGCAAGCTCGGAACCAAGGTTGTCTTTCAAGACAAGCAACATGATGTTGAAAGGTCGACGTAAGTCGTGCTCACACACTGAAGAATTCGTGCAGCAGAGAAGGACGAGGTAGCACAGTTAAAGATAGCAAGACCAGGATGCAGCCGATAGTCTAGGAATGACCAGATTGGGTTCAGAATTTCCAAGTAAAATACTAGGGGTATTTGATTTGTAGTGCAGAATAATTTCACTAGTCGGTGTCCTCGGTTGACAACAACCCAGAACCCGTAGAGTGATTACGACAAGGAAAGACATTACTTCAACAAAGTTAGTAAGATGTGGTGTAATGGCAAGACATCTTCGAGATACCAGGGGATAATACTCGAAGGTAGAACATGATAGAAGTAGAACCGGATCATTCACCTGTGGCAGTAGATACTTCAACCTTGCCAAAAATAGACGAGGCACCGGAATGAATTCCCATCAGATATATTAGATCAGGACAGCATGGTCGGAACCATAACTGTAAGGAATCAATTTCAAGAATTCTGAAAGAATCATACAGCTGGATAATCATTTTCCAAGATGCTTCCGAGACGGTCTACATCATTTTCATGGGCATGAACACAAAGTTCAAGGTCGACTCCCACTTCTTTAATGCATATCATTTCATCCACCTCTCGCTTTGATATAACTGTAGTGTTGGAATTTTATCTGGTAGAACACCGGAAGAGTAAGACTTGTGAAAACTTTCGGGTCCTCACGGATTAGGGGAAGGCATAGGTTCAACCCATCGGGCATCTTAGTAACATATACCACAAGTTTCAAAAGTAAATACACAAGCTCGAAAGCAGAGCATGGTTGGCCAAGCAGAGGATACAATTTACCAGAGGCATTATGTATTAGGGAAGAACTCACAAGGTGATTGAATATGAAGGACACTGTCGGATAACAATCCAACAATGGATCGGGCGATCCACAACGGAGCTGATGTGAGTATCGGTACTCACTCAGAGGAAGAAAGAATGCAGAGGCATCAGATTCAAGAATCACCTGATTAGTCTGATGCTTAATTAGAAAGAAATTATGGTTTCCAAAATGAAGGATGAGAAGCAGACGCTCTGATCAAGGATGGATAAGTTGAAAACACTTAGTTGGGCAATCAACAAAGGTTTGAATTGCCGAGAACCAACTCATGTTCAAAACGGCATCTGAGCCAGAAGGATGAAATCTAGGATCCGATTGAGGATTGCGAGCATTCACAACATATTGAGTCAAGGGATCCAGGATGATAAAGGCAAAGGACATCCATGAATATTGCTAGTCATTTGGAATTAACCATAATGCAGGCAGACAAGCATTTCAAGAGCCATGGGCTACAGAGGATTCTACAAAAGATCGGATAGTATTTCAAAGAATTTTGTGAAACACATGAACAACTGGGGATGAGCGGATACTCGGTAATAGCGAGGAATCACCCGTAGGGGTAATCTTGTGGCAAGGAACTGCAAGGCAGTATCTCAAAGGGTTTTCAGAACAATAGAGAGAATTTCGGGGTATCTTGTAATAACAAAATCAACGGGAAATGATTGTATGAAGGACAAGTGTACGTGGTTATCCATAGGGATTTATCGATGAAAGGGAATTACAAAAGCGATGGCACAAAGTCTCGAGAGAACATCGCAGAGTATCTTCGGGATCCTTCGGTGCATCAAGCAATCATCTGGAGTGAGGGCTCTTCGGGAGGAAGTAGTTACGAGAACCTAGTGTTAGAGCTAGCAAAATCATTTAACCCGAATAGAAGAGATACCAGAGTCCCAGAGCACAGACGAGGAGTAAAAGATCCTAATACCACCCAATGGCGACGTGGGCCCATAAGGCACATAGCCAAGTTAGTAAAAGTTTTGTAATGACTAGACTCGACTTCGGCCAAGGAGTGTGGAAGGGGGATTCCTACAGACAGTCGGCTCTGATACCAACTTGTGACGCCCCCGATTTGACCGTACACTAATCATGCACGCAAATGTGTACGATCAAGATCAGGGACTCACGGGAAGATATCACAACACAACTCTAAAACATAAATAAGTCATACAAGCATCATAATACAAGCCAGGGGCCTCGAGGGCTCGAATACAAGTGCTCGATCATAGACGAGTCAGCGGAAGCAACAATATCTGAGTACAGACATAAGTTAAACAAGTTTGCCTTAAGAAGGCTAGCACAAACTGGGGATACAGATCGAAAGAGGCGCAGGCCTCCTGCCTGGGATCCTCCTAACTACTCCTGGTCGTCGTCAGCGGCCTGCACGTAGTAGTAGGCACCTCCAGTATCGTAGGAGTCGTCATCGACGGTGGCGTCTGGTTCCTGGACTCCAGCCTCTGGTGGCGACAATCAGGTAGAAAGGAAAGGGGGAAAAGAGAAAGGAAAGCAACCGTGAGTACTCATCCAAAGTACTCGCAAGCAAGGAGCTACACTACATATGCATGGCTATATGTGTAAAGGGCCATACCAGTGGACTGAACTGCAGAATGCCAGAATAAGAGGGGGATAGCTAATCCTGTCGAAGACTACGCTTCTGGCCATCTCCATCTTGCAGCATGTAGAAGAGAGTAGATTGAAGTCCTCCAAGTAGCATCGCATATCATAAACCTACCCGGCGATCCCCTCCTCGTCGCCCTGTTAGAGAGCGATCACCGGGTTGTATCTGGCACTTGGAAGGGTGTGTTTTATTAAGTATCCGGTTCTAGTTGTCATAAGGTCAAGGTACAACTCCGGGTCGTCCTTTTACCGAGGGACACGGCTATTCAAATAGATAAACTTCCCTGCAGGGGTGCACCACATAACCCAACACGCTCGATCCCATTTGGCCGGACACACTTTTCTGGGTCATGCCCGGCCTCGGAAGATCAACACGTCGCAGCCCCACCTAGGCTCAACAGAGAGGTCAGCACGCCGGTCTAAACCCTATGCGCGCAGGGGCCTGGGCCCGTCGCCCATTGCACACCTGCACGTTGCGTACGCGGCCGGAAGCAGACCTAGCCCCCTTAATACAAGCGCGAGCTTACGGTCCAATGCGGCGCGCGCCACTCAGTCGCTGACGTCAAAAAGAGCTTCGGCTGATACCACGACGTCGAGTGCCCATAACTGTTCCCGCGTAGTTGGTTAGTGCGTACAGACCAAATGGCCAGACTCAGATCAAATACCAAGATCTCGTTAAGCGTGTTAAGTTTCCGCGAACGCCGACCAGGGCCAGGCCCACCTCTCTCCTAGGTGGTCTCAACCTGCCCTGTCGCTCCGCCATAAAGTAACAGTCGGGGGCCATCAGGAACCCAGGCCCACCTCTACCGGGATGGAGCCACCTGTCCTTTCAGCCCCCTCATCAGAATCACTTGCGGGTACTCAACGAGCCGACCCGACTTTAGTCACCACATGTGTCATGTATATAAAGTATATAGTATATACCCGTGATCACCTCTCGAAGTGATCACGGCCCAGTAGTATAGCATGGCAGACGGACAAGAGTGTAGGGCCACTGATGGAACACTAGCATCCTATACTAAGCAGTAGGATAGCAGGTAAGGGTAACAACTGTAGCAACAATGACAGGCTATGCAGCAGAATAGGATTAACCGAAATCAGTAACATGCTACACTACTCTAATGCAAGCTGTATAGAGAAGAATAGGCAATATCTGGTGATCAAGGGGGGGGCTTGCCTGGTTGCTCTGGCAAGTAGGAGGGGTCGTCAACAGCGTAGTCGGTCGGGCACCAGCAGCGGCGTCGGTCTCGTAGTCTACCGGAGAAGAGGGGGAAGAAACAATAAATATAATGCAAACATAAGCATGACGATGCGTGACATGACAATGAGCGGTGCTAGGTGTGCCCTAACGCGGCAGTAGGTGGTACCGGCGAAGGGGGGGAACATCCGGGAAAGTATTCCCGATGTTTCGCGTTTTCGGACAGAGGACCGGAGGTGAAATGTTGCAGGTTCACTATGCTAGGGACGTGTGGTGAACGAACGGGCTACGTATTCGGATTCGTCTCGTCGTTCTGAGCAACTTTCATGTACAAAGATTTTCCATCCGAGCTACGGTTTATTTTATATTAAATTTTAAAGATTTAAATCATTTTTAGAATTTAATAAATTAATTTAATTCAAAATTTAATTAATGCATCAGCATGACGTCAGCAGTCAACGTTGACCGTTGACCTGGTCAACCTGACAGGTGGGTCCCACCTGTCAGGGGCTGTTAGCTAATTAACAGTAGTTAATTAGGTTAATTAATCTTAATTAGTTAATATTAACAGGATTAATTAAGTTAATTAATTATCTTTATTATTTATTTATTTTTATTAATTAAATTTTTTTAAATCATTTTTTATTAAAACGTTCTCTGGGGGTGGGGCCCTTTGTCATAGGGCCCTGGGGCCATAGCGGGTGCGGGCGACATTTTCGGGCGCGGCCCGATCGGGCGCACGCCTAGGGGGGGGGGCGTGGCGGACGAGGCCGTCGAGGCCGGGCGGTCGCCGGCGGGAGGGCAGCGGCGGACGCGGGCGGTGGCTGCGGCAAAGCTGCGCAACTGCGGGTGCGCGCGTGTGAGGAAGGCCGGGGCGAACAAGGTAGCTGCGGCGCCGGCGAGGCGGGGCCGCGCGCAGGGCGACTGATGGCTGCAGCGACGGTGGTGCGGGCGTGAGGTGCGCAAGGGGAGGGGCGAGCCGCAGGCGAGCGCGGAGCAGGGGGGACACGGGAGCGAGGCGGGCGCACAGACACGCGCACGGCCACGGGCGAAGGCGAGGTTGCAGGAGGCGTGCGCGCAGTGGGGGGCACGGTAGTGAGCGGGCGAACGGCAAGCGGACGACGTGGGTACGGCTGGGCGGAGGCCAGCGCGGGGCGCGTCGGGGTTGCGGGGCAGCGACGCAGGACGAGCGCACGCGGGGCAGGAACAGAGAGGGAGTGCGGGCGGCGATGCTCACGTTCGAGTAGAGACCAGGGGGGCGGCGAGGCCTGGTGGAGCCGGCGAGGGAGAGACGGGGATGGGCAGTCCGGCGGGGAGGTCCGACGAACGGTAGGGCGGCGAGGCGAAGCCGGCGAGATCGGGGGCGGGGAGCGCGGCCCTGATCTAGATCCACGAGAGGGGGGAGAGGAGACGAGGGATGGGGGGAAGTGGGGTCGTGGGTGCGGGGGTTAGGGTTCGGTGGTGAGGGGGGCAACCTAAGTAGGCCAAGGGAGTGGGTGGGCCGGCCTGTTAGCGGCCAGGTGGGCCAAACGGCCCAGGGGGAGGGGGCCCTTTTACTTTGTTTTTTTATTCTGTTTAGTCTTTCTTTTTATTTATTTCTTTCATGTTTCTTTTAGTTGCTGCTTATTCTAGTGTTAACCATATACCAACGTGGCACCTAAATTGATGTCACCAATTATGCCACTGCCACATTAATTTTGCTACTCAAAGTAAAATGGTTTTACAATGAATTATTATTTAAAAGTAATTAAATAATAGTTTTCGCTATTGTTTTATTCATCTTATAGTATTTAAATATTTTATAAAGATGTGATTTCTCCATCATAATTACCTATGCAACTTTTGGTTCACTCCGAACATTTTAGTTTTAATATTTAAAAACTTTTATTGTTTGCTTGATTTTGACTTTGAATTTAAATCGGTTTCGAACTAACGTGAGATTAGCAACAGTAATCGAAGTGACGTGGCATCATTAGCAGAGGTTCACTATAACTTAATTATCCGGGCGTCACAAAATATTTGGAGGATGAAATTTTGGGCGTGTTTGGTTTCCTGCATGAGGCCCAACAAGACACGCGCGGGAAGGAAATGGGCTGCTTGGTTGGCTGCATACACTGTTGGGCCTGCATAGCACAGAACTTAAAGCACCTCTAGGCCTGGCTCGCTGGAAACACTCAGATCGGTAGTTTCTTGCGAGCTAGGCCGAGGCGAGCGCAAGCGAGCGAGCCCATGCACGAGTGGAGACGGGAGGGATGCGAGGTGATTACGTGTGGTCTTCTTCAACCTCCAGTAAGCTTCTCTCTAATCTCCTCTCTTCCTTGTCCCTCTGATCTACACAACGGTGCTTCGATTCGAGGTAAGCTCTATATGAAAAAGATGCACCTCGATGCGACGGTTCCATTCAGGGGAGCGTTTCGTAGTTTCGTGGGCCGGAAGTTCTTTATTTCGTGTTCCCGTTTAGAGCTATTTTGGAAGAATTTTGTCAGATTCGTCGCACATGATCGATCATTTGAAATTTCCTTTGACCAGCAGCTTAATCTCGTAGTTCCGCACAACATTCGTGTTGTAAGTTTTCGGTTTCGACGATCATAGCTTCATCTTTCCTTGAACAGAAGTCTAGTGCACTCATGCCGCCATATCGAGCTCCTCTGTCCTCCACTCAGAGCCCTCCTATTCGTCCCTCTCGACACCGACTCCCTTCTCCTTAATCTCCTTGCCCGCGTCCTACTACACTAGAGTCGTTTTCGGCATCGCTCATCTCGGCCTACTCTCTTGCGTCCTCCTACTGCACTGACGCTGCAATGGCGCGCACACTGCTTTCTTGTGTCCTCTGCCTCCGTGCACACTGCAGTTCGCCGCGCCACCGACAGGGTCGATCATCTCGGCCTCCTCTCTCTCGTCCCACTGCACTGGAGTCCTTTCCGGCGTCGATCATCTCGGCCTCCTCTCTCGTCCTACTGCACGGACGATACCATGGCGCGAGCACTGCATTCTCCTCCTCTGTCCACTGTCTTTGCGCGAGCACCGCAACTAGTTCGCGACGGTGTCGCTCGCCCACGACTCCATGCTCGTCATGCCGGCCACGACGCCACGACCACTATCCACCGCAGTCGCCATGGTCCGGCGCACACTGCATTTCTTCTCCCCCTTCCTTTGCTAGCTCTTAACCCTGTGTGCTAAGTGCAAGTGCTAGCTCTTAGTCATACCCCATGCGGGCAACCAAACAATGTGTAGTTGTATGCGCCGAGACAATGCAGGCAACCAAACAATGTACCAAAGTTGATCCCGTAATGCAGAAAGTTCATATGCAGGCAACCAAACAACTTGCAGATGTCGCATATGAGGCTGTTTTTTCAGAGCCAGGCTGAGTGGAGAAGGGTATGCAACGCAGGTACTGTAGCCGACGGCAACCAAACGCGCCCTTTGTGCATCGATTAGGAGCCACCCTCCCAATATTGGGGATTTTTGGGGATTTAAAACTTGAGTACGTTTTATAGATGAAGTTTTTGGGCATAGAACAGATCAACTTTTACTATAACATTTAAACAATTAATGTCTATCTATATCTTATATCTATACCATCATATAGTGCACGAATAACTTTGAATAACACCGTTGGATTAAGCTGATCCCACAGTAGTGACGTGGCAAATCCAATTGTTGCCGACTGTTGGATCTTCTCATCATTTCACCAGATTCTGCCGTGTGTACTATCTAGAAAATTCTATGGTTGAGCTTAAGCCATGTGGACATTTTGCACAAAACTCAAGGCACACTTGTACTATATTCTAGACTCTTCCATACTCGGACTTTCCTAAATTCTTTTTCCATCCAAACCAGTCATTCATTTTTACTTTGTATTTAATGTTATGTACCTTCATAAATCATATTTAACTTTATGGATTGTACATTAGCTTTGAGATAGCCAAAAGAGACACCTAGCCAAAATACACTCAACTCAATATATTTTAGATGACTTCATGCATATGCCTCACAATTCCATTCGACTGTTATAACTAATACTCCCTCTGTCCAAAAAAAAACTTGTTTCAAGCTTGTCTCTTAAATGGATGTATCTAGCACAACAATTGAGGGACAATCTTTTTTGGATAGAATGAGTACACAACAACGTTATGTATTATCTTTGGTTGTAATTTGACCATCTGAGCTACAGTATAACTTACTACTAGTGTACTAAACGAACAAGAGAAGCTCGTGTCTTGGAGAAGACGGTGTCTTGTCCAGGCTCACGATCGAGCACTCGCCCCAGCTGTCCTCGTCGGCGTCCACTGCGGCCGTCCTCTTCTTCGCGCGCGCGTCCCCCATCGTCGACACCGCTGCCACCTCCACGAGGAGCCTCATCGGCACGTGCGCGCAGGCCTCCAGGCGCCGGAGCGCTTCGCCGGGCTCGTGGACGCCGTGAGCTGCCACCTCGGACCAGAGCGCCGCAGCCATCGCAACGCGCAGCGGCACCCGTGGCGCCGCCGCGGCGACCTGGACCCGGATCGCGCGGCTAGCCGCCGCGGCACGCCGGTGCGCCGCCCCCGCCTCGAGGCCCATCCGCCTGGCCCAGCCCTCGAGCACCGCCTCGCCCCGCGCGCCGCGCCTCCTGGCCGGCGGCGTCGTCCCCCTGCCGCGCAGCGCCGCCGTCGTCGCGGAGTCGGCCGTGGACACGCAGGAGCGCGATGTCGTAGCAGTCCTGGACAGGACGTCCACGCCCATAGGCCGCCAAACGCGCGTGCGGCGGTGGCGGGACGCGAGGAAGTTGACGCCGTGCACCTGGGCGTCGCAGGGCGCGCAGAGGAGCGCCGCGTCGGCCTCGCAGTGCACGTCCGCCGCCGCTCCACACAGCGCGCATGCGCAGCGCTCCATGGTGCCGTCGCCGGCACACATGCTAGCTAGCTCGCACCACATGATCGAGCTCTCGGTTCGAGCGTTCTACCACACGTACCAAGGGAAACGACGTAGGAGGAGGGGGAGGAGGACGAGGCAGCGTGGTTTGCTTCCCCTCGTCCGGGCGCGTATTTATAGACGATGGCGGGGGCGTGAGATCTTTTCCGCTCCTCCACGTTGGTGCTCATCCACCAGTCCAAGGAGCAACCACGGCCGCTCAAATATTCCACGGCGCGCCTGCGCTTGCACAAGTAGCGGCGGCTGGTCGACGTGAGCCGCGAGTTTGGGGGATGGGGGCTCCATCGGTGGGATGCGTACGTAGTCATCCTTGGCCACGAAACCTAGACCCGCTCGAACTACCTACCGTACTACGTGCCCGCCGGTCGTTATCCGAGCTCGTTGGTCCGCTCTCTAGTCGACACAGGAAAACTTACAAGGACGCGTCTCTATAGGGCCTGCGACCAAACGTCCATAGTACTAGAGAACTTTTTTGCTTGTCTCTTTTTTCACTGCATGTGGATGTTGTAATTACGCAAAACCATCATAGTATTATGTTTCACGCAAACAAGCACCAAGGTCCAAGGGTATACTCGTCCATTGTCTTGGACATATATTATGTCAATCATTTGCAAGTATTCACTACATGAAAATCATGTGTTTGCCGTGTAGTCATGTGTAAACCGAGTGCAATATTTCGGGTACCGCAAAAAGAACACACGGCAAACATGGAGGCCTCGGCTTACAGTACTTTCTAAGCCGAGTGCTTACAAAATGTACTCGGTTTAGAAAGGGCACTCGGTATATAAACAAAAAGGCTCTCGGCTTACAACAAGTTCTAGGTAAGGGTATATGGCACATGTCAAGGACGGCAGTGGGTCATGTGCCCTGACATACCACTCAACTTACACAAGTTATAAGCCATGTGCCCTGGCATAACACTCGGCTTACATACGTTATAAGCTGTGTGCCCTGACTCTACACACTCGTCTTAAGTTTTACATAATTTTTGCAAATCTATTTTTAATACAAAAAGGTTTTCAGACCATTGCATTTATATTTATTTTTAATATTATTTATGTTCCCAATTTCTATTCATTTTCTCCCGACTAGATTTCATGGCCCTTATTTTCACTGCCGTCAATTTCCCTATCTTTCTCTTTTACCCCAACTTTGCCACTTCAATATTTGATAGCCTTTTTACTCTTCAGACCCCCTAGTTTACCCATATAAAGATCAGATTCAAAGACGTAGACCGTGGGTTACCCAAGTTATCACAAGATTCTGTCCGGGTTACCTGTGGTGGCAGTTTCCACCTCTTACTGTCGAACGTTCCTTCGGTGTTATTGCCGTCTGTGAAGCCGGTCACACTCGGGAGCCGGGTACTGAATATTTAAACATACCACCACAACTACAACTATATACATGTGCTAGGACACAATGCAAGTTTTGGTGGGATTCCTACCCTCCGAACACCCCGGAATGGCCTAACCCTGACCCGTTTGACCGACAAATCTAGCCCTTTGACTAGCATCAAACTACATTTGACCCATGCACTAGTACAGAACCCCCTCATTGGCGGTGTCCGAATGTGCTCCATGGCAGCGTTTGAGTGGAGCGCCCCTACTATCGCACCGCTGGTAGTCAACAACCAGCAGCGTCCGGGCAAACCCTGCTAAGCAGTAGCTCTCCAGTAGCGTTCATAGCTGGGCGCCGTTAGTACCATCTTAGCCTGCAACGTGTACTCCTCTCGAACACTGCTAGTTACGCGTCGATGTAGTAGCGTTCGCGGTAGCCACCATCGGGAGCAGAACGGGGTGGCCACCATCGGGAGCACAGCAGGCTGACCATCGTACATCCATCCCGCCTCCATCTTGCCCACCAGCAGCACTGGAGCGTTGCAGGGAATCACATAGCATGTGGTGTCATAACCCTGCAAAACAGTGGAAAAATTACTATTTTTTGTCCATTATTTTGTTCATAGTGTAAACATAAGAAGGATAAACATGCAGCTTATTCTTTTTTTTTGAAAAATGTAATATATGTTCATGTATTCCATCTTACAGAGGCACTAGTTCAGAAGGGTATCAACTTTTTGAAGAAGCAAGTATCCAAATAACAAAAGTTGCACATAACTAATATTCCAACAACCAAAAGCAACGGTCTTACAATCCAATGCTCATTCCTCTCTTTTTAACAAAGTAAATCATCATAATAAGAATTTACGCTTATCCTCAAATGCTAGATATATCCCCTATGAATCTTAAAATTATATAAACCACATGCCCAACACTCATACATATTGTCTCACCTATTGCATATGAAGAAGCGAGCACCATAAATACTGACCAACATAAGCTATCAATTGTTTATACTACAATATGAAATTAATAGATTGTCATCTCTCCCTAAATAAACCAGCCAAGTCTCACCTATGAGCCAAATTGAAGGAATAAAGATTTAGTTAGTTGCATAACTGTATCAGAACTCCAGAATAATTGTACATGCATTATCAACAATCGAACATACCTAGATCTTGGCCATGAGGTGGATGAGCTCGCACAAATAGGGCTCGCCATCTAGGCCGTCCGGCTTCATCCTAGTCCCGCAGTACCACGCTAGTAGTACAACCACTTTGCCGCCGGAGGACATGCATGGTCAGAGCAAGCCGCGGCCATGGAGGAGAGGTGAGCTAGGGGACGCAAAAAAAAAAACAATGGGGAAGGGGGAAATATGTAGAGGCACACACATAGAGGACTCGGAAGGTGGATGGCGACGAATTGATCGTCGCCGGCGGCGGCCGCGGGGAGGAAGGACGACCTCTGCTCATGTTCTTCGATGAAGAGGAGGTGCCAGAGGGGAAGGGGATTGGAATGGGAGGAAGGAGGCGGAGCGGGTGATGGTGTGCAGTAGATGTGCGACTCCAACCTGTCGGCGAGGGATGAAACCCTACCGCCGGCTAGGGGTCAAACCCTAGCGCCGCGAATGGTCGCAGTGTAGGGGGGAATTGCAGTGAGGGGAATGAAATAGATAAAATTCTCTCTCAAAATTACCCCTACAATACTTTGAGAGGGAAATGTTGATTTGTTTGAGTTTTTTTTACCGGAAATGCTCGTCGGGCCGCAATATAATACATGTGACGTCAGCGTATTGCATCCGATATGGACCGTCCAATCTAGTCCGACGGACGGCCCATATTCACCAAGGTATCGTAAAAGGACTCTAAAGATAGTCTGATTCATAAGATAATAACATTGACTTTAGCTATATGCAAGTCACCTGAATTTTCAGTTTGGGTCAGTCAATTTCCTGGCCGCTGATTCTTGCTCTGAGATTCGCGCTACATTTTTTTTTCTTCTGGGTTGTTCTATGAGTTTTTTGGGCTATTTGTTTTGACTGACCACATATTTGGGTCAGTCGAATTGCTATTGGGCTGAAGCCCATTACTTGTACCTCCCGGCTAATCCCTCTTTCCCTTTTTTTATTCTATTTTTATGTCTTTCTCCTTTTGTTTTTCATTACTAGTAGGTTTTTAGATATTTTTTAGATGCTGGATGAGTATAAATGTAAATGAATAAATACTATGCAATACGAGCAAAATTTTTTAGAGGTTTTGCATACTACAGAAGTGTAAATTTAGTGCAAAGTTGTGTGCAAGTTTCTTTAACTTTTTCATTACATTTATTCTTAAAGAGTAATACCTATGGTACTAATTCATTGTTTCTTATACAACTTTATTATTCTTTTATTATTTAATTATTATTTGGTTTATTTCTTCTTTAAGGGCAATACCCATGGCACTAATTCGTTCCTTCTAAGAAAACTTTATTTTTGTGAATACTAATATATGCATATATTTAAAAACACAATATTTGTGTATATTATCTCCAAATTTTTTCATTGTTTGTTTTAGTTTTTTTGTTTCCTTTTTTTCTCAAAGGGCAATACCAATGCCACCAATTAATTCTTCCTTAGAAAACTTCATCATTTAGATTTTGTTTTGTTTTTTTAATTTTATTTTCTTTCTTCTTAAAGGGTAATACCAATGCCAATAATTCATTTTTTCTTATAAAACTTCATTATATGGATTTTTTTAGTTATTATTTTATTTATTTCTTCTTTAAGACTAATATCAATGCCACTAATTAATTTCTTCTTGTGAAGTACATTTTTTGAAAATTCGGCTATTGTAAGGTTAGTCTTGCACATTACAGAAAATCACAAATTTTGTTAATATTGCGTGCAAATGTTTTCATTGATTGATTTTTTTATCATTTTTTTATTTTCAAAGAGTAATACCAATGCCAATAATTGATTCTTTCTTAGAAGACTTCATTATTTTGATCTGTTTTAGTTTTTATTTAGTTTTCTTTCTTCTTAAAGGGTAGTACCAATGCCACTAATTCTTTCTCTTACATAACTTTATTATTTGATTGTTTTTATTTCATTTTCTTTCTTCGTTAAGGATACTACCAGTACCATTAACTTATTCCTTCTTATGGAACTTCTTGTGGCGAAAAATCTACTATTATATGCTTATTCTTGAATATTATAAAATAGTGCAATTTTTATGTAAATTTTTGTGCAAATTTTTTCATTGTTTATTTTATTTTTCCTTGAAGGGTAATACCATGCCACTAGTTCATTCTTCACTAGAAAACTTTTTTTATTTTGTTTTATTTTCTTAGTATTAGTAGAAAGGGAAGAAGAAGGCTAAAGAAGAAGAAGAAGACATTGCCTTTGGATGTTGATAGGGTGGTGGAGAGTGGTGGAGAAATTTGACTGAACACCCCAGAAATAAGCGCCTAACAAATAATAGCCCCGTAACATGAATATATACTCACTCAATTTTTATGCAATGTTTGTCCGATTTATACCGATGTGTAAAAATTGCGCTACAATATGCTTATTTTTACATATTATGAAACAATGCAATTTTTTGTCATTGTTTGTATTATGTGTTTTTACTTTTTTTTTGTGCAATGCAATATCATGCCATTAACCACGGCCAGCCAAAGCTAGCTAGCTCACGCACAGACACAACCGTAGCTAGGAAGCTCACGCACAGACGCGCCCAGCCGGAGCTAGCTAGCTCACGCATGGACGAAGCCGGAGCTAGCTAGCTCACGCGCCACGGCCAGCCGGAGCTAAGCTAGCTCACGCGCGCACGCACACGGCACACCACACGACACCACACGCTGCATGTAAAAAAAAAATGACCGAGCCAAATCACAAATTCAGTTGACTGACTAGTAGTCGGTCCCAACAACATTACCCCAAATGGCTCTTAAGGAGCAGTTCGTTACAACACTGGCACGCACGAAAACGTAAAAAGTGACGTCAATAATGCAAGCAGAGACGGTCTGCAGGTCTACAACTAAACTAGTAATAGAGGAGGCCAGTGCGAAGGCCGGCCGTGGCGGTACAAACTGAAGGCGCCAAGAGGTTGGCGCAGCGCCGCCACCAGGCGAGGTCGTCTGGCAGTCATCGATCATGGAGCATCGTCATCACTGGCGGAGTCATCAGCCTCGAGGATGTCTTCTGCCTGCTTGTCATCTGCACCAAAACAAGTCTTATACATTGATAGTTTCGCAAGGCCAGAGGAGGCAGTGGTAGAAATGTGAATCAAGTGTATGCAGTTTCAGTTATGATAAAAGCATTTTGCGTAATCCCGGAGAAGAGGATGGATTGATTCAAGTGATCAAGTCCCATGAGTTGTGCACAGTAGGACAACCATATCTTCCACAACGAGTAATGGATGTCTAATAAGTACTCCCTCCGTAAACTAATATAAGAGTGTTTAGATCACTATTTTAGTGATCTAAATGCTCTTATATTAGTTTACAGAGGGAGTACTGGATGAATTTGTAACAGCCATCCCAGCAGCCCTGCACGGCTAAGAACGACAAGGTTGCCATCAAGGCAAAATTTCCAAGGATCTGACAGTGAGGTTCCACCCCCTGGGACCTCGGTGTGTTTTCTGAATGCCTCCTTGATCCACTTTTCTAGGTCGATCTGTGGTCGGCAATCATTCTTTGGTTGCACGTGAAGCAGATTGATTTAGCTGCACATTCTAACTCATTTTCTTTTAGTTTGTGTTGCATGATTTGGTCAACGCGCCCTCTACTAAATACAAAGGCAGAGCACCTGCCATTTCTGGTCAAAAAAATAATTACTTAGATGCATGTGATTTATCAACGCCCTAGTGTGAAACTAAAGCAGGCTGGAGCTGTGTTGCTCTCCTGCATGTTCACAGTCTATTTGCTTTCTCTTCTTGATAAAGCTGGTCACGGTTGATCGGTTATCAAGGTGAGGTATGCCTTGATACTTGGCGTGATTTTTGTCAAACCGATCTTATGACTTATAATTGACACTGTTGGCTCATGTCTAAGGGAGATTCATGAGAGTCCAAGAAATTTGGTCTCATGTTTCAGTTGTTGAATAGCATGTCCAATAGAATAATCTCATGTAACAAGATGTTCCCTCCCTAGAGATAAGCTTCTATAAAAATCAGATGTAGGCTTTTCACAATTTTAGAAAAGTGGACACTTTTGATAATGTTTTGTTAATATTTTGAACTTGTCTAGTTTAAACTACGGGACATGACAAGATACCAACCTTGGCTGCTCGTAGAGTCAACAACGTTGGCTAACATCATCAGAGCGTAAGCAGCAGCTGCATCTGCATCGGTTTCTTCCTGGGAAGCTGATGCATACACTGTGTCGTCAAGAGGAAGGAACTGAAGCTGGCTCCAGTCGACAAATTTCTTAAAAGGTTTGAAGTGGTCCTCGTTGATTTTTGTTATTCTGGGAAATCCAGCAGCTGGTTTGCTTTGCACACCATCCAAGAAGTCTAGAAAGATGACCTAAAAGGAGAGCAGCGGCATCAGCTAGCATATCTAATCAAACTCCTAGCTGATAGTGAATCTCAAGAATCAATTAAAAGCTTAATTAGAAAAACACGTACCGCAAGTATGTAGACACAGCCCTTGACATAGATCTTATCGTCCCTACTCTCTGGAGGCAGTTCTTGGTAATCTTTTATGCCTTCCATGAGAGTACCATATATGCACTCACACCAATCCATGTTCTTAACACTTCCAATGCAGGAAGCGGATGCGTAGAATCTCCTGTTGATTGATGCCTGCGTGGTGGGGCATAGCAGGCTACTGACAACAAAGAGAAGAAACGATTGCTGGAAGTGTTTCTTATCTTGGATGTTTCTCAGTCCCATTTTAAGATTAGAAAGCGTCATGGCGTGAAAGCGTTCCTCGACATTTTGGTCGACACAGTTGCACCTTTGTTGGTCCTGCTGGAAGGCCAACTATCTTCCATACCAAAGGTCTTATGGTCAGAGTGACCGGCCCAATGGCGAGTGTGCCCTGCTTGCAGTCCACCATGCCCAGCAACTGGGTGACCAAGACACGTGGCAACCAAACACGGGGGAGTTCCAAGAGGCTTCCGAACCCCATTTCGTGGACAAAGGACTTCTGTTGTGGGCTTAGCCCCTGGACAAGTGAATGCACAGCAAAAGGACTGCACCTGAAGCCATGTTCAAGCTGAAAGTAACAAAAAGAAGGCTTCTTCTATCAGTGTTATCAAGCAGTGGGCATATATATATTTCTGCAATAAATAAATGTGCTACCTTGTGTTTCTCTGCTGGTGCTGGCTGGAGAAGAACCTCCTTGATAGCCCCGGATGTCTCAGCCCTACTCATGATTTCTGCGATATGTTTATGTCGTCTTGCGGTTCTTCTTCTGAAAGGAGATGACTGACACGCATTAATTTAAGATCACACACAAAAATGAGAAATGACCAGAGAAGAATCTCCTTGATAGCCCCGGATATTACCTTTTGTTGGATGCTGGAGGGGAAGTTGCATTCCTTTCCTTCACCATGACCGTCCGCAGTCCGCTGGACTGAAAAAAAAAGGGGAAACATTTATCATGCTTTAGACCTATATAGTAGTTGCAGAAGGATCATAACATACATAGGTATTGGGGAATAACTGGTCACAAAAAAATGATAATAAATAGCACATTAGTGTTTCTAATCTTTGTCATGCTCCGCCACTGTTTAATAGGAGAAAACACACAAGCCTTATGTTTAATTGCATTGATAGAAAGCAGAGTTATGCTATTACTTTCTCTCATATACACAATAATTATTTAAAAAAAAATATACACAAGAATCTAGTGATAAAATTCATTAAGTCCACATACTACTTAGGTAGTTTGACATTTTTTTACAGCATGGCGGGGGGCACCACAAGGTCAGAGATGGAGCAAGCGATTACTGGAGTGAATATCTTTCTGATAATGATAGGGTTATTTGGATCGCTGGATCCAAATTAAATGCATCTTCCTTCTCTGTCAAGTCTTTCTACCTGCAGCTTCACTCTGCTTATTCTGTATCCCCTATTAGGAAACTGTTCCACAAATTGGTGAACTGCTCGATGGAGTCAGCAGAGATGGACGGCAAGCAGGGGCGGTGCCAGCTATCTGGCAAGGTTTGGCGGGTGCCATACCTAAATTTGTGTACAGATACACCTAGTATATATACTAGTACATATATATAGCACTTTGAACCGTAAGATTCAGCGCGTGTTAGGCCTGATTGCTCGTATTGGTGATCCTGATGCATCGGTCAGTGGGTTTGTGAATTGTGACTTGACTCCACGGACAAATAAAAACACCAATACAGGATCTAGCCGGCCAACCAGGGATCACCATTTTGCTCAAAATAATAGCGACCGTGATTTCAAAAATTCCAGAAAGTTGAAACCATTAATCACCGTAGAAGAATATCATTGACAAAATGAAAAATAATTCAAAATTGAAGTTGAACTTCATTTTAAAGAAATTTTGTTACCCCTGATCCAAATAGTGATCTCTCATTGTTGAAACCCACTTACCCACTGACCAATGCATCATGCTCACCCGCTGACCAAAATGTAGTTTTGGATTTTGGTTATACTTGCCGAACACAAAATAACATACATCTTATATTTGGATGAACTCTTAAATAGTTGTATTGTACTCTATTTTCCTTCTTAAACTCTGCCACACCTAAAAATTATTTGTGGCTTCGCCACTGACGCCAAGACTCTCCCCTGACCGGCAAGACTCGCTATCCTGGAGATGGACGGCAACGCCGTCTTCAGTTCATGCTGGGCGTACTCTGCCATGCTCATGGCTAACATCAAGCCGCCTTTCACCAAGCTTGCCGGGTTGGTGAAAGCACCGGTGAACGAGGACGGAGAGGGCAGGACCAGACAGATCAGATCCGCCGGTGAAAAAAGACGGAGAGGGCAGGAAGCATTGGAGGTGAGGAGGAGGAGGAGGAGGAGCTGTGGGAGACTGGATCCAACCCGTACCTGATCCTGAAGCGAAGGGAGGAGGCGGCGGCGGCGGCGGCGGCGGCGGCTGTGGAGGTTGGGTCAAAGTCTGATCGATGATATTTCTCCCGAGTATATAAGATCGGAGCAAGAAACATTGTTAAGATTCTTATGTAACTAGTACTAGGAAACAATGTTTTCTCTCGCAGCAGCAGCTTGTTCTGGCCGACGACGCCGACCGGAGCGGACGCCACCGCGTTCTGATAAACTCCACTGCTCGTCCGCGCCGCCGTATCCGGAGCTTGGACTCGTCCAGGACACTGAAGCTGCTCCATGGCGAGACTGGGCAACGCCGGTGGGAGAGACGGGACTAGGACGAAGACGAAGGAGACTGAGTAGTGGCGAAAACATGTTTTAGAGCAGGTGCGCCCGGCCCCTCCTATCTAGCCATCCACTCTCCGCATCGTGATTCGTGCAAATATATTTCTCTCTTTTATTATTTATCTCATATAGAACATGTCTTCAACTTCAAACTTTTGCAGCACGGCAAAACTTTCTTACTAGAATTGGGATAAAACTTTCAGATTTTTTGATCCAACATAAATATACAAAATATAATTTGTTTGATTAAAAAAATAACCTTTTTTTAGTATTTAAGTCGGACAAAAAATTCTGAAAGTTTTATCTCAAGTTCTAGTTAGAAACCTTTGCTGTGCTGCAAAGTTTGAAGTTCAAGACATATATTCCATATGAGAGAAACAAAAAAGAGAAAATTTTTATGTAGAAAGTTAGTTGTGTCGTACAGATCTCAAAACAACTTTAGAGAGCTGGGATTACAAGGCCCGGGTGCAGGTGCTCAAAAAATCTGCATCCCCACACCTAAGAAAGCGATGACGTCGAGTGTCGAATTAATTTTCGTTTGGTATGCTACTACCCTGAGAGCAAAAGGTCATGGCAAAATGAAAAGGTAAATTTTGCCATGCTAATAACATTAAAAAATGCCATGCTACAAAGTAAAAAATAGTCATGTCTTAAAAGGATAAATGTTATGATGACCAGATTTTCATACAATTATCGTGTGACTACTGCAAAAAAATGTTTCAAAATTTACTACGATGTATGAGACACACTCTTTGGACAAAAAAAATCCGCGTGACCAATCCACGCAAATTTTATTGCCATGATATGCTCAATGACCTGGAATTCGAAGGGGTGTATTAAAAAAATGAAGCAAAAATTCCCATGGCATATGCATATTAAAATATTGCCACTGTACTTTAGTATTATTGTCATGGAAAAATGCCATGAATGTGGAAAATAAATTGCCGTGATAAGAAATAAGAAATTTTCCATGTTAATTGAATCTAACGATTTCACAGTTTGCCATGATGTTAATTTTTTTTCATGCATGTCAATGTAGGGGAACACAGTATTTCAAAAAAATTCCTACTATCACGCAAGATCTATCTAGGAGATGCATAGCAACGAGCGAGGGGAGTGTGTCCACGTACCCTCGTAGACCGAAAGCGAAAGCGTTTAGTAACGCGGTTGATTAGTCGAACGTCTTCGCGATCCAACCGATCCAAGTACTGAACGCACGACATCTCCGCGATCTGCACACGTTCAGCTCGGTGACGTCCCTCGAACTCTTGATTCAGTTAAGGCCAAGGGAGAGTTTCGTCAGCATGACGGCGTGGTGACGGTGATGATGAAGTTACCGGTGCAGGGCTTCGCCTAAGCACTACGACGATATGACCGAGGTGTAAAACTGTGGAGGGGGGCACCGCATATGGCTAAGAATAACTTGTGTGTCCTTGGGGTGCCCCTAGCCACGTATATAAAGGAGGGGAGGGAAGAGGTGGCCGGCCCAAGGGGGGCGCGCCAGGTGTGGGGAATCCTACTAGGACTCCCTAGTCCAAGTAGGATTCCCCTCCTCTTTCCTATTCGGAGTAGGAGAGAAGGAAAGAGAGGGAGAGGCAGAAGGAAATGGGGCCGCGCCCCACCCCTTGTCCAATTCGGTTTGGGCAGGGGGGAGGCGTGTGCCACCTCTTGGCCCTTCTCCCCTCTCTCCACTAAAGCCCAATAAGGCACATTACTTCTCCCGGCGAATTCCCGTAACTCCCCGGTACTCCGAAAAATACCCGAATCACTCGGAACCTTTCCGATGTACGAATATAGCCTTCTAATATATCGATCTTTACGTCTCGACCATTTAGAGACTCCTCGTCATGTCCGTGATCTCATCCGGGACTCCGAACAACCTTCGGTACATCAAATCACATAACTCATAATACAAATCATCATCGAACATTAAGCGTGCGGACCCTACGGGTTCGAGAACTATGTAGACATGACCGAGACACATCTCCGGTCAATAACCAATAGCGGAACCTGGACGCTCATATTGGCTCCTACATATTCTATGAAGATCTTTATCGGTCAAGCCGCATAACAACATACGTTGTTCCCTTTGTCATCGGTATGTTACTTGCCCGAGATTCGATCGTCGGTATCACCATACCTAGTTCAATCTCGTTACCGGCAAGTCTCTTTACTCGTTCCGTAATGCATCATCCTACAACTAACTTATTAGTCACATTCCTTGCAAGGCTTATAGTGATGTGCATTACCGAGAGGGCCCAGAGATACCTCTCCGACAATCGGAGTGACAAATCCTAATCTTGATCTATGCCAACTCAACAAACACCATCGGAGACCCCTGTAGAGCATCTTTATAATCATCCAGTTACGTTGTGACGTTTGATAGCACACTAAGTGTTCCTCCGGTATTCGGGAGTTGCATAATCTCATAGTCATAGGAACTTGTATAACTCATGAAGAAAGCAATAGCAATAAACTAAACAATCATAGTGCTAAGCTAACGGATGGGTCTTGTCCATCACATCATTCTCCTAATGATGTGATCCCGTTCATCAAATGACAAGACATGTCTATGGTTAGGAAACTTAACCATCTTTGATTAATGAGCTAGTCAAGTAGAGGCATACTAGGGACACTTTGTGTTGTCTATGTATTCACACATGTATCAAGTTTCCGGTTAATACAATTCAAGCATGAATAATAAACATTTATCATGATATAAGGAAATATAAAATAACAACTTTATTATTGCCTCTAGGGCATATTTCCTTCAGTCTCCCACTTGCACTAGAGTGAATAATCCAGTTCACATCGCCATGTGATTTAACATCAATAGCTCACATCACCATGTGATTAACACCCATAGTTCACATCGCTATGTGACCAACACCCAAAGGGTTTACTAGAGTTAGTAATCTAGTTCACATCGCCATGTGATTAACACCCAAAGAGTACTAAGGTGTGATCATGTTTTGCTTGTGAGAGAAGTTTAGTCAACGGGTCTGCCACATTCAGATCCGTATGTATTTTGCAAATTTCTATGTCTACAATGCTCTGCACGGAGCTACTCTAGCTAATTGCTCCCACTTACCGGATTGTGACTTAGAGTGATCTAGATCAGTGTCAAAGCTTGCATCGACGTAACTCTTTACAACGAACTCTTTATCACCTCCATAACCGAGAAATATTTCCTTAGTCCTCTAAGGATAATTTTGACCGCTGTCCAGTGATCTACTCCTAGATCACTATTGTACTCCATTGCCAAACTCAGGGCAGGGTATACAATAGGTCTGGTACATAGCATGGCATACTTTATAGAACCTATGGCTGAGGCATAGGGAATGAGTTTCATTCTCTCCCTATCTTCTGCCGTGGTCGGGCTTTGAGTCTTACTTAACTTCACACCTTGCAACACAGGCAAGAACTCCTTCTTTGACTGTTCCATTTTGAACTTACTTCAAAAACTTGTCAAGGTATGTACTCATTGAAAAAACTTATCAGGCGTCTTGATCTATCTCTATAGATCTTAATGCTCAATATGTAAGCAGCTTCACCGAGGTCTTTCTTTGAAAAACTCCTTTCAAACACTCCTTTATGCTTTCCAGAAAATTCTACATCATTTCCGATCAACAATATGTCATTCACACATACTTATTAGAAAGGCTGTAGTGCTCCCACTCACTTTCTTGTAAATACAGGCTTCACCGCAAGTCTGTATAAAACTATATGCTTTGATCACACTATCAAAGCGTACATTCCAACTCCGAGATGCTTGCACCAGTCCATAAATGGATCACTGGTGCTTACACACTTTGTTAGCATCTTTCGGATTGACAAAACCTTCTGGTTGCATCATATACAACTCTTCTTTAAGAAATCCATTAAGGAATGCAGTTTTGACATCCATTTACAAAATTTCATAAAATGCGGCAATTGCTAACATGATTCGGAGAGACTTTAAGCATAGATACGAGTGAGAAACTCTCATCGTAGTCAACACCTTGAACTTGTCGAAAACCTTTTGCGACAATTCTAGCTTTGTAGATAGTAACACTACTATCAGCGTCCGTCTTCCTCTTGAAGATCCATTTAATCTCAATGGCTTGGCTATCATCGGGCAAGTCAATCAAAGTCCACACTTTGTTCTCATACATGGATCCCATCTCAGATTTCATGGCCTCAAGCCATTTCGCGGAATCTGAGCTCATCATCGCTTCCTCATAGTTCGTAGGTTCGTCATGGTCTAGTAACATGACTTCCAGAACAGGATTACCGTACCACTCTGGTGCAGAACGTGCTCCGATTGACCTACAAGGTTCGGTAGTAACTTGATCTGAAGTTTCATGATCATCATCATTAGCTTCCTCACTAATTGGTGTAGGAATCACTGGAACTAATTTCTGTGATGAACTACTTTCCAATTCGGGAGCAGGTGCAATTACCTCATCAAGTTTTACTTTCCTCCCACTCACTTCTTTCGAGAGAAACTCCTTCTCCAGAAAGGATCCGTTCTTAGAAACGAATATTTTGCCTTCGGATCTGTGATAGAAGGTGTACCCAACAATTTCGTTTGGGTATCCTATGAAGATGCACTTCTCCGATTTGGGTTCGAGCTTATCAGGTTGAAACTTTTTCACATAAGCATCGCTGCCCCAAACTTTAAGAAACGACAGCTTAGGTTTCCTACCAAACGACAGTTCATATGGTGTCGTCTCAACGGATTTAGATGGTGCCCTATTTAACATGAATGTAGCTCTCTCTAATGCATAACCCCAAAACAATAGTGGTAATTCGGTAAGAGACATCATAAATCACACCATATCTAATAAAGTACGGTTATGACGTTTGGACACACCATTACGCTGTGGTGTTCCAGGTGGCGTGAGTTGCGAAACTATTCCACATTGTTTCAAATGAAGACCAAACTCGTAACTCAAATATTCGTCTCCGCGATCAGATCGTAGAAACTTTATTTTCTTGTTACGATGATTTTTCACTTCACTCTGAAATTCTTTGAACTTTTCAAATGTTTCAGACTTATGTTTCATCAAGTAGATATACCCATATTGTCACATCCCTAGTTATGGTATGCTCTAGGCTAGATACTGTTGTTTGCATCATGTTTAAAATTCAAATGGACTTGAATTGGGGGATGTTCAAACCCTAGCATCAATGAATTTCAAATAGGTTCAACTAAAAATATTTTTCAGTGAACCCAAATGGCCTTAAAAAATGCTCATCATTTTTGGAAAAAGCTGGAAACAGCAACCAGAGGTGATGCACATTTTTGCATGAAATTTTGGATTGTTGAATTAACACATATTGTATTTTGAATTGGAGAAAATAAATACTATAAATACTTTATTGCTCCAATAATTCTGATTATTGTTGAGGGGCTTTGGAATAATCCTTTTAGTCCCTGCAAAATTTATCTGAAGCAACAAAATTAGTTTGGTTCAAAAACCAAATTAAAACAAATGTCAGAAATGGAAAACAGAAACAAAATAGAAAAAAGGAGAAACTTACCTGGCGTCTCCAGCCGGCCCAACACTGTGCGGCCACTGGCCCAACCGCCAGTCATCGTCCTCCTGGCGACGACAGAAGGATGAGGGGCACGCGCTCGCCGCCCGCGCGCATGGACGCTACGCCACCTGCCTGCTTGCCTCCCCCTCAAAGCTCTGGCCTCTCTGGACGTCGCCACGACGCACCCCAGGCCTCTCTCACTCTCTCTTGTGCTCACCCCTCCTCGGCCGCTCGCTCTCTCACCCGCCCGAGCGCCACCATCGCCACCGCTCGCCGTTGCCGCGACCACCACCATGGCCTCACCTCTCCGACGAGTCCAAGAGCCTCGCCGCGTCTTCCTCGTCCACTCCGTCAAGCCACGAGCCACCGTACGCCCTGTGGAGCCGTCGCCATCGCTGTCTTCAAGCTCCGGCCGATGAGATCTTCGTCGTTGTTCCGACTGCGCCAAGCCTCCCCCGAGCTCGCCGACGACGCCTCTGGATCCGCTGTGAGCCCCGCTACCGTTCCCCCTTGCTCCCACGTTGGCTTGCCGCCCTAGCTGCCGCGCCAATCGAAGCAGAACTCCGGCCGCCGCCGCAAGCTCTGCTCCGGTGAGGTCCGGCGTCCCCGCCGCCTTCCACCTACTCCCCTGGATGTGGGTGAGCCTGGGCTACGCCTCGGTGGTCTTCACGCGTCCAGCCGCCGCTTGTAGCGCAAGTCCGGCGGGTTGCCGCCACGGTTTTGGTCGCCGCCGGCCGAACCCCGGCGACTGCCGACGTGTCACGGCCATTAGGGGCTAACCCCCCAATTAGCCACCTCTTTGCCACCGACAGCGGGCCCCATGGCCTGGTCAAACCCAGTCAGCTCTGGTTTTGACCGGGATCAACAAATGGATCACTGACCAGTGGGCCCCACTAGTCAGGTTTGACCCTGGTCAGTCCCGGTTGACCTGCTGACGTCGTGCTCTTGTCATGCTGACGCAATAAATGATTTTCTGGATTATTTCTATTTTGGAAATTCCAGAAAATAGCCAAAACTTCAAAAATTCACAGAAATTCAACCGTAGCTCAGATTGAAATAATTATATATGGAAAATTATCAGAAAAATTCAATCTATCCATATGTACCAGTTTCATGCATGAAAAACCAACCTAAACCTGTTGTATAGGTGAAAACACATGAATGGCATTTATAAATGTTAAATTTGGAGTTGCATTTGAACCCTTGGTTCAGATGGACTTCATTCAAATAGAATGCTAGATGCATTAGCACAAACCACATCACATCTTCATGCCATGTTCATGCGTCATATTGTTGCATATGCTTGTGTATTGATTGCCGACACCGTCCTTCTCGATAGGTCCTGCTCCGGAGACCGTACCAGAGTACCTGTCAGAGGAGCAGTGCCCCCTGTTGATCTACCAGGCAAGCAAACCCCCTTGTTCATTCTGATACAATCCAACTCTCTCGCTCCTGCTTTATTTTATTGCATTAGGACAACAACGATTCAACTGCTACTTTACGTTGCGGTAGTTGAACCCATTCCTCTGCATGACCTGTCATTGCCACGGTAAATAGTTGAAACCCACTAGCATGTGTAGGAGTTGAATGAGCCATGTTGTGTGCCTACCATGCCATGCCTGCTATTGCTTAGAGTTGTGTCAGGTCTGATTCATTGGGAATGAATTGGAGTGTTATGATATGTTCTGTTGCTGAGAGTTAAGTGTGTGAACACGATTTGGTAAAGGTAGCGGTGAGAGGCCATGTAGGAGTACGTGGTGGGTTGTCTCACTGGAACCGTCCTTAAGAACTGAGTTCTGTGTATGTTGTCCAATGACTAGTTACTACCACACATTGGGTTCTGGCAACTTGGCCCCTCTCGGCTTATTCATCACCTCGATCTCTGTCCAGGAGTTGCAACTAGTTTCTGGTGTTTGTAGATAGTGCTATTTTTCTACCGAGTGGCACTCGACAGGGTGGGCTTGGGACAGACTAGGCACAGTGGGACGGGGTACTAAGTGGCACCCGGATGGTGGGCTTGGGAACCCTGCTCACATCGTTTGGGGCCGTGATGGAAACCTCGGCCGGACTCCCCTGCGGATAGAACCCGAATAGGCGATAAACCTGGACTAGAGTCTTGCGTGGTTAGTCAGGTCATGGCCGACACCCTCGCCAGGCTTCCGCTTGAAGGTTGCCGAGATACACGACGTGTACATGGTGATAAGTGGTGAGAGCGTGTGTGAAGAAGTACACCCCTGCAAGGTTATCATGACCTATTCGAATAGCCGCGTCCTCGGTTATGGACTTCTTGGATGCTTACGTGGTACATAGACAACTTAAAGTGGATACTCTAAAATGCTCAAGACAAGTGTGAGTGCTATGGATGGCCTTCTCGTAGGGAGACGGGAATGAATCCATAGTAGTGTATTGATGTGGTGATTAGTGGACTCGTGTGCGCTTTCCTACCTCAAAGAACTTACTCGTAGTTGTAGAACATGATAGCCACTGAGTCAAAGCTGGCTTGCTGCAACTAAACCCCACATTGCCTTCTTGATACTAATGCATGTATGATAGGATCTGATGTAAGTCTTGCTGAGTACCTTTGTACTCACGTTTGCTTAATTTATGTTTTGCAGATGAGACATCTGTCTCACTAGTAGTACCGCTTGGACTTCGACGAGTAGCTTGTTACCTTAGCTATGATCTTGTACCCTTGGGAGGGTCTTGTAGATAGTCAAGCTTCTCAGCCTTTTTCATTCGTAGTTGTCTATACTCAAACATGTTTATGCTTCTGCTTGTTGCTTGTATGCTCTGTATGTTGGGTCATGAGACCCATGTTTGTAATACTTGGCTCCTCGGAGCCTAATGAATAAATACTTTGAGTTGTAGAGTTGTGTTGTGATGCCATGTTGTATTTGCACATATCGAGCATATTGTGTGTATGATTTGAGATGCTTGGTATGTGTGGGATCCGACAACCTAGTTGTTTATCCTTGGTAGCCTCTCTTACCGGAAAATGTCTCCTAGTGCTTCCACTGAGCCATGGTAGCTTGCTACTACTCCGGAACACTTAGGTTGGCCGGCATGTGTCCTTCTTCGTTCATGTGTCTGTCCCTTCGAGGATATGTCACGCGGTGTCTACCGGAGTCCTGTTAGCCTGCTACAGCCCGGATTCTCCGGAGTCCTGTTAGCCCAGCTGCTACAGCCCGGATTCACTCGCTGATGACCGACATGTTCGTTGCTGGGTCATGTATGCATGTCCCTGTAAGTTAGTGCTACTTTGGGTTTACGACTAGTCATGTCGGCCCTGGTTCTTTGTCATATGGATGCTAGCGACACTATCATATACGTGAGCCAAAAGGCGCAAATGGTCCCGGGCTAGGTAAGGTGGCACCCGTGGGAATACCGTGCATGAGGCCGCAAAGTGATATGATGTGTTACATGCTAGATCGGTGTGACTTAGGATCGGGGTCCTGACACATATCTGCTCAAATCATCTGTGAAGGTCAGAAAATAACGATACCCGCCGCAAGCCTCAACACTCATCGGACTGCATACATCAGTATGTATTATTTCCAATAAGTCAGTTGCTCGCTCCATTGTTCCGGAGAACGGAGTCTTAGTCATCTTTCCCATGAGGCATGGTTCACAAGCATCAAGTGATTCATAATCAAGTGATTCCAAAAGCCCACCAGCATGGAGTTTCTTCATGCGCTTTACACCAATATGACCTAAACGACAGTGCCACAAATAAGTTGCACTATCATTATTAACTTTCCATCTTTTGGCTTCAATATTATGAATATGTGTATCACTACGATCAAGATTCAATAAACCATTTATATTGAGTGTATGACCATAGAAGGTTTTATTCATGTAAATAGAACAACAATTATTCTTTGACTTAAATGAATAACTGTATTGCAATAAACATGATCCAATCATATTTATGCTCAACGCAAACACCAAATAACATTTATTTTAGGTTCAACACTAATCCCGAAGGTAAAAGGAGTGTGCGATGGTGATCTTATCAACCTTGGAATCACTTCCAACTCACATCATCACCTCGCCCTTAACTAGTCTCTGTTTATTTTGCAACTCCCGTTTTGAGTTACTACTCTTAGAAATTGAGCCAGTATCAAATACTGAGGGGTTGCTATAAACACTAGTAAAGTACACATCAATAACATGTATATCAAATATACCTTTGTTCAGTTTGCCATCCTTCTTATCCGCCAAGTATCTAGGGCAGTTCCACTTCCAGTGATCATTTCCTTTGCAGTTAGAAGCACTTAGTTTCAGGCTTGGGTCTAGCTTTGGGCTTCTTCATGGGAGTGGGAACTTGCTTGCCATTCGTCTTGAAGTTCCCTTTCTTTCCCTTGCCCTTTTACTTGAAACTAGTGGTCTTGTCAACCATCAACACTTGATGCTTTTCTTGATTTCCACCTTCGCCGATTTCAGCATCGCGAAGAGCTTGGGAATCGTTTTCATTATCCCTTGCATATTATAGTTCATCACGAAGTTCTAGTAACTTGGTGATAGTGACTAGAGAACTTTTTCAATCACTATCTTATCTGGAAGATTAACTCCCACTTGATTCAAGTGATTATAGTACTCAGACATTCTGAGCACATGCTCACTAGCTGAGCTATTCTCCTCCATCTTGTAGGCCAGTACTTTGTCAGAGGCCTCATACCTCTTAACATGGGCATGAGTCTGAAATACCAATTTCAACTCTTGGAACATCTCATATGCTCCGTGGCGTTCAAAACGTTTTTGAAGCCCCGGTTCTAAGCGTAAAGCATGGTGCACTAAACTATCAAATAGTCATCATACTGAGCTTTGTCAAATGTTCATAACATCTGGATCTGCTCCTGCAATAGATCTGTCACCTAGCGGTGCATCAAGGACATAATTCTTCTGTGTAGCAATGACGATAATCTTCAGATCACGGACCAAGTCCGCATCATTGCTACTATCATCTTTCAACTTATTTTTCTCTAGGAGCATATAAAAAATAAACGGGGAGCTACATCGCAAGCTATTGATCTACAACATAGATATGCAAATACTATCAGGACTAAGTTCATGATAAATTAAAGTTCAATTAATCATATTACTTAAGAAATCCCACTTAGATAGACATCCCTCGAGTCATCTAAATGATCACGTGATCCATATCAGCTAAACCATGTCCGATCATCACGTGAGATGGAGTAGTTTTCAATGGTGAACATCACTATGTTGATCATATCTACTACTCCCTCCGTCCCATAATATAAGAGCGTTTTTTACACTAGTGTAGTGTAAAAAACGCTCTTATATTATGGGACGGAGGGAGATATGATTCACGTTCGACCTTTTGGTCTCCAATGTTTCGAGGCCATATCTGCATATGCTAGGCTCGTCAAGTTTAACCCGAGTATTCTGCACGTGCAAAACTGGCTTGCACCCGTTGTATGTGAACGTAGAGCTTATCACACCCGATCATGACGTGGTGTCTCAGCATGAAGAACTGTCGCAACGGTGCATACTCAGGGAGAACATTTACACCTTGAAATTTTAGTAAGGGATCATCTTATAAAGCTACCGCGGAACTAAGCAAAATAAGATGTATAGAAGATAAACATCACATGCAATCAAAATATGTGACATGATATGGCCATCGTCATCTTGTGCCTTTGATCCCCATCTTCAAAGTACCATTATGATCTCCATCGTCACCGGCATGACACCATGATCTCCATCATCTTGATCTCTATCAACGTGTCGTCACATGGTTGATACGTCTCCAACGTATCCATAATTTTTGATTGCTCGATGCTATTATATATTCTGTTTTGGATGTTTAATGGGCTTTTTATACACTTTTATATTATTTCTGGGACCAACCTATTAAACCAAGGCCCAGTGCAAATTGCTGTTTTTTTTGCCTATTTCAGTGTTTCGCAGAAAAGGAATATCAAACGGACTCCAAACGGAATGAAACCTTCGGAAGCGTGATTTTTGGAACAAACGTGATCCAGAGGACTTGGAGTGGACGTCAAGAAATCAACGAGGAGTCCACGAAGCAGGGAGGCGCTCCTGCCCCCCTGGGCGTGCCCCCACCCTCATGGGCCCCTCGTGGCTCCACCGACCTACTTCTTCCTCCTATATATACCTACGTACCCCGGAACCATCCAGGAGCACCACGAAACCCTATTTCCACCGCCGCAACCTTCTCTACCCGTGAGATCCCATCTTGGGGCCTTTTCCGGCGCTCCGCCGGAGGGGGCATCGATCACGGAGGGCTTCTACATCAACACCATAGCCTCTCCGATGATGTGTGAATAGTTTACCACAGACCTTCAGGCCCATAGTTATTAGCTAGATGGCTTCTTCTCTCTCTTTGGATCTCAATACAAAGTTCTCCTCGATCTTCTTGGAGTTCTATTCGATGTAACTCTTTTTGCGGCGTGTTTGTCGAGATCCGATGAATTGTGGGTTTATGATCAAGATTATCTATGAACAATATTTGAATCTTCTCCGAATTCTTTTATGTATGATTGGTTATCTTTGCAAGTCTCTTCGAATTATCAGTTTGGTTTGGCCTACTAGATTAATCTTTCTTGCAATGGGAGAAGTGCTTAGCTTTGGGTTCAATCATGCGGTGCTCGATCCCAGTGACAGTAGGGGAAATGACACGTATTGTATTGTTGCCATCGAGGATGAAAAGATGGGGTTTATACCATATTGCTTGAGTTTATCCCTGTACATCATGTCATCTTGCCTAATGCGTTACTCTGTTCTTACGAACTTAATACTCTAGATGCATGCTGGATAGCGATCGATGTGTGGAGTAATAGTAGTAGATGCAGGCAGGAGTCGGTCTACTTGTTGCGGATGTGATGCCTATATACATGATCATGCCTAGATATTCTCATAATTATGCACTTTTCTATCAATTGCTCAACAGTAATTTGTTCACCCACCGTAATACTTATGCTATCTTGAGAGAAGCCACTAGTGAAACCTATGGCCCCCGGGTCTATTTTCCATCATATTAATCTTCCGCAAACTAGTTATTTCTGTTGCCGTTTATTTTGCAATCTTTACTTTCAATCTTTATCATAAAAATACCAAAAATATTATCTTATCATCTCTATTAGATATCACTTTTGCAAGTGGCCGTGAAGGGATTGACAACCCCTTTATCGCATTGGTTGCAAGGTTCTTACTTGTTTGTGTAGGTATGAGGGACTTGCGTGTGGCCTCCTACTGGATTGATACCTTGGTTCTCAAAAACTGAGGGAAATACTTATGCTACTTTGCTGCATCACCCTTTCCTCTTCAAGGGAAAACCAACGCATGCTCAAGAGGTAGCAAGAAGGATTTCTGGCGCCGTTGCCGGGGAGGCTTACACCAAGTCAAGTCAAGATTTGATCTCCCGTCAACGAGCCATTTCTGGCGCCGTTGCCGGGGAGTCTACGCACAAGTCAAGACATACCAAGTACCCATCACAAACTCTTATCCCTCGCATTACATTATTTGCCATTTGCCTCTTGTTTTCCTCTCCCCCACTCACCCTTGCCATTTTATTCGCCCTCTTTTTCCGTTCGCTTTTTCTTTCGCTTGCTTCTTGTTTGCTTGTGTGTGGATTGCTTGCTCGTCACGATGGCTCAAGATAATACTAAATTGTGTGACTTTGCCAATACCAACAATAATGATTTTCTTAGCACTTCGATTGCTCCTATTACCGATGCTGAATCTTGTGAAATTAATGCTGCTTTGCTGAATCTTGTCATGAAAGATCAATTCGCCGGCCTTCCTAGTGAAGATGCCGCTACCCATCTAAATAACTTTGTTGATTTGTGTGATATGCAAAAGAAGAAAGATGTGGACAATGATATTGTCAAATTGAAGTATTTCCTTTTTCTCTTAGAGATCATGCTAAAACTTGGTTTTCGTCTTTGCCTAAAGATAGTATTGATTCATGGAATACGTGCAAAGATGCTTTTATCTCTAACTGTTTTCCTCCCGCTAAGATCATCTCTCTTAGAAACGATATTACGAATTTTAAGCAACTTGATCATGAACATGTTGCACAAGCTTGGGAGAGGATGAAATTAATGATACGTAATTGCCCTACACATGGTTTGAATTTATGGATGATTATACAAAAAAAATTATACCGAATTGAATTTTGCTTCTAGAAATCTTTTAGATTCGGTCGCGGGAGGCACTTTTATGGAAATCACTTTAGGAGAAGCTACTAAACTCCTAGATAATATTATGATTAATTATTCTCAATGGCACACTGAAAGATCTACTAGTAAAAAGGTGCATGCAATTGAAGAGATTAATGTTTTGAGTGGAAAGATGGATGAACTTATGAAATTGTTTGCTAATAAGAGTGTTTCCTCTGATCCCAATGATATGCCTTTGTCTACCTTGATTGAGAATAATAATGAATCTATGGATGTGAATTTTGTTGGTAGGAACAATTTTGGTAACAACGCTTATAGAGGAAACTGTAATCCTAGGCCGTATCCTAGTAATTCATCTAATAATTATGGTAATTCCTACAATAACTCTTATGGAAATTTTAATAAGATGCCCTTTGATTTTGGGACTAGTGTTAAAGAATTTATTATTTCTCAAAAGAATTTCAATGCTTTGCTTGAAGAAAAATTACCTAAGATTGATGAGTTGGCTAGGAACGTTGATAGAATTTCTCTTGATGTTGACTCTTTGAAACTTAGATCTATTCCACCTAAGCATGGTATCAATGAGTCTCTCAAAGCCATGAGAATTTCCATTGATGAGTGCAAAGAAAGAACCGCTAGGATGCGTGCTAAGAAAGATTGCTTTATGAAAGCGTGTTCTTCTAGTTTTCATGATAATAGAGATGAAGATCTAAACGTGATTGATGTGTCCCCTATTAAATATTTGTTTTGAAATATGAATCTTGATAATGATGGGACTGGAGATGAGTCAACTTTAGTTAAAAGGCGTCCCAATGATTCAGAGTTTTTAGATCTTGATGCAAAAATTGGTAAAAGTGGGATGGAAGAGGTCAAAACTTTACATAGCAATGAACCCACTATTTTGGATTTCAAGGAATTTAATTATGATAATTGTTCTTTAATAGATTGTATTTCCTTGTTGCAATCCGTGCTAAATTCTCCACATGCTTATAGTCAAAATAAGGCTTTTACTAAACATATCGTTGATGCTTTAATGCAATCTTATGAAGAAAAGCTTGAATTGGAAGTTTCTATCCCTAGAAAACTTTATGATGAGTGGGAACCTACTATTAAAATTGAAATTAAAGATCATGAATGCTATGCTTTGTGTGATTTGGGTGCTAGTGTTTCCACGATTCCAAAAACTTTGTGTGATATGTTAGGTTTCCATGAATTTGATGATTGTTCTTTAAACTTGCACCTTGCGGATTCCATCATTAAGAAACCTATGGGAAGAATTAATGATGTTCTTATTGTTGCAAATAGGAATTATGTGCCCGTAGATTTCATTATCCTTGATATAGATTGCAATCCTTAATGTCCTATTATTCTTGGTAGACCCTTCCTTAGAACGATTGGTGCAATTATTGATATGAAAGAAGGGAATATTAGATTCCAATTTCTGTTAAGGAAAGGCATGGACACTTTCCTAGAAAGAAAATTAAATTACCTTACGTATCTATTATGAGAGCCACTTATGGATTGCCTACCAAAGATGGCAAAACCTAGATCTTTCCTTGCTTTTATGCCTAGCTAGGGGCGTTAAATGATAGCGCTTGTTGGGAGGCAACCCAATTTTATTTTAATTCCTTGCTTTTTGGTTCTGTTTAGTAATAAATATTTGATCTAGCCTCTGGTTAGATTTTTGTGTGTTCTAATTAGCGTTTGTGCCAAGTAGAACCAATAGGATCTTCTTGGGTGATGATTGTTTGATCTTGCTGAAAAGGACAGAAACTTTGCGCTCACAAATATAATCGTTTAAACTCACCAGAACGTGATAAAATACCAATTCTTTTTGCAATAGATTAGTACACCAACTGTCCAGGTTGTCCTAGTTTTTCAGGATTGATTGATTTCCAGAAGTTTTCAAACAAATCTGAATACTACAGACTGTTCTGTTTTTGACAGATTCTGTTTTTCGTGTGTTGTTTGCTTATTTTGATGGATCTATGGCTAGTAATGGAGTTTATGAACCATAGAGAAGTTAGAATACAGTAGGTTTAACACAAATATAAATAAAGAATGAGTTCATTACAACACCTTAAAGTAGTGTTTTGTTTTCTTTCGCTAACGGCGCTCACGAGATTTTCTGTTAAGTTTTGTGTTGTGAAGTTTTCAAGTTTTGGGTAAAGATTTGATGGATTATGGAACAAGGAGTGGCAAGAGCCTAAGCTTGGGGATGCCCAAGGCACCCCAAGGTAAAATCCAAGGACACCAAACATCCTAAGCTTGGGGATGCCCCGGAAGGCATCCCCTCTTTTGTCTTCATCCATCGGTAACTTTACTTGGAGCTATATTTTTATTCACCACATGATATGTGTTTTGCTTGGAGCGTCTTGTATGATTTGAGTCTTTGCTTTTTAGTTTACCACAATCATCCTTGCTGTACACACCTTTTGGGAGAGACACACATTAATCGGAATTTATTAGAATAGTCTTTATGCCTCACTTATATCTTTTGAGCTAAACAATTTTGCTCTAGTGCTTCACTTATATCTGTTAGAGCACGGCGGTGGTTCTATTTTATAGAAATAATTGATCTCTCATGCTTCACTTATATTATTTTGAGAGTCCTTTAGAACAGCATGGTAATTTTCTTTGGTTATAAAATAGTCCTAATATGATAGGCATCCAAGATAAAAACTTTAAAGTGCATCGAATACTAAGAGAAGTTTGATACTTGATGATTGTTTTGAGATATGGAGATAGTGATATTAAAGTTGCGCTAGTTGATTAGTTGTGAATTTGAGAAATACTTGTGTTGAAGTTTGCAAGTCCCGTAGCATGCACGTATGGTAAACGTTGTGTAACAAATTTGAAACATGAGGTGTTCTTTGATTGTCATCCTTATGAGTGGTGGTCGGGGACGAGCGATAGTCTTTTCCTACCAATCTATCCCCCTAGGAGCATGCGCGTAGTGCTTGGTTTTTGATGACTTGTAGATTTTTGCAATAAGTATGTGAGTTCTTTATGACTAATGTTGAGTCCATGGATTATACGCACTCTCAACCTTCCACCATTGCTAGCCTCTTCGGTACCGTGCATTGCCCTTTCTCACCTTGAGAGTTGGTGCAAACTTCGCTGGTGCATCCAAACCCCGTGATACGATACACTCTATCACACATAAACCTCCTTATATCTTCCTCAAAACAGCCACCATACCTACCTATTATGGCATCTCCATAGCCATTCCGAGATATATTGCCATGCAACTTTCCACCGTTCTGTTTATTATGACACGCTTCATCATTGTCATATTGCCTTGCATGATCATGTATTGACATCGTACTTGTGGCAAAGCCACCATGCATATTATTTCATACATGTCACTCTTGATTCATTGCCCATCCCGGTACACCGCCGGAGGCATTCATATAGAGTCATATTTTGTTCTAGTATCGAGTTGTAATCATTGAGTTGTAAATAAATAGAAGTGTGATGATCATTATTAATAGAGCATTGTCCCAAATAAAAAAAAGAAGAGAAAGGCCAAATAAAAAAAGAGAAGGCCAAAAAAGAGAGAAATAAAAAGGGACAATGCTACTATCCTTTTTCCATACTTGTGCTTCAAAGTAGCACCATGATCTTTATGATAGAGAGTCTCTTGTTTTGTCACTTTCATATACTAGTGGGAATTTTTCATTATAGAACTTGGCTTGTATATTCCAACAATGGGCTTCCTCAAATGCCCTAGGTCTTCGTGAGCAAGCAAGTTGGATGCACACCCACTTAGTTTCTTTTGTTGAGATTTCATACATTTATAGCTCTAGTGCATCCATTGCATGGCAATCCCTACTCCTTGCATTGACATCAATTGATGGGCATCTCTCTAGCCCGTTGATTAGCCGCGTCAATGTGAGACTTTCTCCTTTTTTTGTCTTCTCCACACAACCCCCATCATTATATTCTATTCCACCCATAGTGCTATATCCATGGCTCACGCTCATGTATTGCGTGAAAGTTGAAAAAAGTTTGAGATTACTAAAGTATGAAACAATTGCTTGGCTTGTCATCGGGGTTGTGCAAGATGAGAGCATTCTTGTGTGACGAAAATGAAGCATGGCCAAACTATATGATTTTGTAGGGATGAGCTTTCTTTGGCTATGTTATTTTGAGAAGACATAATTGCTTGGTTAGTATGCTTGAAGTATTATTATTTTTATGTCAACATTAAACTTTTATCTTGAATCTTTCAGATCTGACATTCATGCCACAATAAAGAAAATTACATTGAAGAATATGCTAAGTAGCATTCCACATCAAAAAATCTGTTTTTATCATTTACCTACTCGAGGACGAGCATGAATTAAGCTTGGGGATGCTTGATACGTATGTCTCCAACGTATCTATAATTTTTGATTGCTCCATGCTATTATATATTCTGTTTTGGATGTTTAATGGGCTTTATTATACACTTTTATATTATTTTTGGGACTAACCTATTAATCCAAGGCCCAGTGCAAATTGCTGTTTTTTTGCCTATTTCAGTGTTTCGCAGAAAAGGAATATCTAACGGAGTCCAAACGGAATGAAACCTTTGGGAGCGTGATTTTTGGAACAAACGTGATGCAGAGGACTTGGAGTGGATGTCAAGAAATCAACAAGGAGGCCAAGAGGCAAGGAGGCGCGCCTGCCCCCCTGGGCGTGCCCCCACCCTCGTGGGCCCCTCGTGGCTCCACCGACCTACTTCTTCCTCCTATATATACCTACGTACCCCGAAACCATCCAGGAGTACCACGAAACCCTATTTCCACCGCCGCAACCTTCTGTACCCGTGAGATCCCATCTTGGGGCCTTTTTCCGGCGCTTCGCCGGAGGGGGCATCGATCATGGAGGGCTTCTACATCAACACCATAGCCTCTACGATGATGTGTGAGTAGTTTACCACAGACCTTCGGGTCCATAGTTATTAGCTAGATGGATTCTTCTCTCTGTTTGGATCTCAATACAAAGTTCTCCTCGATCTTCTTGGAGTTCTATTCGATGTAACTCTTTTTGCGGTGTGTTTGTCGAGATCCGATGAATTGTGGGTTTATGATCAAGATTATCTATGAACAATATTTGAATCTTCTCTGAATTCTTTTATGTATGATTGGTTATCTTTGCAAGTCTCTTCGAATTATCAGTTTGGTTTGGCCTACTAGATTGATCTTTCTTGCAATGGGAGAAGTGCTTAGCTTTGGGTTCAATCATGCGGTGCTCGATCCCAGTGACAGTAGGGGAAACGACACGTATTGTAATGTTGCCATCGAGGATAAAAAGATGGGGTTTATATCATATTGCTTGAGTTTATCCCTCTACATCTTGTCATCTTGCCTAATGCTTACTCTGTTCTCATGAACTTAATACTCTAGATGCCTGGTGGATAGCGGTCGATGTGTGGAGTAATAGTAGTAGATGCAGGCAGGAGTCGGTCTACTTGTTGCGGACGTGATGCCTATATACATGATCATGCCTACATATTCTCATAATTATGCACTTTTCTATCAATTGCTCGACAGTAATTTGTTCACCCACCGTAATACTTATGCTATCTTGAGAGAAGCCACTAGTAAAACCTATGGCCCCCGGGTCTATTTTCCATCATATTAATCTTTAGCAAACTAGGTATTTCTGTTGCCTTTTATTTTGCAATCTTTACTTTCAATCTTTATCATAAAAATACCAAAAATATTATCTTATCATGTCTATCAGATCTCACTTTTGCAAGTGGCCGTGAAGGGATTGCCAACCCCTTTATCGTGTTGGTTGCAAGGTTCTTATTTGTTTGTGTAGGTACGAGGGACTTGCGTGTGGCCTCCTACTGGATTGATACCTTGGTTCTCAAAAACTGAGGGAAATACTTATGCTACTTTGCTGCATCACCCTTTCCTCTTCAAGGGAAAACCAACGCATGCTCAAGAGGTAGCAATGGTCGTCTCGCCAACTGTTGGTTTTGCAACTATTGCTATCGCATAGCGATAAAGTAAAGCAATTATATGGCGCTTGGATCTTATGCAATAAAGAGACAACCATAAGGCTCCTGCCAGTTGCCGATAACTTTAACAAAACATGATCATCTCATACAACAATTTATACTCTTCACGTCTTGACCATATCACATCACAACATGCGCTGCCAAAACAAGTTAGACATCCTCTACTTTGTTGTTGCAAGTTTTACGTGGCTGCTACGGGCTTAGCAAAAACCGTTCTTACCTACGCATCAAAACCACAATGAGTTTTCATCAAGTGTGCTGTTTTAACCTTCAACAAGGACCGTGCATAGTCACACTCGATTCAACTAAAGTTGGAGAAACAGACACCCACTAGCCACCTGTGTGCGAAGCACGGCGGTAGAACCAGTCTCATGAACGCGGTCATGTAATGTTGGTTTGGGCCGCTTCATCCAACAATATCGTCGAATCAAAGTATGACATGCTGGTAAGTGATACGTCTCCAACATATCTATAATTTTTGATTGTTCCATGCTATTATATATATTCTGTTTTGCATGTTTAATGGGATTTATTATACACTTTTATATTATTTTTGGGACTAACCTATTAACCGGAGGCCCAGCCCAAATTGCTGTTTTTTTGCCTATTTCAGTGTTTCGAAGGAAAGGAATATCAAACGGAGTCCAAACGGAATGAAACCTTCGGGGACGTGATTTTCGGAACAAACGTGATCCAGAGGACTTGGAGTGGACATCAAGAAACAAACGAGGAGGCCACAAGGCAGGGGCGCCGCCTACCCCCCTGGGCGCGCCCTCCACCCTCATGGGCCCCTCGTAGCTCCACCGACCTACTTCTTCCTCCTATATATACCTACGTACCCCCAAACCATCAGAACAGGAGCCAAAACCCTATTTCCACCGCCGCAACCTTCTGTACCCGTGAGATCCCATCTTGGGGCCTTTTCCGGTGCTCCGCCAGAGGGGGCATTGATCACGGAGGGCTTCTACATCAACACCATAGCCTCTCCGATGATGTGTGAGTAGCTTAATTACCTCAGACCTTCGGGTCCATAGTTATTAGCTAGATGGCTTCTTCTCTCTCTTTGGATCTCAATACAAAGTTCTCCTCGATTCTCTTGGAGATCTATTTGATGTAACTCTTCTTTTGCGGTGTGTTTGTCGAGATCCGATGAATTGTGGGTTTATGATCAAGATTATCTATGAACAATATTTGAATCTCCTCTGAATTATTTTATGTATGATTGGTTATCTTTGCAAGTCTCTTCGAATTATCAGTTTGGTTTGGCCTACTAGATTGATCTTTCTTGCAATGGGAGAAATGCTTAGCTTTGGGTTCAATCTTGCGGTGCTCGATCCCAGTGACAGCAGGGGAAATAACACGTATTGTATTGTTGCCATCGAGGATAAAAAGATGGGGTTTATATCATATTGCATGAGTTTATCCCTCTACATCATGTCATCTTGCTTAAAGCGTTACTCTGTTCTTATGAACTTAATACTCTAGATGCATGCTGGATAGCGGTCGATGTGTGGAGTAATAGTAGTAGATGCAGGCAGTAGTCGATCTACTTGTCACAGACGTGATGCCTATATACATGATCATACCAAGATATCCTCATAACTATGCTCAATTCTATCAATTGCTCGACAGTAATTCGTTTACCCACCGTAATACTTATGCTATCTTGAGAGAAGCCACTAGTGAAACTATGGCCCCCGGGTCTATTTTCCATCATATTAATCTCCCGTCAACAAGCTATTTCTATCTCCGTTTATTTTGCTTTCTTTACTTTACTCTGTATCATAAAAATACCAAAAATGTTATCTTATCATCTCTATCAGATCTCACTCTCGTAAGTGACCGTGAAGGGATTGACAACCCCTTTATCGCGTTGGTTGCGAGGTTCTTATTTGTTTGTGTAGGTGCGTGGGACTCGAGCGTATTCTCCTACTGGATTGATACCTTGGTTCTCAAAAACTGAGGGAAATACTTATGCTACTTTACTGCATCACCCTTCCTCTTCAAGGGAAAACCAACACAGTGGTCAAGAGGTAGCAAGAAGGATTTCTGGCGCCGTTGCCGGGGAGTCTACGCACAAGTCAAGACATACCAAGTACCCATCACAAACTCTTATCCCTCGCATTACATTATTTGCCATTTGCCTCTCATTTTCCTCTCCCCCACTTCCCTTGCCGTTTTATTCGCCCTCTCTTTCCGCTCGCCTTTCTTTTGCCATGTCTGAATCTGGGGAGGTTATCGCTAATGAAGGCAATAATAATAACATGGGAAACTTTGATGCCTTCGAGGATCCTCTTGAGGAACCCACTATCTTGCATACTAAAAGGTTTTGAGTCGGTAGTGGTAATATTATTGGGAAAGGAGTTATTCAGGATTTCTTTACTTGTGCCGGTGCTTTGCCCATCATGGGTGGCTCTATTCTTCACAGAACTAGTAGCCTTGCGGATGCAATATCTTTGCTCGTAGTTGAACTTGAAAGGTAATTTCTTCATATGCATCCTTGCATACAAAGAATTTTCCTAGAATTTTCTAATATTGAGTACTCTTCTGTTAAGCGTGCCGCTACTATCTTTTTGACCCATGAGTTCAGATTTATAATGAAAGTGGCTAAAGAAATTTTTGCGCATTATAGGGTGGAAGCTGGCCATCCTCCCATCGAAGCTATCCTTTTTAATCAAGAAGACATAATGCATTTACAATCTTTGGATCATGTTGCCTATAATGAAAACCTTAGAAAAAAGGTTCCTACCGATGTTTTAGTTGATAGAATTTCTGAACTTAACGATGACTTTGCTATTCAGAATAATGGGTTAGGTTTTTCTCTTGAGCAAAGACTCGTTACTTTTTGTCAAAAGAACGCTTGTAATGATGAATTGGTTGTGCAATATAAGGGGCCAAGGGAGGAACCCATACCTCCCGAGCTTGATCTTGGGGACTTTTGTCCTATTAAATTTAACCCCTTTGATTACTTTTTCTTGCCACAAAGGAAACTTGCTGCTGAACGTAGAGAATACGAAAGGAGTTTTCATGATTTACCTTACCATTATTATGGCAATACCTAGATCTATCCTTGTTTTTATGCCTAGCTAAGGGCGTTAAACGATAGTGCTTGTTGGGAGGCAACCCAATTTTATTTTAGTTTTTTGCTTTTTGCTCCTGTTTAGGAATAAATTTTCATCTAGCCTCTGGTTAGATTTTGTGTGTGTTTTAATTAGTGTTTGTGCCAAGTGAAACCTATAGGATCTTCTTGGATGATAGTTATTTGATCTTGCTGAAAATTCCGGAAACTTTCTGTTCACGAAAACAATTGTTAAAAATTACCAAAACGTGATATGATACTGATTCAAATTGCAGAAGATCAATAAACAAATTATTTAGGTCGTCCTATTTTGGTAGAATTTTTAGAGTTCCAGAATTTTGCGTTAGTTACAGATTACTACAGACTGTTCTGTTTTTGACAGATTCTGTTTTTCGTGTGTTGTTTGCTTATTTTGATGAATCTATGGCTAGTAAAATAGTCTATGAACCATAGAGAAGTTGGAATATAGTAAGTTTAACACCAATATAAATAAAGAATGAGTTCAATACAGTACCTTGAAGTGGTGTTTTGTTTTCTTTCGCTAACGGAGCTCACGAGATTTTCTGTTAAGTTTTGTGTTGTGAAGTTTTCAAGTTTTGGGTAAAGATTTGACGGATTATGGAACAAGGAGTGGCAAGAGCCTAAGCTTGGGGATGCCCAAGGCACCCCAAGGTAAATCTAAGGACACCAAAAAGCCAAAGCTTGGGGATGCCCCGGAAGGCATCCCCTCTTTCGTCTTCGTCCATCGGTAACTTTACTTGGAGCTATATTTTTATTCACCACAAGATAAGTGTTTTGCTTGGAGCATCTTGTATGATTTGAGTCTTTTTTTAGTTTACCACAATCTTCCTCGCTGAACACACTTTTGAGAGAGACACACATCATTCGGAATTTATTAGAATACTCTATGTGCTTCACTTATATCTTTTGAGCTATATAGTTTTTGCTCTAGTGCTTCACTTATATCTTTTAGAGCACGGCGGTGGCTTGTTTGATAGAAACTATTGTTCTCTCATGCTTCACTTATATCATTTTGAGAGTCCTAGAAAACAGCATGGTAATTTGCTTTAATTGTGAAATTAGTCCTAATATGATAGGCATCCAAGATTAGTAAAAAACTTTCTTATAAGTGCGTTGAATACTAAGAGAAGTTCGATACTTGATAATTGTTTTGAGATATGAAGATGGTGATATTAGAGTCATGCTAGTTGAGTGGTCATGAATTTGAGAAATACTTGTGTTAAAGTTTGTGATTCCCGTAGGATGCACGTATGGTGAACCGTTATGTGATGAAGTCGGAGCATGATTTATTTATTGATTCTCTTCCTTATGAGTGGCGGTCGGGGACGAGCGATGGTCTTTTCCTACCAATCTATCCCCCTAGGAGCATGCGCGTAATACTTTGTTTTGATAACTAATAGATTTTTGCAACAAGTATATGAGTTCTTTATGACTAATGTTGAGTCCATGGATTATATGCACTCTTACCCTTCCACCATTGCTAGCCTCTCTAATACCGCGCACTTTTCGCCTGTATCATACACCCACCATATACCTTCCTATGGCCCCCGTAATTCGTTTACCAACCGTAATACTTATGCTATCTTGAGAGAAGCCACTAGTGAAACCTATGGCCCCCGTCAATAAGCTATTTCTATCTCCATTTATTTTGCTTTCTTTACTTTACTCTTTATCATAAAAATACCAAAAATATTATCTTATCATCTCTATCAGATCTCACTCTCGTAAGTGACCGTGAAGGGATTGAAAACCCCTTTATCGCGTTGGTTGCGAAGTTCTTATTTGTTTGTGTAGGTGCGTGGGACTCGAGCGTAGTCTCCTACTGGATTGATACCTTGGTTCTCAAAAACTGAGGGAAATACTTACACTACTTTACTGCATCACCCTTTCCTCTTCAAGGGAAAACCAACGTAGTGCTCAAGAGGTTGCAGTAAGCAGTATGACTATTATCGCCCACAACTCTTTGTGTTCTACTCATGCATATAACATCTACGCATAGACCAGGCTCGGATGCCACTGTTGGGGAACGCAGTATTTCAAAAAATTTCCTACGATCACACAAGATATATCTAGGAGACGCATAGCAATGAGTGGGGAGAGTGTGTCCACGTACCCTCGTAGACCCAAAGCAGAAGCGTTTAGTAACGCGGTTGATGTAGTCGAACGTCTTCGCGATCTAACCGATTCAAGTACCGAACGCACGGCACCTCCGTGATCTGCACACGTTCAGCTCGGTGACGTCCCTCGAACTCTTGATCCAGTTAAGGCCGAGGGAGAGTTTTGCCAGCACGACAGCGTGGTGACGGTGATGATGAAGTTACCGGCGCAGGGCTTCGCCTAAGCACTACGACGATGTGACCGAGGTGTCAAACTGTGGAGGGGGGCACCGCACACGTCTAAGAATAACTTGTGTGTCCTTGGGGTGCCCCTTGGCCACGTATATAAAGGAGGGGAGGGAAGAGGTGGCCGGCCCAAGGGGGCACGCCAGGTGTGGGGAATCCTACTAGGACTCCCTAGTCCAAATAGGATTCCCCTCCTCTTTCCTATTCGAAGTAGGAGAGAAGGAAAGAGAGGGAGAGGGAGAAGGAAAGGGGGGCCGCGCCCCCACCCCTTGTCCAATTCGGTTTGGGCAGGGGGGAGGCGCGTGCCACCTCTTGGCCCTTCTCCCCTCTCTCCACTGAAGCCCAATAAGGCCCATTGCTTCTCCCGGCGAATTTCCGTAACTCCCCGGTACTCCGAAAAATACCCGAATCACTCAGAACCTTTCCGATGTCCGAATATAGCCTTCCAATATATCAATCTTTACGTCTCAACCATTTCGAGACTCCTCGTCATGTCCGTGATCTCATCCGGGACTCCGAACAACCTTCGGTACATCAAATCACATAACTCATAATACAAATCATCATCGAACATTAAGCGTGCGGACCCTACGGGTTCGAGAACTATGTAGACATGACCGAGACACATCTCCGGTCAATAACCAATAGCGGAACCTAGACGCTCATATTGGCTCCTACATATTCTATGAAGATCTTTATCGGTCAAACCGCATAACAACATACGTTGTTCCCTTTGTCATCGGTATGTTACTTGCCCGAGATTCGATCGTCGGTATCACCATACCTAGTTCAATCTCGTTACCGGCAAGTCTCTTTACTCGTTCCGTAATGCATCATCCTACAACTAAATTATTAGTCACATTCCTTGCAAGGCTTATAGTGATGTGCATTACCGAGAGGGCCCAGAGATACCTCTCCGACAATCGGAGTGACAAATCCTAATCTTGATCTATGCCAACTCAACAAACACCATCGGAGACCCCTGTAGAGCATCTTTATAATCATCCAGTTACGTTGTGATGTTTGATAGCACACTAAGTGTTCCTCCGGTATTCGGGAGTTGCATAATCTCATAGTCATAGGAACATGTATAACTCATGAAGAAAGCAATAGCAATAAACTAAACGATCATAGTGCTAAGCTAACGGATGGGTCTTGTCCATCACATCATTCTCCTAATGATGTGATCCCGTTCATCAAATGACAACACATGTCTATGGTTAGGAAACTTAACCATCTTTGATTAACGAGCTAGTCAAGTAGAGGCATACTAGGGACACTTTGTTTTGTCTATGTATTCACACATGTATGAAGTTTCCGGTTAATACAATTCTAGCATGAATAATAAACATTTATCATGATATAAAGAAATATAAAATAACAACTTTATTACTGCCTCTAGGGCATATTTCCTTCAATCAAGTTATACTACATTTTGATTCCTAAAAAGGCATGGAAAAATAATTCTTGCAAGATATTGGATACGAATTATCACATGGAAATTTTCCAGAAAATGCCATGATAAAAAGTTATGTTCGGCAAAATGACTTGGCAAAATTTACCATGCAAAAACAAAGAATGAACAATGAAAACATAAAAAAGAATAAAATAATTTCCGTGGCATATTCATAATAAAAAAATTCATGGTATTTTAATTAAGACTTCTATGTTTGTATGAGAAATTTGCCATGTGTGTAAATAGAAGAACAAATTATGGACAAAGAATTGCCATGGCATATTCGTAATAATTTTTTGTGGTATTTTAATTAAATTTTCCATGTTTGCGTGAGAAATTTGTCGTGTGTGTAAATAAATAAATTATGAAAACAATTGCCGCGACAATAAATTTCCGTGATATGTAAATTAAAATTGCAATGCTTTGTGGAAATTGCAATGAAAAAAACTAAATAGTACAAAAAAAGTTATGAACAAATATTGCCATGGAAGATTCAAATTAAAATTTGCCTTGGTTAAATTTCCATGTTTGTATGAGAAATTTGCCATGTATATAAAAAATAACTCAAAGTATGAGCAAAATTGCTATGTCAGATACGTATTAATGTTTGGCATGGTGTTGGAATTATATTTTTAAAGGGAAAACTCATGCATAATGTTCAGATCCCTCCAACTTGGTTAGAGTGTTTGTGCCTATGGTCTTAGATGGTTTTGAATATGTGGACCCTTTTGAACAACATGAAGGAGTAGACGAGGGAACACAGTACAAGCTTAGACAGTGCCAAGATTGGCCCCTTAGGTGGCCCAAGAAGCATATCCTTTTGGGAACAAATGCATCACAACAAACAACCACTCCTTCGGCACCCAGTACGAGCGTCACTTCAGTCGGAGCATCTCTTTTTCTTACCAGGAACATTAAGGGTCCCAAGGAAGCCATACTTAATATGGAGAAAGATGAGGCTACCAAGACATAAGAGGTCGTCAGCAAAGATGAGTTTGCCGAGAGAGATGGGGCCGTTGAGTACTCTGAGCCTCAAGATGATGATTATATTACTCGGTATTTGAATGACGATGGTAGTATTGCTGTAGCTAACCCTACCATTACCAACACTCACAACACCTTGAAGGGGTCAGCCGAGATGGTGGCAGCAAAAAACTTACTAAGAGGAAGACCTCCCCTCCTCGTTTTCAATATGTTGTCCATTACCCTGGGCAACCCATGGTATCGGCTGATGTGTATGAAAGCATGGGGTTGGCTACGAGGTATGTTCATGACGATGTTCTAAAGAAAGAGTTGGCGGCCAAGGTCATGTATCGAACTTCTCATGATCAGCGCCCTATATACCTTGTGAAGGTGCCTATCGGTGTCGGCTTCGTAGAAGGTTTCCCCTGAGCTTGTTCTATATTGATTTTAATCATATCTTCAACATTTCCCACCAAAGAACCTAGAGGGAAACAACGTAGTCAGGCTATGGGCGCTTCATTTAGTCTGTAAGGCCAAGGACGAGAGGCAGACGAAGATCGCGGTGGATGTCCCTTACTACATGCACACAGCTAACCTTGAGACTGCGGAAGTTCAAGACAAAATGATCCAGTACCTAGGAAATTTTCTCCTTCGGAACACGAACGTAGACTACCACCTATTTCTGTATCGTATGGGGTAAGTATTTATTAACTAGTCTTCCGCAAACTTGCATTATCATCGTACCAAGGGTTGACGGTAACTACTGTGGTCTCTTGTTTGTGAGGCGATAAACGCACACAGGAGCATTGGATACTAGTAATTCTATCCCCAAAGACCGCCTGCTCCTATTTCTTGGATTCCAACCGAGCAGTCAAGAGAATCTTCGCCAAACTAAAGAATTTTTTGGATGAAGCTCTAGTAACGTTTGGTGGCAATGGAGGAATCATTAGGCCTGCTAGTGAATAAAAAGTAGAAAGTTAGGTGGCATGGTACGGTTCGACCACATAACCACCTTTAGTTGCATGCAACAAGAGGATGATTGAAGTGAAGGAAATATGCCCTAGAGGCAATAATAAAGTTGTTATTTTATATTTCCTTATATCATGATAAATGTTTATTATTCATGCTAGAATTGTATTAACCGGAAACTTGATACATGTGTGGATACATAGACAAAACACCGTGTCCCTAGTAAGCCTCTACTAGACTAGCTAGTTAATCAAAGATGGTTAAGTTTCCTAAATCATGGACATGTGTTGTCATTTGATGAATGAGTCACATCATTAGGAGAATGATGTGATGGACAAGCCCATCCATTAGCTTAGCATATTGATCATTCAGTTCTATTGCTATTGCTTTCTTCATGTCATATACATATTCCTTTGACTATGAGATTATGCAACTCCCGGATACCGGAGGAATACCTTGTGTGCTATCAAACGTCACAACATAACTGGGTGATTATAAAGATGCTCTACAGGTATCTCCAAAGGTGTTTGTTGGGCTGGCATAGATCGAGATTAGGATTTGTCACTCCGAGTATCGGAGAGGTATCTCTGGGCCCTCTTGGTAATGCACATCACAATAAGCCTTGCAAGCAATGTGACTAATGAGTTAGTCGTGGGATGATGCATTACGGAACGAGTAAAGAGACTTTCCGTAATGAGATTGAACTAGGTATGAAGATACCGACGATCGAATCTCGGGCAAGTAACATACCGATGACAAAGGGAATTACGTATGTTGTCATTGCGGTTTGACCGATAAATATCTTCGTAGAATATGTAGGAACCAACATGAGCATCCAGGTTCCGCTGTTGGTTATTGATCGGAGATGTGTCTCGATCATGTCTACATAGTTCTCGAACCCGTAGGGTCCACACGCTTAATGTTCGATGACGATTTGTATTATGAGTTATGTGTTTTGGTGACCGAAGATTTTTCGGAGTCCCAAATGAGATCACGGACATGACGAGAAGTATCGAAATGGTCGAGAGGTAAAGATTGATATATTGGACGATAGTATTCGGACACCGGAATGGTTTCTGAGAGATTCAGATATTTATCGGAGTACCGAGGGGTTACCAGAACCCCCCGGGGAAAGTAATGGGCCACTATGGGCCATAGCGGAGAGAGAGGGCAGCCCACAGGGGGTGGCGCCCCCCTCCATGTGCAGTCCAAATTGGACAAGGGGAGGGGGCGCGGCCCCCCTTTCCTTCTCCCTCTCCCTCTCCTTCAACTTTCCCCCTTCAAAAGAAGGAAGGGGGCGACTAGGACTAGGAGTCCTAGTCGGTTTCCCCCCCCCCATGGCGCGCCCACTAGGGCCGACCTCCTCCCCTCCTACTTTATATAGGTGGGTAGGGGGCACCCCAAAGCACATCAATTGTTCGCTTAGCCGTGTGCGGTGCGTCCCTCCACAGTTTACTCCTCCGGTCATATTGTCATAGTGCTTAGGCGAAGCCCTGCGCGGATCACATCACCATCACCGTCACCACACCGTCGTGCTGATGAAACTCCCCCTCGACACTTTGCTGGATCAAGAGTTCGAGGGACGTCATGGAGCTGAACGTGTGCTTAACTCAGAGGTGTCGTACGTTCGGTGCTTGATCGGTTGGATCGCGAAGATGTTCGACTACATCAACCGCGTTGTCAAACGCTTCCGCTTTCAGTCTATGAGGGTACGTGGACACATTCTCCCCCTCTCGTCGCTATGCATCTCCTAGATAGATCTTGCGTGAGCGTAGGAATTTTTTTGAAATTTCATGCTACGTTTCCCAAAAGTGGTATCAGAGCCAGGTCTATGCGTAGATGATAAGCACAAGTAGAACACAAAGAGTTGTGGGCGGTGATAGTCATACTGCTTACCACCAATGTCTTATTTTGATTCAACGGTATTGTTGGATGAAGCATCCTGGACCAACCTTACATGACCATGTTCATGAGACCAGTTCCACCGGCAGACATGCAACTTGTTTTGCATAAAGGTGGAATTTGACTACGGCCGGTCCTTGTTGAAGGTTAAAACATCACACTTGACGAAAAATCAATGTGCTTTTGATGCGTAGGTAAGAACGGTTCTTAATAAAAGCCCATAGCAGCCACGTAAAACTTGCAACAACAAAGTAGAGGACGTCTAACTTGTTTTTGCAAGGCATGTTGTGATGTGATATGGTCAAGACATGATGTGATATACGTTATTGTATGAGATGATCATGTTTTGTAAAAGTTATTGGCAACTGGCAGGAGCCTTATGGCTATCGCTTTATTTCATGAAATGCAAATGCCATGTAATTTCTTTACTTTATCACTATGCGCTAGCGATAGTTGTAGAAGCAATAGTTGGCGAGAGGACAACGACGCTACGATGGAGATCAAGGTGTCAAGCCGGTGACGATGGAAATCATGATGGTGCTTTGGAGATGGAGATCAAAGGCACAAGATGATGATGGCCATATCATATCACATATTTTGATTGCATGTGATGTTTATCTTTTATGCATCTTATTTTGCTTAGTACGGCGGTAGCTGATGTCGCTTGAAGCTACGTCGGTATTTCCCCAAAGAGGAAGGGATGATGCAGCACAGCGGCGGTAGGTATTTCCCTCAGATATGAAACCAAGGTTATCGAACTAGTAGTTGAACCAAGCAACACAACGTAAACAGCCCCTGCACACGAACAACAACCACTCGTAACCTGACATGTTAAAGGGGTTGTCAATCCCTTTCGGGTAACGGCGCCAGAAACGGTGTGCGGACGGGAGAAAGTTGTAATAGATTGATAGATCGAACGCCAAACAAAATAAATAGAAATAAAATGCAGCAAGGTGTTTTTGTATTTTTAGTTTAATAGATCTGAAAATAAATGCAAAGGAAAAGTAGATCACAAAGGCAAATATATGAGAAAGAGAGCCGGGGGCCGTAGGTATCACTAGTGTCTTCTCTCGAGAAAAATAGCAAACCGTGGGTGAACAAATTTCTGTTGGGCAATTGATAGAACTTCAAATAATCATGACGATATCCAGGCAATGATCATTACATAGGCATCACGTCCAAGATTAATAGACCGACTCCTGCCTGCATCTACTACTGTTACTCCACACATCGACCGCTATCCAACATGCATCTAGTGTATTAAGTTCATGGAAAACGGAGTAATGCAATAAGAATGATGACATGATGTAGACAAGATCTATCTATGTAGAGATAGACCCCATCGCTTTATCCTTAGTAGCAATGACACGTACGTGTCGGTTCCTTTTCTGTCACTGGGATCAAGCACCGTAAGATCGAACCCACTACAAAGCACCTCTTCCCATTGCAAGATAAATAGATCAAGTTGGCCAAACAAAACCCAAATATCGGAGAAGAAATACGAGGCTATAAGCAATCATGCATATAAGAGATCAAAGAAAGTCAAATAACTTTCATGGATATAAAAAGATATAACTGATCATAAACTCAAAGTTCATCAGATCCCAACAAACACACCGCAAAAGAGTTACATCATATGGATCTCCAAGAGACCATTGTATTGAGAATTGAGTGAGAGAGAGGAAGCCATGTAGCTACTAACTACGGACCCGAAGGTCTACAAAGAACTACTCACGCATCATTAGAGAGGCACCAATGGAGGTCGTGAACCCCGTCCAAGATGGTGTCTAGATTGGATCTGGTGGTTCTGGACTCTGCGGCGGCTGGATGAGTATTTCGTCGACTCCCCTAGGGTTTTGGGAATATTGGGGTATTTATAGAGCAAAGAGGCGGTCCGGGGGGCACCCGAGGTGGGCACAACCCGCCAGGGCGCGCCTGGGCCTCCTGGTGCGCCCTGGTGGATTGTGCCCTCCTCGAGGCACCCCCAGGCGCAGCCAGGGCCCATTATGTTCCTTCTGGTCCATAAAAAATCTCCGTGGAGTTTCGTTGCATTTGGACTCCGTCTCATATTGATTTCCTGTGATGTAAAAAACATGTAGAAAACAGCAACTGGCACTTGGCACTATGTCAATAGGTTTAGTACAAAAAATGATATAAAATGACTATAAAATGATTATAAAACATCCAAGATTGATAATATAACAACATGGAACAATAACAAATTATAGATACTTTGGAGACGTATCAGCATCCCCAAGCTTAACTCCTACTCGTCCTAGAGTAGGTAAGTGATAAAAACATAATTTTTATGTGGAATGCTGCCTAACATGTCATATCATATTCTTTTCTTTATAGCATGGACATTTGGACTTTTATATTGTTCAAAGCAATAGTCTAGTTTTGACATGATAATTTAAATACTCAAGCATATCAACAAGCAACCATGTCTTTCAAAATAACAACGCTAAAATAAGTTATCCCTGGCCCATCATGCTTAATCATTGATCCATTCATGAAACACACTCGCATATTAGCTACACCCAATACTCAAGTACGATCATATTTCCTCCTAGTTGGTGCTTTTGTAAGAGAAGATGGAGACTCAAATTCAAAATAAAAATTGCATAAAGTAAAAGAAAGACCCTTCGCAGAGGGAAGTAGGGATTTGTAGAGGTGCCAGAGCTCAAAGCGAAAAATTAGAGATAAAAACATTTTGGGAGGTGCATCCATCCCACCAACGAAAATGACTTAGAGTTCCCAACACTTTCCATGCTAGATATATCATAGGCGGTTCCCAAACAGAAAATAAAGTTTATTCCCTTTTGCACCATACTTTCACTTTCCATGGCTAGCCGAATCCACGGTTGCCCTCCATACCAACACTTTTTCCAAGGAATTTATTATTTGACAACATAAAGTAAATTCCTTTTTTTCATTTCGGGACTGAGCATCCCTAAATCTTTGCCTTACTCTCGTGCAATGACAAGTGAATAAACACTCATCGTGAGAATAACACATCCAGCATGGAAAATATTAACCACCCCTCACCGCTCTGCGAGCGAGGCGAACACACAAAAGAGAAGTTTATTTTGAAAATTAGAGATGGCACATGCAAATTTGCTTAGAACGGCAAAAGAATACCGCATATAGGTAGATATAGTGGACTTATGTGGCAAAACTGGTTTAAAGGATTTTGGATGCACAAGTAGAGATCATACTTAGTGCAAAATGAAGGCTAGCAAAAGATTGAGAAGCGACCAACCAAGAAACGAATAATCTCATAAGCAAGCATTAAGCATAACTAACACCGAATAATGCACCACAAGTAGGATACAATTTCATTGCAGGATTATTGACTTTCGTGCTTGCATAGGGAATCACAAACCTTAACACCAATATTCTTACTAAAGCATAATTACTCATCAACGTAACTCACATATGACATCATCATATCTCAAAACTATTAGTAAGAATCAAGTTTATTTTGTCCAATGATCTTCATGAAAGCTTTATTATATCCTTCTTGGATATCTATCACTTTGGGTAATTTTAATATGTTGCTTTTCATAAGCTCAAACAAATATAAGTGAAGATCATGAGCATAATTTTTTTCTTTCTCTCAAAATAATTTAAGTGAAGCAAGAGAGAATTTCTTGAATTTTTTACTAACTCTCAAATAAATCTAAGTGAATCAAGAGAGGATTTCTTCAAAAATACTAAAGCACACCGTGCTCAAAAAGATATAAGTGAAGCACTAGAGCATGTCCATTGCTCATAAAAATTTAAGTGAATCATAGAGAGCAATTCTAACAAGTCATGACATAATTTTGGCTCTCTCAAATAAATGTGTCCAGCAAGGGATCAAGACTTAAAACACAAAATAAAACAAGCAAAGAGTCATATCATACAAGACTCTCCAAGCAAAACACATATTATGTGACAAATAAAAATATAGCTTCGAGTAAAATACCGATGGTCCTTAGAAGAAAGAGGGGATGCCACTCGGGGGCATCCCCAAGCCTAGTTGGTTGCTCATTTTTGGATAGTAGCTTGGGATGCCGGGGCATCCCCAAGCTTAGGCTCTTCTATCCTTCCTTCATCCATCGTAAGATAACCCAAAACTTGAAAATTTCAGTCACACAAAACTCAACAAAACCTTCGTGAGATCCGTTAGTATAGGAAAGCAAACCACTACTATAAGTTTTGTATGAAACTAATTCATATTTTTCTTTTGCATTATATCTACTGTATTCCAACTTTTCTATGGCAAAAACTCATCAAAGAAAACCATAGAGCCATCAAAATAAGCACACAACACAAAGAAAACAGAATCTGTCAAAACTGAACAGTCTGTAGCAATCTGACTATTTAGAATACTTCTGTAACTCCAAAAATTCTGACAAAATAGGAAGACCTGGGTAATTTGTATATTAATATTCTGCAAAAAGAATTGGCATTTTATCACGTTCTGGTGAGTTTTAACAATTGTTTTCGTGAGCACATAAGTTTCTGTTTTTCAGCAAGATCAAACAACTATCACCCAAGAAGATCCTATAGGCTTTACTTGGCACAAACACTAACTAAAACACAAAAAACACAATCATGCCAGTAGCATAATTGTGTAAACACTCAAGAACAGAAAGCAAAAAGCAAAAATAAATTTTATTCATTGGGTTGCCTCCCAACAAGCGTTATAGTTTTACGCCCTTAGCTAGGCATAAAGCGGATCTAAGTATTGTCATCTTTGGTTCGAGAACCATAGGATGCCCTAATGATTGATTCATAGGGTGTCCTAATTATTGTTCTAGGAAAGTGTTCCATACCCTTCCTCAAAGGAAATTGGAACTTAATATTGCCTTCTTTCATATCAATCACGGCACCGATAGTGCGTAAAAACGGTCTACCAAGAATAATTGGACAAGACGGATTGCAATCAATATCAAGAACAATAAAATCTATGGGCACATAATTCCTATTTGCAAGAATAGTAACATCATTAATTCTTCCCATAGGATTTTTAATAGTGGAATCCGCCAAGTGCAAATTTAAAGAGCATTCTTCAAGATCGGTAAGACCAAGCACATCACATAAAGATTTCGGAATTGTGGAAACACTAGCACCCAAGTCACACAAAGCAAAACACTCATAATTTTTAATCTTGACTTTGGTAGTAGGTTCCCATTCATCATGCAATTTTCTAGGAATTGATACTTCTAATTGCATTTTTTCTTCAAAAGATTTCATCATAGCATCAACAATATGTTTAGTAAAAGCTTTACTTTGTTCATAAGCATGGGGTGAATTTATCATGGATTGCAACAAAGAAATACAATCAATCAAAGAGCAACTATCATAATTAAAGTCTTTGTAATCCAAAAGAGTGGCACATCATTAGTTAAAGTTTTGACCTTTCCAAACCCACTTTCATCAATTTTCTCTACAAGATTTTCACCCTCCGAAATATTGGGACGCCTTCTACCTAAAGTTGACTCTTCTCCAGTCCCTTTTTCATCAATTTTAACTTTACTAAACAAGGAATCAATCGAAGAAACACAATTCATTTTATGATCTTCATCACTTTTACGAAAGTAATCACTAGAAAACACTTTTTCTAAAAATTCTCTTTTAGCTCTGAGCATAGCGGTTCTTTTCTTACTTTCATCCATAGAAACATAAAGGTTAATTGATTCATCAACCTTAGGTACATAAATTTTCATCTTGAGATTTTCCACATGATGAGCAATTCTATCAACACTTCTAGACAAATCATCAATCTTACTCAACTTTTCTTCTATGGAAGTGTTGAAAACTTTTTGCGTGTTGATAAATTCTTTAATATTATTCTCAAGATCAGAGGTGTTCCTATTATTATTATAAGATTGATTTCCATAGGAATTACCATAATTACTAGAGGAATTACTAGGAAAAGGCCTAGGATTAAAACTACCTCTATAAGCATTGTTGTTGAAATTATTTCGAGAGATAAAATTCACATCTATGGCATCACTATTTTGCCCAATCAAAGTAGACAAAGGCATATCATTAAAATCAATAGGAGCACTTTTACTAGCAACCAATTTCATAAGAGCATCAACTTTTTCAATCAAAGAAGAAATTTCTTCAACCGAATTAACGTTTTTATTAGTAGGAACTCTTTCGGTATGCCATTGTGAATAATTTGCCATGATATTATCAAGCAATTTGGTTGCTTCACCCAAAGTAATTTCCATAAAAGTACCACCCGCGGCGGAATCTAAAAGATTACGAGAAACAAAATTCAACCCCGCATAAAAAATTTATATGATCATCCAAAGATTTAGCCCATGAGTTGGGCAATTCCTTAGCATCATTTTCATCCTTTCCCAAGATTGTGCAACATGCTCATGTTCAAGTTGCTTGAAATTCATGATCTGGGTTCTAAGGGAAATAATTTTTGCGGGCGGAAAAAACTTAGTGATAAAAGCATCTTTGCACATATTCCACGAATCGATACTATTGCGAGGCAAAGAAGAGAACCAATTTTTTGCAGAATCACGCAAAGAAAATGGAAATAATTTCTTCTTCACCACATCATTGTCCACATCTTTTTTCTTTTGTATATAGCATAATTCCACGAAGGTATTAAGATGGGACACGACATCCTCATTAGGAGTACCGGGAAATTGATATTTCATAACAAGATTCAGCAAAGCAGTATTAATATCACAAGACTCCGTACTAGTGGCGGGAGGAGCAATCAGAGTGCAGATAAAATCATTGTTGTTTGTATTTGAGAAATCACATAACTTGGTGTTCTCTTGAGTCATGATGACCACACAACAAGATTGCACTCAAAAACAGATCCGGCAAGAAAAAGGTGAACGGAAAAAGAGAGGCGTATAAAACGACAAATTTTTGTGAAGTGGGGGTGAGGAAAACGAGAGGCAAATGGCAAATAATGTAAATTGCAAGGAGATGAGATTTGTGATTAGGAACCTGGTATATGTTGAATATCCTCCCCGGCAACAGCGCCAGAAATTCCTTTTGATGTCGCTTGAAGCTACGACGGTATTTCCCCAAAGAGGAAGGGATGATGCAGCACATCGGCGGTAGGTATTTCCCTCAGATATGAAACCAAGGTTATCGAACTAGTAGGAGAACCAAGTAACACAACGTAAACAGCCCCTGCACACAAACAACAACCACTCGCAACCCGACGTGTTAAAGGGGTTGTCAACCCCTTTCGGGTAACGGCGCCAGAAACGGTGCGCAGACGGGAGAAAGTTGTAATAGATTGATAGATCGAATGCCAAAAAAAATAAATAGAAATAAAATGCAGCAAGGTATTTTTGTATTTTTAGTTTAATAGATCTAAAAATAAATGCAAAGGAAAAATAGATCGCAAAGGCAAATATATGAGAAAGAGACCCGGGGGCCGTAGGTTTCTCTAGTGGCTTCTCTCGAGAAAAATAGCAAACGGTGGGTGAAAAAATTACTGTTGGGCAATTGATAGAACTTCAAATAATCATGACGATATCCAGGCAATGATCATTACATAGGCATCACGTCCAAGATTAGTAGACCGACTCCTGCCTGCATCTACTACTATTACTCCACACATCGACCCTATCCAGCATGCATCTAGTGTATTAAGTTCATGGAAAAACGGAGTAATGCAATACGAACGATGGCATGATGTAGACAAGATCTATCTATGTAGAGATAGACCCCATCGCTTTATCCTTAGTAGCAATGATACATACGTGTCGGTTCCCCATATGTCACTGGGATCAAGCACTGTACGATCAAACCCACTACAAAGCACCTCTTCCCATTGCAAGATAAATAGATCAAGTTGGCCAAACAAAACCAAAATATCTGAGAAGAAATACGAGGCTATAAGCAATCATGCATATAAGAGATCAAAGAAACTCAAATAACTTTCATGGATATAAAAAGATATAACTGATCATAAACTCAAAGTTCATCAGATCCCAACAAACACACCGCAAAATATCACGTGATGTTCACCATTGAAGACTACCCCATATCACGTGATGATCGGACATGGTTTAGTTGATTTGGATCACGTAATCATTTAGATGACTCAAGGGATGTCTATCTAAGTGGGAGTTCTTAAGTAATATGATTAATTGAACTTAATTTATCATGAACTTAGTCCTGAAAGTATTTGCATATCTATGTTGTAGATCAATAGCTCGCGTATAGCTCCCCTGTTTTATATTTGATATGTCCCTAGAGAAAACTAAGTTGAAAGATGATAGTAGCAATGATGCGGACTGGGTACGGTTATCTGAGGATTATCCTCATTGCTGCAGAGAAGAATTATGTCCTTGATGCACCGCTAGGTGACAGACCTATTGCAGGAGCAGATGCAGACGCTATGAATGTTTGACAAGCTCGGTATGATGACTACTTGATAGTTTAGTGCACCATGCTTTACGGCTTAGAACCGGGACTTCAAAAATGTTTTGAACGCCATGGAGCATGTGAGATGTTCCAAGAGCTGAAAATGATATTTCAGACTCATGCCCGTGTTAAGAGGTATAAGACCTCTGATAAGTACTTTGCCTAAAAGATGGAGGAGAATAGCTCAGCTAGTGAGCATGTGCTCAGAATGTCTTGGTACTACAATTGCTTGAATCAAGTGGGAGTTAATCTTCCAGATAAGATAGTGATTGACATAGTTCTCTAGTCACTATCACCAAGTTACTAGAACTTCGTGATGAACTATAATATGAGAGGGATAACAAAAATGATTCCCAAGCTCGCCGCGATGCTGAAATCGGCGAAAGTAGAAATCAAGAAATAGCATCAAGTTTTGATGGTTAACAAGACCACTAGTTTAAAGAAAAAGGGCAAGGGAAAGAAATGGAACTTCAAGATGAATGGCAAGCACATGAAGAAGCCCAAAGCTAGATCCAAGCCTGAAACTAAGTGCTTCTACTACAAAGGAAATGGCCACTGGAAGCGGAACTACCCCAAATACTTGGTGGATAAGAAGGATGGCAAAGTGAACAAAGATATATATGATATGCATGTTATTGATGTGTACTTTACTAGTGTTCATAGTAACCCCAGGGTATTTGATACCGGTTCAGTTGCTAAGATTAGTAACTCAAAACAGGAGTTGCAAAATGAATAGATACTAGTTAAGGGCGATGTGACGATGTATGTTGGAAGTGATTCCAAGGTTGATAAGATCACCATCGCACACTCTCTCTACCTTCGGGATTAGTGTTGGACCTTAATAAATGTTATTTGGTATTTGTGTTGAGCATGAATATGATTGGATCATGTTTATTGCGATACGGTTATTCATTTAAGTCAGAGAATAATTGTTGTTCTCTTTACATGAATAAAACCTTCTATGGTCATAGACCTAATGTAAATGGTTTATTGAATCTCGATCGTAGTGATACACATATTCATAATATTGATGCCAAAAGATGCAAAGTTGACAATGATAGTGCAACATATTTGTGGCACTGCCGTTTAGGTCATATTGGTGTAAAGTGCATGAAGAAACTCCATTCGGATGGACTTTTGGAATCACTTGATTATGAATCATTTGATGCTTGCGAATCGTGCCTCACGGGCAAGATGACTAAGACTCCGTTCTCCGGATTAATGGAGCGAGCCACTAACTTATTGGAAATAATACATACCGATGTATGTGGTCCGATGAGTGTTGAGGCTCGCGGCGAGTATCATTATTTTCTGACCTTCACAGATAATTTGGGCAGATATGGGTATATCTACTTGATGAAACACAAGTCTGAAACATTTGAAAAGTTCAAAGAATTTCAGAGTGAAGTGGCGAATCATCATAACAAGAAAATAAAGTTTCTACGATCTGACCACGGAGGCGAATATTTGAGTTACGAGTTTGGACTTCATTTAAAACAATGTGCAATAGTTTCACTACTCACGCCACCTGGAACACCATAGCGTAATGGTGTGTCCGAACATCGTAACCGTACTTTATTAGATATGGTGTGATCTATGATGTCTCTTACCGATTTTACCACTATCATTTTGGGGTTATGCATTAGAGACGGTTGCATTCACGTTAAATAGGGCACCATCGAAATCCGTTGAGACGACACCGTATGAACTATGGTTTGGCAAGAAACCTAAGCTGTCGTTTCCTAAAGTTTGGGGTTGTGATGCTTATGTGAAAAAGCTTCAGCCTGATAAGCTCGAACCCAAATCAGAGAAGTGCGTCTTCGTAGGATACCCTATAGAAAGTATTGGTTACACCTTCTATCACAAATCCAAAGGCAAGATCTTTGTTGCTAAGAATGGATCCTTTCTAAGGAGTTTCTCTCGAAAGAAGTGAGTGGGAGGAAAGTAGAACTTGATGAGGTAATTGTACCTTCTCTCTAATTGGAAAGTAGCTCATCATAGAAAACCATTCCCGTGATGCCTACACCAACTAGAGAGGAAGATAATGATAAATGGAACTTCAGATCAAGTTACTACCAAACCTCGTAGGTCAACCAGAGCACGTTCCGCACCATAGTGGTATGGTAATCTTGTTCTGGAAGTCATGTTACTTGACCATGACGAACCTACGAACTATGAGGAAGCAATGATGAGCCCAGATTCCGATAAATGGCTTGAGGCCATGAAATCTGAGATGTTATCCATGTATGAGAACAAAGTATGGACTTTGGTTGACTTTCCCAATGATCGGCAAGCCATAGAGAATGAATGGATCTTCAAGAAGAAGACTGACGCTGATGGTAATGTTACCGTCTACAAAGCTCGACTTGTTGCAAAAGGTTTTCGACAAGTTCAAGGAGTTGACTATGATGAGACTTTCTCACCCGTAGCGATGCTTAAGTCTGTCCGAATCATAGCAATTGCCGCATTTTATGATTATGAAATCTCGCAAATGGACGTCGAAGTTGCATTCCTTAATGGATTTCTTAAAGAAGAGTTGTATATGATGCAACCAGAAGGTTTTGTCGATCCTAAAGGTGCTAGCAAAGTATGTAAGCTCCAGCGATCCATTTATGGACTGGTGCAAGCATCTTGGAGTTGGAATAAACGCTTTGATGAGGTGATCAAGGAATATGGTTTTATACAGACTTTTGGAGAAGCCTGTATTTACCAGAAACTGAGTGGAGCTCTGTAGCATTTCTAATATTATATGTGGATGACATATTGTTGATTGGAAATGATATAGAATTTCTGGATAGCATAAAAGGATACTTGAATAATAATTTTTCAATGAAAGACCTCAGTGAATCTACTTATATATTGGGCATCAATATTTGTAGGGATAGATCGAGACGCTTAATAGGACTTTCACAAAGCACATACCTTGACAAGATTTTGAAGAAGTTCAAAATGGATCATTCAAAGAAAGGGTTCTTGCCTATGTTGCAAGGTGTGAAGTTGAGTAAGTCTCAAAGCCCGACCACGACAGGAGATAGAGAGAGAATGAAAGTCATTCCCTATGCCTCAGCCATAGGTTCTATAAAGTATGTCATGCTGTGTACCAGACATATTATGTACCTTGCCATGAGTTTGTCAACGGGGTACAATAATGATCCAGGAGTAGATCACTAGATAGCGGTCAAAATTATCCTTAGTTACCTAAAAGGAATATGGAAATGTTTCCTGGTTATAGAGGTGACAAAGAGTTCATCATAAAGGGTTAAGTCGGTGCAAGCTTTGGCACTAATCTGGATGACTCTGAGTCTCAATTTGTATACATATTGAAAGTGGGAGCAATTAGCTAGAGTAGCTCCGTGCAGATCATTGTAGACATAGAAATTTGCCAAATACATACGGATCTGAATGTGGCAGACCCATTGACTAAACCTCTCTCACAAGCAAAACATGATCACAGCTTAGTACTCTTTGTGTGTTAATCACATGGCGATGTGAACTAGATTATTGACTCTAGTAAACCCTTTGGGTGTTGGTCACATGGTGATTTGAACTATGGGTGTTAATCACATGGTGATGTGAACTATTGGTGTTAATCACATGGCGATGTGAACTAGATTATTGACTCTAGTGCAAGTGGGAGACTGAAGGAAATATGCCCTACAGACAATAATAAAGTTGTTATTTTATATTTCCTTATATCATGATAAAAGTTTATTATTCATGCTAGAATTGTATTAACCGGAAACTTGATACATGTGTGGATACATAGACAAAACACCGTGTTCCTAGTAAGCCTCTACTAGACTAGCTCGTTAATCAAAGATGGTTAAGTTTCCTAAACCATGGACATGTGTTGTCATTTGATGAACGATATCACATCATTAGGAGAATGATGTGATGGACAAGACCCGTCTGTTAGCTTACCATATTGATCGTTCAGTTTTATTGCTATTGCTTTCTTCATGTCATATACACATTCCTTTGACTATGAGATTATACAACTCCCGGATACCGGAGGAATACCTTGTGTGCTATCAAACGTCACAACATAACTGGGTGATTATAAAGATGCTCTACAGGTATCTCCGAAGGTGTTTGTTGGGTTGGCATAGACCGAGATTAGGATTTGTCACTCCGAGTATAAGAGAGGTATCTCTAGGCCCTCTCGGTAATGCACATCACAATAAGCCTTGCAATCAATGTAACTAATGAGTTAGTTGCGGGATGATGCATTACGGAACGAGTGAAGAGACTTACCAGTAACGAGATTGAACTAGGTATGAAGATACCGACGATCGAATCTCGGGCAAGTAACATACCGATGACAAAGGGAATGCAGTATGTTGTCATTGCGGTTTGACCGATAAAGATCTTCATAGAATATGTATGAACCAATATGAGCATCCAGGTTCCGTTCTTGGTTATTGATCGGAGATGTGTCTCGACCATGTCTACATAGTTCTCGAACCCGTAGGGTCCGCACGCTTAATGTTTGATGACAATCTGTATTATTTGAGTTATGTGTTTTGGTGACCGAAGATTATTTGGAGTCCCAGATGAGATCACGGAGATGCCGGGGAGTCTCGACATTGTCGAGAGGTAAAGATTGATACATTGGACGATAGTATTCGGACACCGGAATGGTTTCGGAGAGATTCGGATATTCATCGGAGTACCGAGGGGTTACCGGAACCCCCCGGGGAAAGTAATGGGCCACTATGGGCCATAGGGGAGAGAGAGGGCAGCCCACAAGGGGTGGCGCGCGCCCCCTCCCATGGGCAGTCCGAATTGGAGAAGGGGAGGGGGCGGGGCCCCCTTTCCTTCTCCCTCTCCCTCTCCTTCCACTTCCCCCCTTGATACGTCTCCAACGTATCTATAATTTTTGATTGTTCCATGCTGTTATATTATCAATCTTTGATGTTTTATAATCATTTTATATAATTTTTTGGTACTAACCTATTGACATAGTGCCAAGTGCCAGTTGTTGTTTTCTGCATATTTTTTACATCGCAGGAAATCAATATCAGACGGAGTCCAAATGCAACGAAACTCCACGGAGATTTTTTTATGGACCAGAAGGAACAGAATGGGCCCTGGCTGCGCCTGGGGGTGCCTCAAGGAGGGCACAATCCACCAGGGCATGCCAGGAGGCCCAGGTGCTCCCTGGTGGGTTGTGCCCACCTCGGGTGCCCCCCGGACCGCATCTTTGCTGTATAAATACCCCAATATTCCCAAAACCCTAGGGGAGTCGACAAGATATTCATCCAGCCGCCGCAGAGTCCAGAACCACCAGATCCAATCTAGACACCATCTTGGATGGGGTTCACCACCTCCATTGGTGCCTCTCCGATGATGCATGAGTAGTTCTTTGTAGACCTTCGAGTCCGTAGTTAGTAGCTAGATGGCTTCCTCTCTCTCGCTCAATTCTCAATACAGTGGTCTCTTGGAGATCCATATGATGTAACTCTTTTGCGGTGTGTTTGTTGGGATCGATGAACTTTGAGTTTATGATCAGATCTATCTTTTATATCCATGAAGGCTATTTGAGTTTCTTTGATCTCTTATATGCATGATTGCTTATAGACTCGTATTTCTTCTCCGATATTTGGGTTTTGTTTGGCCAACTTGATCTATTTATATTGCAATTGGAAGAGGTGCTTTGTAGTGGGTTCGATCTTATGGTGCTTGATCCCAGTGACAGAAGGGGAACCGACATGTATGTATCATTGCTACTAAGGATAAAATGATGGGGTCTATCTCTACATAGATAGATCTTGTCTACATCATCTCATCATTCTTATTGCATTACTCCGTTTTTCCATGAACTTAATACACTAGATGCATGCTGGATAGCGGTCGATGTGTGGAGTAATAGTTTTAGATGCAGGCATGAGTCGGTCTACTAATCTTGGACGTGATGCCTATGTAATGATCATTGCCTGGATGTCGTCATGATTATTTGAAGTTCTATCAATTGTCCAACAGTAATTTGTTCACCCACCATTTGCTATTTTTCTCGAGAGAAGCCACTAGTGAAACCTACGGCCCCCGAGTCTCTTTCTCATATGTTTGCCTTTGCTATATACTTTTCCTTTGTATTTATTTTCAGATCTATTAAACTAAAAAATACAAAAATACCTTGCTGTGTTTTATTTCTGTTTATTTTATTTGGTGTTTGATCTTTCAATCTACTACAATTTATCTCACGTCTGTTTGCCTATCTTGAGGTGTCGTATCCCGGAAGGGATTGACAACCCCTTTAACACATCGGGTTGCGAGGATTTGTTATCTGTGTGCAGGGGCTGTTTACGTTGTGTTGCTTGGTTCTCCTACTGGTTCGATAACCTTGGTTTCACATCTGAGGGAAATACCTACCGCCGCTGTGCTGCATCATCCCTTCCTCTTTGGGGAAAATACCGACGTAGCTTCAAGCGACATCAAAAGGAATTTCTAGCGTCGTTGTCGGGGAGGATCTTCAACATATACCAGGTTCCTAATCACAAATCTCATCTCCTCGCAATTTACATTATTTGTCATTTGCCTCTCGTTTTCCTCTCCCCCACTTCACAAAAATTTGCCGTTTTATTCGCCTCTCTTTTTCCGTTCGCCATTTTCTCGTCAGATCTATTCTTTGCTTGCAATCATGAGTGATTTCGGTATGGCACCAACAGATGATGGCCTAACTCCTAAGATTGGACGTACGGGCAATCTGGATGCTAAAACTTTTATCTTGGGGCAAGGGAACGTTATGCGAAAAGAACGTATCCAAGAATTTTTCAATTGTGTTGGAAATCTAAGTCTTGATGATGCTCCTATACTTAAAACTACTAGATCTTATGCATATGCTATTTCAGCACTAGTTCTGAAACTTGAAAGTAAATTTATTCGTACTTATCCTACTTTGCAAAGATTGTTTTTTGAGCTGCCAGAAATAAAGAATCCTAGGGCTAAAAAGTTGGCCACTCTCGTTCTTATGAATGAGTTCGACTACATAATACGAGAAGCTAGGGAAATCTTTGACTTTTATGGTATGAATCGTGAAAAACCCGTGATAGATGAAATTCTTTACAATAGTGACTATGCACTAAGGCATTTGCTTGGGGATAATAAAATCTTTGATGAGAATATTAAAGAAGAAGTACCGTTCTAGATATAATCCAACAAGTTTTCAATAATGTTAATCAACATTACTCTTGGATTGTTGCGGGAAATCAAAGGGGTTATGATGAAAACTAACTAAGGATTGCTAAAGTTTCCATGGATAATATGTTTTATGTTGTGTTTACAAAACCCCATGATGAAAACACCTCTAATAAAATTAAGAATAAGAAGGATGACAAAAGTTAGATCCTTGCCTTATGCCTAGCTAAGGGCGTAAAACTATAGCGCTTGTTGGGAGGCAACCCAATGAATAAAATTTATTTTTGCTTTTTTGCTTTATGTTCTTGAGTGTTTACACAATTATACTACTGGTATGATTTTCTTTTTTGTGTTTTAGTTAGTGTTTGTTCCAAGTAAAGCCTATAGGATCTTCTTGGGTGATAGTTGTTTGTTCTTGCTAAAAAACAGACACTTATGTGCTCACGAACATAATTGTTAAAGATAATCAGAACGTGATAAAATGACAATTCTTCTTGCAGAAGATTAATATACAAATTACCCAGGTCTTCCTATTTTGTCAGAATTTTTGGAGTTACAGAAGTATTCGAAATAGACAGATTGCTACAGACTGTTCTGTTTTGACAGATTCTGTTTTCTTTGTGTTGTGTGCTTATTTTGATGGCTCTATGGTTTTCTTTGATGAGTTTTTGCCATAGAAAAGTTGGAATACAGTAGATATAATGCAAAAAAAATATGAATTGGTTTGATATAGTACTTATAGTAGTAGTTTGCTTTCTTATACTAACAGATGTCACGAAGGTTTTGTTGAGTTTTGTGTGATTGAAGTTTTCACGTTTTGGGTTATATTACGATGGATGAAGGAAGGATAGAAAAGCCTAAGCTTAGGGATTCCCCAGAATCCCAAGATATTATCCAAAAATGAGAAACCAAATAAGCTTGGGGATGCCCCCGAGTGGCATCCCCTCTTTCTTCTAACGACCATCGGTATTTTACTCGAAGATATATTTTTATTCGTCACATAATATGTGTTTTGCTTGAAGCGTCTTGTATGATATGAGTCTTCGCTTGTTTTATTTTGTGCTTTATGTCTTGATCCCTTGCTGGACACACCTATTTGAGAGAGCCAAAATTATGTCATGACTTGTTAGAATTGCTCTCTATGCTTCACTTAAATTTTTATGAGCAATGGACTTGCTCTAGTGCTTCACTTATATCTTTTTGAGCATGGTGTGCTTTAGTATTTTTGAATAAATGCTCTCTAGCTTCACTTAGATTTATTTCAGAGTTAGTACAATTTCCAAGAAATTCTCTCTTGCTTCACTTAAATTATTTTGGGAGAAAGAAAAAAAATTATGCTCATGATCTTCACTTATATTTGTTTGAGCTTATGAAAAGCAACACATGAAAATTAGTCCCAAAGTGATAGATATCCAAGAAGGATATGATAAAAACTTTCTTGAAGATCATTGGACAAAATAAACTTGATTCTTAGTAATAGTTTTGAGATATGTGAGTTATGTCGATGAGTAATTATGCTTTAGTAAGAATATTGGTGTTAAGGTTTATGATTCCCTATGCAAGCACGAAAGTCAATAGTCATGCAATGAAATAATATCCTACTTGTGGTGCATTATTCGGTGTTAATTTTGCTTAATGCTTGCTTATGAGATTATTCGTTTCTTGGTTGGTCGCTTCTCAATCTTTTGCTAGCCTTCATTTTTGTCGGTGTGCAAAAGTAGGGGCTCTCCTTTTGACCCCTTTACTTGTGCACGGGCAGTCAGAGCCACGCGCCGCGGCCACACGGAGCAGGGCAAGGGAGGGAAGCCAGAGAGAAGCCGAAGTACAAGACATCCAAGGCAACGCCAAGGCCAAGAACACAAAGAAGCAGAAGGATGAAGCAGGCTCCCCCGGCGAGACCCTTGTCGGGGTAGCCTCAGCGGCCCCGGCAAGACCCTTGCCGGCGTGGCTCGCCCACACCAGCGGATTGAGCCACCCTCGAGCCCACGGGTTCCAACTCAACCAACCACGTTGGAACTAGGGCTCGGGAGGCACCTCCATGGTGGCATGCAGATCTTTGTCAAGACCAAGGAATATTCAAGATCATATGAGGATTAAGAGACAACGGTCCTCGGCAAGATCCTTGCCGAGGAGAGCCACGAGACCCCCGGCAAGATCCTTGCCGGGGACGACAGCACACCACGGCAAGACCCTTGCCGGGCCACCCGGCAAGGCCCTCACCAAGGACACCAGCAGGGCCACTTCCAGGCCCACACCAGCCAAGTCTCCATCGCCGTTCGCATGCAGCTGCCAGCCCAACCAGCTGGGCAGGCACCTGCGTGGCAACAGGCAGCTTCTAGGCCAACTCAGCAGGCGCCTGCGTGGCGGCATGCAGATCTTCGTGAAGACCCTACCACCGTGCCACCTCAGCTGCCTGCCTGCCTACATGGCGCCGCATGCATCGCTGGCCAGGGCGCGTATCGAAGCGAGGAGGAGCGGCGACGGATGGGATGGGCCTCGCTCCCGTCCCCGATAAAGCTAGGGGACACCTCAGCGGCGCATTAAATGCGCCTTGTCCTGTAATACGAGTGATAAGCTCGTAGGACTGTACGCCTTTCCACCTCCTGTATGCCACTGTGGCAGCCCCTTTCGACTATAAAAGGAGGCCATGGCGTACTGGAGAAGGATTCGGCTCTTTGGAACCACGCACCCACCATAGCTAGTTCGAGAGCTCAAGAACTCTCTGAAATACAGCCACCAAAGCAGGACTAGGGTATTACGCATCCTCGCGGCCCGAACCTGGGTAAACGATCCTTGTGCTGATTACTAATCCTGCTCTTCTCGCAACCCTGCGCCTTGGCAACCGTAGTAGGCATTCTCATGATCCCAATAGGTGTCATTCCACACCGATATCTTTGGCGCGCCAGGTAGGGGGTGCAATTGTGAAAATATGGTCTAGTAGTTAGCCTAGCGTTTCTTCATCGCCATGGCTCCCAAGAAGAAGACAGCCATGACAATCGGCTCGTTGGGAGCCGAACGGCCCGTGCCAGTGCGGACGAGCAGCGGGCCGGTCGCGGACAGGACCCGGGCCGCGGTCCGCGAGCACCAGCATCGCCCTGGCAGTCAGAGCCTGGCGAGCAGCATCGTTCGTGCGCCAGACGACCGGCCGCACGTCGCCAGGTCGAAAGATGGAGCTAGGCCCCCCGCAGGCGGCGCGGGGCCCTCCAGGAGTGTCGTTGTGCCACTCCTGGGCGGCGCAGCAACCTCCAGGACGCCCCCGCCGGCGCCCAGAGCACGCTCTTCCCAGGGTTCGCGCAATGAGCAGCGTCACCACGCTGAAGACCCCGGACACCGCAGTGGGAAGAGCCCTGTGATACGTCTCCAACGTATCTATAATTTTTGATTGTTCCATGCTATTATATTATGTGTTTTGGATGTTTATGGGCTTTACTATGCACTTTTATATTATTTTTGGGACTAACCTATTGACCCAGAGCCCAGTGCCAGTTCCTGTTTTTTCCCTTGTTTCAGTGTTTCGAAGAAAAGGAATATCAAACGGAGTCGAAACGGAATGAAACCTTCTGGAGAAGTTATTTTTGGAAGGAAAGCAACCTGATAGACTTGGAGTGCACGTCAGGAAAGAAACGAGGGAGCCGCGAGGTAGGGGCACGCCCTCCACCCTCGTGGGCCCCTCGTGGCTCCCCTGACGTACTTCTTCCTCCTATATATACCCATATACCCTAAAACGATCGAAAAACAGAATAGATCTGGAGTTCCGCCGCCGCAAGCCTCTGTAGCCACCAAAAACCTCTCGGGAGCCCATTCCGGCACCCTGCCGGAGGGGGGAACCCTCACCGGTGGCCATCTTCATCATCTCGGCGCTCTCCATGACGAGGAGGGAGTAGTTCATCCTCGGGGCTGAGGGTATGTACCAGTAGCTATGTGTTTGATCTTTCTCTCTCGTGTTCTTGATTTGGCACGATCTTGATGTATCGCGAGCTTTGCTATTATAGTTGGATCTTATGATGTTTCTCCCCTCTACTCTCTTGTAATGGATTGAGTTTTCCCTTTGAAGTAATCTTATCGGATTGAGTCTTTAATGATTTGAGAACACTTGATGTATGTCTTGCTGTGCGTATCTGTGGTGACAATGGGATATCACGTGATTCACTTGATGTATGTTTTGGTGATCAACTTGCGGGTTCCGCCCATGAACCTATGCATAGGGGTTGGCACACGTTTTCGTCTTGATTCTCCGGTAGAAACTTTGGGGCACTCTTTGAGGTTCTATGTGTTGGTTGAATAGATGAACCTGAGATTGTGTGATGCATATCGTATAATCATACCCACGGATACTTGAGGTGACATTGGTGTATCTAGGTGACATTAGGGTTTTGGTTGATGTGTGTCTTAAGGTGTTATTTTACTACGAACTCTAGGGCTGTTTGTGACACTTATAGGAATAGCCCAATGGATTGATTGGAAAGAATAACTTTGAGGTGGTTTCGTACCCTACCATAATCTCTTCGTTTGTTCTCCGCTATTAGTAACTTTGGAGTGACTCTTTGTTGCATGTTGAGGGATAGTTATATGATCCAATTATGTTATTATTGTTGACAGAACTTGCACTAGTGAAAGTATGAACCCTAGGCCTTGTTTCCTAGCATTGCAATACCGTTTACGCTCACTTTTACCACTTGCTACCTTGCTGTTTTTATATTTTCAGATTACAAAAACCTTTATCTACCTTCCATATTGCACTTGTATCGCCATCTCTTCGCCGAACTAGTGCACCTATACAATTTACCATTGTATTGGGTGTGTTGGGGACACAAGAGACTCTTTGTTATTTGGTTGCAGGGTTGCTTGAGAGAGACCATCTTCAACCTACGCCTCCCACGGATTGATAAACCTTAGGTCATACACTTGAGGGAAATTTGCTACTGTCCTACAAACCTCTGCACTTGGAGGCCCAACAACGTCTACAAGAAGAAGGTTGCGTAGTAGACATCAAGCTCTTTTCTGGCGCCGTTGCCCGGGAGGTGAGTGCTTGAAGGTATATCTTTAGATCTTGCAATCGAATCTTTTATTTTCTGGTTTTATCACTAGTTTAGTTTATAAAAGAAAATTACAAAAAAATGGAATTGAGTTTGCCTCTTACGCTTCACCTTTTTAATATCTTTCGTGAGTATGATGGAAAAGAAAATTGTGCCAAAGTGTTAGAAGAAGAATGCATTAAAATGTTTGGCACTAAATCTTTGAAGGATGAGCATGATTGCAATGTTGTTAGTATGAACTCCTTGAATATCCATAGTACTAATGATGATTGCACTAGTTATGATGAAAATGCCTCCTATAAACATGTTAATTTTTGTGGAGTGCATTGGGTTTGCAAGTACACACCGAATAGGGAAGATAGATATTGCAAGAGGCATAAGCATTTAGAAACTAAATTCTTGCAAGAAAGGCTAGATGATTGTGCTGAAAATTTAAATTTTCTTGGCCGTACTTGTGAACTTTGCAATGAAAGTGTTCATTTAGCTATCCGATGCAAATTGTTTCATGATCTAATCGTGTCCAGAAATTGTGATGAGTTGATTTCCCTTGCACATTATAATGAACTTAGCTTGCTTATGGGTTGCGAAGAAATGAAACATATAACTAGGCATCTTGGTTTTGATCTAGAAGAAATTTATATGTATTGTGCGGTGAATTGCATTGAAAATCCTTATATTGCCAATTACATAAAGAAAAGAAAACAAATAGAAGATGAAGAGAATGCTAACGAAAGGGAAGAGACTTCCCAATATTCTCCTATTATTTCTTATGATGAATCCGGTAACGAGGAGGAGCCTTCTATTCAACCAATCTCATTAATAAGGAGCTCCAAAAATAGGATTGAACCCACACATGAGGTGAAGAAGAAGAAAAGAAAAAGGAAGAGAGGTAAAAAGATATCTCCCCCAAATAATGTTGCTCCTATTATTGTTGTGCCTCATGAAAATGAAGATGATGCACTTGATGATGATCTCGTTATGCCTATTGCTTGTTGTGATGATTATGATTGGGAAGATAATGATACTTCTTATGATCTTGAAAATCTTTTTGGCACTTGCTTGGAATATGACAATTGCTATACTATTGGTGCTATCCATACTATTAATGATGAGAGTGATTATGCTTATGATATGAAAAGGCCCAAGCTTGGGGATGATATGTTTGATGAAGATGATGTTTTTGAGAATATATTTGCTGCAATTAATGTTTGTCCCAAGCTTGGGGATTCTACGTTTAACGAACATGATATTTTTAGTCACCCAAGTTTTGATATGCAAATTTATAATAATGATAGCATGCCTCCTACTTATAATGATTATATTGATGAAAGTGGGTTTGGAAGAGTGTCAACTTTAGGAAGTTATGATCCCACAATTTTGGAGGATGTTGAATCTTATAATATTTATGAAAGTGGATTTGGAGAGGTCATGACTTTATGAAAGTGGATCTCGGAAGAGGTTTCAATCGATTATGATGAGAACAAAGTTGCTACTTATGATGATTATTGTGATGAAACTTATGCTATAAAAAGTAGTGATGATTATATTTATAAAACTTGTCATGATTATGACTACCCTTTTTCTGAACATTACTCTTTTAATGTGGAAACAATTTATAGTATTCAAGTCTCTTATGAAACTCCCACTATTCCGAATGAAAATAATTTTGCTTATGTGGAGAGTAATAAAATTTCTATGCAAGTAGATCATGAAAAGAATGCTTTAGGTGCTGGTTATATTGTTGAATTCATTCATGATGCTACTGAAAATTATTATGAGGGAGGAATATATGCTTGTAGGAATTGCAATAATATCAAGTTTCCTCTCTATGTGCTTAAAATCTTGAAGTTATGCTTGTTTTACCTTCCTATGCAAGTTGATTCTTGTTCCCATAAGTTGTTTGCTCACAAAATCCCTATGCATAGGAAGTGGGTTAGACTTAAATGTGCTAGTCATATGCTTCATGATGCTCTCTTTATGTTTCAATTCTTATCTTTTATGCGAGCATCATTGAAATCATCATGCCTAGCTAGGGGCGTTAAACGATAGCGCTTGTTGGGAGGCAACCCAATTTTATTTTAGTTTCTTGCTTTTTGGTTCTGTTTAGGTATAAATAATCCATCTAGCTTATGTTTAGATGTGGTTTTATGTTTTAATTAGTGTTTGTGCCAAGTAGAACCTTTGGGAAGACTTGGGTGAAGTCTTTATGATCATGCTGTAAAAAACAGAAACTTTAGCTCCCACGAGATTAGCTAAAACTTTTTACAGGAGAGTGCTATTTAGTTGATTATTTTTGCAGATGATTACTAGACAAATTCCTCAGGTCCACCAATTTCTTTTAGAATTTTTGGAGTTCCAGAAGTTTGCGTTAGTTACAGATTACTACAGATTGTTCTGTTTTTGACAGATTCTGTTTTTCGTGTGTTGTTTGCTTATTTTGATGAGTCTATGGCTAGTAAAATAGTTTATAGACCATAGAGAAGTTGGAATACAGTAGGTTTAACACCAAAATAAATAAATAATGAGTTAATTACAGTACCATGAAGTGGTGTTTTATTTTCTTTCGCTAACGGAGCTCACGAGTTTTCTGTTAAGTTTTGTGTTGTGAAGTTTTCAAGTTTTCGGTAAAGATTCGATGGACTATGGAATAAGGAGTGGCAAGAGCCTAATCTTGGGGATGCCCAAGGCACCCCAAGGTAATATTGAAGGACAACCAAGAGCCTAAGCTTGGGGATGCCCCGGAAGGCATCCTCTCTTTAGTCTTCGTTCATCGGTAACTTTACTTGGAGCTATATTTTTATTCACCACATGATATGTGTTTTGCTTGGAGCTTCATTTTATTTTCTTTAGCTTTGCTTGCTGTTTGAATAAAATACCAAGATCTGAAATTATTAAATGGGAGAGTCTTCACATAGTTGTATAATTATTTAACTATTCATTGATCTTCACTCATATCTTTTTGGAGTAGTTTGTCGTTTGCTCTAGTGCTTCACTTATATCTTTTAGAGCACAATGGTGGTTTTATTTTGAAGAAATAGATGAACTCTCATGCTTCACTTATATTATTTTGAGAGTCTTAAACAGCATGGTAATTTTCTTAATCCTAATATGCTAGGTATTCAAGACTAGTAAAAACTTTCTTATGAGTGTGTTGAATACTAAGAGAAGTTTGATGCTTGATGATTGTTTTGAGATATGGAGATGGTGATATTAGAGTCATTCTAGTTGAGTAGTTGTGAATTTGAGAAATACTTGAGTTAAAGTTTGTGATTCCCGTAGCATGCACGTATGGTGAACCGTTATGTGATGAAGTTGTAGCATGATTTATTTATTGATTGTCTTCCTTATGAGTGGCGGTCGGGGACGAGCGATGGTCTTTTCCTACCAATCTACCCCCCTAGGAGCATGCGCGTAATACTTTGCTTTGATAACTTGTAGATTTTTTCAATAAGTATATGAGTTCCTTATGACTAATGTTGAGTCCATGGATTATACGCACTTTTCTTCCTTCCACCATTGCTAGCCTCTCTAATACCGCGCACTTTTCGCCGGTATCATACACCCACCATATACCTTCCTCAAAACAGCCACCATACCTACCTATCATGGCATTTCCATAGCCATTCCGAGATATATTGCCATGCAACTTTCCACCGTTCCGTTTATTATGACACGCTCCATCATTGTCATATTGCTTAGCATGATCATGTAGTTGACATCGTATTTGTGGAAAAGTCACCATTCATAATTCTTTCATACATGTCACTCTTGATTCATTGCATATCCCGGTACACCGCCGGAGGCATTCATATAGAGTCATATTTTCTTCTAAGTATCTAGTTGTAATTGTTGAGTTGTAAGAAAATAAAAGTGTGATGATCTTAATTTTTAGAGCATTGTCCCAAGTGAGGAAAAGGATGATGGAGACTATGATTCCCCCACAAGTCGGGATAAGACTCCGGACGAAAAAAAGAGG